>NC_053490.1:15227251-15582251 GCF_905171775.1 Rana temporaria
TATAAAATTATAAAGTGTCCAAGGCAGCAATGGTGCGTACCACCAAAGAAATGTACTAAATGGCAGCTATATGGTATAAGATCCAGATTGAATTCAATAAATAAACACAAAACAGGTAAGTTCCTCAAAATGGCTCCAAGTGACATAGGTGCTCTTAATGGCAAAGGTGACTTCTGTGACCCATCTTGTGTCCCCGCTTACCACCTCCTAGAACCCCTAAAGGGGTATCAGGCAAATCGAGTAAAGTTCTGACTTGTCCACCCAGAGGGTCCTTGTGTCCAAACTGAAGCGGTCACTCCTGCGCTCATACAGGTATTCAGAAAACAGATCCACTGGCCAGGGCAAATAGCGGTTCCTCACAAAGGCAAAAAGAAGGCTCCCATAGTGTAATCCATATTAACAGTAGCCATTTATTAAAAATATGTTTATAAAATCAAAAATCAAAAAAGCAAGATTTATAAAAAGCACAGCGGTATACAAACCGCAACAGCAGATACATTAAAAACTTCAGACAGTCTCTATGGTCCGGAGCATGGGTGACATGGCGTGCGCTTCACCGTGTGTTCCAACCACTTGCTCTCAGGACCTTCTGGCGTGATCACGTTTTTTGCGTAGCTCCCACTTACGCGTTTCGTCATTGGACGTCGTCTGAGGCGGTGCCATGCAAATTCCCACTACGCCTTTTAAGAAGGGCGGTGATGCGGGGCCCTCCCATTACTAAAAGGTGATCCAATCGCGAGTGAGAGACCATACTGGCCACGCCAATAGGGTTGTCCTCTATGCGGACTAAATTATTTACCAATGTAACCCTGGGTGATTGAAAAAAACCTGCCTCACCGCTCTCCCTTCACACAATAACGAGATCATATGGGTGGATAATTTAATACAAATGAGCCTAGAGCAAAATTTATGATGGACACTTTTTTATTATATTGATGCACTTTAGTTAATTTTGTGCATGGTCTATACATTGTATTATATATACACAACTGCTGGTCTATATATAGATTCTACTGAGGATCACATTTGTTTGTATTTTCAGCCCCGTCAGGAGGCTTCACTGTTTGTTGGTAATATACGAGGATTTATATTTCATATTGGTGTTTAGACACCTCTCTCACTGATATTTGACGAGCATTTAATGTGAGGTAGCGCCATCACCCCTCCTTACCATTTATATCATCCTATTGATGCTTCACATGAATAGATGGGGTTGCCTTCACTAAGCCCGCATGGTGAGTTAGTTCACGTGTCCAGGTTCCCTGTTGATTTCTGCAAAAAAATGTCAGTGTTTACAACTGTCAGAACCGGAAGCAATATAATAACATCGCTTCTGGCCACCCATGACCATAGAGATGGCCGGAGACCATCCGATCCAAGGCCAGCTTTATGATAACCCTGCCAAACCACTGTATTGGATACCGGGCTCCCCAATCACACTGGAGAGGCTCCAGTGGGTGGAAGGAGGGGGGACCTCTCCTCCTGTTGCTTGTAAAAGCCACCCAGTGGCTAATTAGCCACTCAGATGGCTATTACATGACAGGGAATTGCTGGCTGAAAAAAAAAAGGATGATGCCTGTAGCTGAAGGCATCAACCCGGTACACCCACTTAAAGTCCAGGACGTCGTATGACATTCTACGGGCAAGGAGAGGTTAAAGGGGTTTGTAAAGGATTTTTTTTTTATATTAATAGCTTCCCTTTTCCTTAATAAAGTGCTGTTTTCATGTCCTCATTGTTCATTTTTGCTCTCAAGTTGCTGTAATTCTTCTCTGATCTCCACACTTCCTGGTTGTCTGTTTCCTGATAACCACAGTACTGGGAGCTTTCTCTCTGTGGTCACTAATCAAGGAGGTGTGATTACTGTGTGTGTCTAAAACCCCTCAGCACCAATCAGTTTAGTTTTCCAAACCATCACTGCCCTGTATTGGCTCTGTGGCTCTGTACATCACAGAAGCAGGAAACAACATGCAAAAACGAAACTAGAAACTACAGGTACATTATATGATTGATTTTATCTATTTTTAATCGTTTTTAAAAGGAATCAGTTAACTATTATGTCTCTATACCCTGTAAACAGTCATTTACAACTCCTTTAAGCAAAGACTGGGAACATTTTGATCCATGTTTGGGCAGGGTTCTGTACAACCGCCCTGTTGGAAAATGTCTGCTTGATCAGCACCCCTGGCTTTATCCAGCCTTGATCTGCCTGCCTTGAATTGAGAACAAAAACCCAGTGAAAATGCCACTGAATCAAAAATATGGTATTTAAAAAATCAGGGACATAAGATATAACCATAAAAAACAAACAAAAAAAAAACAGCTTTAAACAATACATTTATAATGAGCATGGAGGTGCTCAGCTGTCCTCTGAAGAATCTCATTCTCATTGGCATAAAGAGGAATCTTGTAATCCAGGAGTTGCCATCGCAGTGTTATCTCATCATCTGATTTCTTAAGGTTCTGAAACAAAAAAAAGTACACAATCCACGTAGGAGTCATGGTGAGTTTTTTTTTAAGTTGTAATTTTTTTGTCACAATTTTTCGTGTGAGACTTTATCACAGCCTAGATGCATATAGGGGCCCAAAATCTAAGGAGCACCTTTGGGCTTTCAAGGAGCATAAATTATGCATCTAATTTCCTGACTACCTATAACATTATTGGAAGCCCTGGAACAATTGTGTACTGTCCGTGATACTTTTTTTATTTGCACTAACATACTATTTTTCAGGACAAGCTTTCGGGGTATGCCCCCTTCTTCGAGGTCCAAGCAGTACTGATTTTTACTGCTGTCTGTATCCCAAACATTATATGTTTTTAAAGCAGAAGCCCTAGATAATAAATTGGTGGGTTTTTGCAATTTTTTATGTTGCATGGTATTTGCAAAGAGGTTTTTCAAGTACTAATTCATGGGAATTTCTTTTTTTAATTTTAATGCAAAAAAAAACACATAACCCAATTTTTGGGTAAAATATAAAAGATTATATTATGCCGAGTAAATAGATCCCAAACATGTCACGCTTTAAAACTGCGCACCCCTGTAAAACAACGTAAATGTTATTATCCATAGGCGACGCTTTAAAAGCCTTTACATGTTACCACTTTTTGATTGACACAGGAGGTCTGGTGCTAGAATTACTGCCCATGATCTGACGTTTGCGGTGATACCTCACATGTGGGGAACAATCAATGTTTGCGTGCGTGCGTGACTGACGAACGCATTCGCCTTTGCGCGTGAGCATGGGAGGATGGAGGCACTTAAATTGTTTTTATTTTTCTTTAACTAATAATTTATTTTATTATTTTTTTTTTTTTTTACAATGTTGCCTTATTTAAAAAATTGTATCACTTTTGGTAACAAGGAATGTAAACATCTTTGTGACAGCAACAGGCATGTAACAGGTCCTTTTTATGGGGAGATCTGGGGAATATAAGACTCCAAGTCCCTTCTCTGCACTTAAAAACATTCAAAAACACAAAGACCTGTGTTTTTGAATGCTTTAGATTTTTTTTAAATGGCGCCAATTGTTTTAGAGTAAACCAGAAAATATGTAATGTCTTTCCTTCTGTTTTACCATTACAAACAGCCAAGCAAAGCCAATCCTGGCATTGCTTAGCTGTTTGGCCAACCAGCGGACACGCTGTCTGGTCACTTGAGTCTCCCAGCAGGACGGGAGAGCCCCAAAAAAAACCCAGAAGGCTGCGGGGGTGTCCCCTCCCACTGATTGTAATAGAAATTGAGTGGCTAGATAGCCACTTTGATTGCTTTTACAAATGAGCAGACTGCCGACTCTAAAAAATTAAACTAGAGTGATGTCTGCAGCTGTAGGCATCATCCTGGTATAACCACCGAAAGTCCAGCGACAATGGGAAGTGGTTAATCTCACTTCCTGTCCCTAACAGGAAGTGAGAGGCAAGCTACCCCAAGGAAGGGAAATTCACTCCTATAAGAGTTATCATGGGAAAAAGATGTCTCCACTGACGCTTTATCACCAATCCTTGTTTCCACGACAACCCAACATTTTCAAAATCCAATTGTGCCAACTTAACTTCTTATGGACCGCCCACCGTCTTTATATGGCAGTACTTTGAAGAGGAATATCGTTGTTATGGCAGCAGCTAGCTAGCTGCCATATATATGCAAATGTGTACCTTCCTGCAAAAAATGGGTATAGGTTCGGCTGGTTGCCACTTTTTTGTACCGTAGGCTATGCAATACAGTAGGTGAACTCGATATTGTGTCAATCTCGCTCCCTTTCTCGGCGAGATTGACCACCTACGAGCCCCATCGCGGGAGCCAGCGCCGAGCTGGCTTGCCGCGATGGAGACAGAGCCGTCATAGAAGCGACGGGAGATCCGACTTGGATTCCCGCCAATTCTACACGTGTGCGGCGTTTGTTATGAATCCTGAGGGGGAAGTCCCCGCCGGATTTTAAATAAAAATCCGGCATGGGTTCCCCCTCAGGAGCATACCGGGCCCTTAGGTCTGTTATGGGTTGTAAGGAGAGCCCCCCTACAATCCATACCAGACCCGTATCCAAAGCACGCTACCCGGCCAGCCAGGAAGGGAGTGGGGACGAGCGAGCGCCCCCCTCCTGAGCCGTACCAGGCTGCATGCCCTCAACATGGGGGGGGTTGGGTGCTCTGGGGCAGGGGGGCGCACTGCGGCCCCCCCACCTCAGAGCACCCTGTCCCCATGTTGATGAGGACAGGGCCCCTTCCCGACAACCCTGGCCGTTGGTTGTCGGGGTATGCGGGCGGGAGGCTTATCGGAATCTGGGAGCCCCCTTTAATAAGGGGGCCCCCAGATACCGGCCCCCCACCCTAAGTGAATGAGTATGGGGTACATCGTACCCCTACCCATTCACCTGCAAGAAAAGTGGTAAAAACACAAATAAACCACACAGGGTATTAAAATATTTTATTAGTCTGCTCCGGAGGCCTCCCCTGTCTTCTTTAGCTCTTTTACCAGGGTAGGCTTCTTCTTCCGATTTCCGGGGGTCTTCTCCTGCTCTCCGGGGTCTTCACCGCTCTTCTGTGACGTCTTCTCCGCTCCGGGGGTCTTCTCAGCTCTTCTGTGACGTCTTCTCCGCTCCGGGGGTCTTCTCAGCTCTGGGGGGGTCTTCTTCTCTATTCGCCGCTCTCCGCTCTTGACTCGGCGCACCCCGGTTCTTCCTCCCGCTATCCGGTTCCTTCTCCTTCAGGGCTGGCCGCCGCTATACTGGCGGCGGTCAGTCCGCTCTTCTGTAACGTCATCTTCTTCTCTTCTCGTCTTCCGTCTTCTCCAGATGTTGACACGCCGGCCGGCTCTTCTCGCTGCAATGACGTGTGCCCGGCTTGCGTCGGATTTATATAGGCCTCACAGTCCCATCATGCTCTGTACCTACCCATGTGATACCTACCCACGTGGTAGGTATCACATGGGTAGGTACAGAGCATGATGGGACTGTGAGGCCTATATAGGTCCGATGCAAGGCGCGCATCCGTCATTTCAGTGAGAAGAGCCGGCGTGTCAACATCTGGAGAAGTGAAGAAGATGACGTCACAGCCCGGAAGAAGAAGAATACTTCACAGCACGGAAGAAGAAGATAGACGTTCAGCGCTGAAGGAGAAGGCACCGGACAGCTGGAGGAAGAACCGGGGTGCGCCGAGTCAACAGCGGAGAGCGGCGAACATAGAAGGAGACCCCCGGAGAGTTGAGAAGACCCCCCGGATAGCGGAGAAGACCCGTCGGGATAGCGGAAGAAGAAGCCCCCCCGCCGAAGATGCCGGAGGAAACCCACTGGGGGGTGGGGGCTTTTTTAAAAGCGACCCCCCCCGGCGGTGGAAGAGAACCAGACGGCGGCCCCCACCCACCCGAAGACGTCACAGAAGAAGCCCCCCCTGGTAAACAGAGCTAATAAAGAAGACAGGGGGGGCCTCCGGAGCTGAAAAATAAATTATTTTAAAAACCCTTGTGTGTTTATTAACTTTTACATTTTTCCTCCAGGTGAATGGGTAGGGGTACGATGTACCCCATATCCATTCACTTAGGGTGGGGGGCCGGTATCTGGGGGCCCCCTTATTAAAGGGGGCTCCCAGATTCCGATAAGCCTCCCGCCCGCATACCCCGACAACCAACGGCCAGGGTTGTCGGGAAGGGGCCCTGTCCTCATCAACATGGGGACAGGGTGCTCTGAGGTGGGGGGGCCGCAGTGCGCCCCCCTGCCCCAGAGCACCCAACCCCCCCATGTTGAGGGCATGCAGCCTGGTACGGCTCAGGAGGGGGGGGGCGCTCGCTCGTCCCCACTCCCTTCCTGGCCGGCCGGGTAGCGTGCTTTGGATACGGGTCTGGTATGGATTGTAGGGGGACCCCCTACGCCGTTTTTTTCGGCGTAGGGGGGCTCTCCTTACAACCCATAACAGACCTAAGGGCCCGGTATGCTCCTGAGGGAGGAACCCATGCCGGATTTTTATTTAAAATCCGACGGGGACTTCCCCCTCAGGATTCATAACAAACGCCGCACACGTGTAGAATTGGCGGGAATCCAAGTCGGATCTCCCGTCGCTTCTATGACGCGCTTGCTGGGATGTGCTGTCACTATTCCAGTGAGTGCGAGATCTCGGCACCACGTCGCCGAGAATCAGCGCGATGCTGTCGTGCTAAAAACACAATATCACAAACACCTACTGTACCTCAAGCAAAACACTGTCACACTGTTTTGCGTCTGTTATTCCTGGGGGACAGGAGCCACACTGGGGCAGCGATTTTGTCAGTTTTGCAGGGAAATACCCAGGGGTGGCTAACCTCATGTTGTCTTGTGCCAAGAAAGGTTGTGTGTGACAATGGAACCAACCAGCTGTCCACCCTTCGCGAAAAAAAGATCATACATTTGCCTTGCTTGGCACACTTACTCAACCTGATGGTGCCTGGAAGCCAGAATCTGCAAAAAAATAAGGTAGGGAGATCGTCTTGGCCGGCACAGTGGGGGCAAGTGATGGCACAGTGGAGGCAAGTGATGGCACAGTGGGGGCAAGTGATGGCAAGTGATGGCACAGTGGGGGCAAGTGACACAGAAACCAACAGGATAGTGCACAAGCCGGTCCCCGGCAGGTGACATGGGCTTACCTGAGGCGTAAGGGTCTAAGCATTTTCCAGTCTTACCAGAGCTACTGCTGTTGAGATTTTGCCACATACTAGTACAAAGTTGCGCTCCTCAGGATCTCCCCACTAAGAGGTGGGAAAACAAGCCAAAGGTGGTACTGAAGATATGGATAGCAGCAGGGGTGCAAGAAGCAAGATATTTGCTGGAGAAGAGCACAATTATCTGGTAAACAGAAAGTGCAAAGGCATAGCTTAAATAGGAAATCCATAGGAGGAGTAAGGCTTTCAAGGTTCACCAGAAGCAAGACCAAAAGTAAGGTTTTCCAAGCGATCAGGCAGGGAGCTGTTCAACACCTCAGGTGGCACAGTAAGAAGGCTACTGCCAAATGCTACAGAGGTCCTGGGCTCAGATTTGGGTCCTGACACAAACAGCATCATTTAGCCTGCCTCAGACCAAAAAAAAATTCCCACTGAGGAGCAGTAGGCATAATTTTATTGTCATGACCACCAAAATGCAATACCAATTAATGATTACCGTATTTTCGAAAAATGCAAAAAAATGCATCCAAAGTCGGGGGTCATCTTATACGCAGATGACAGTCTCCGTGACTCCGTCAGGCTGCGGGCATCCATGATTTAAAAGGCGCGCCTCCTCCTGAGACTGTTCTGTGATAGGCGGAACATAAATTTTCCCAGCAGGGCCTCTGTTCAGTGTTCCGCCTATCACGGATGCCTTCTCATCCTCGGACAAGAGGACATCCATGATAGGCGGAACACTGAACTGAGGCCCTGCTGGGAAAATTTGTGTTCCGCCTATCACGGAACAGTCTGAGGAGAAGGCGCGGCTTTTGAATCATGGCTGCCCGCGTAATCCAAAGTAGCAAGGCAGTGGGCATGTTGTATTGTAATGAAGCGTGACCCCATGTAAATGCATGGCCGATCGAACGGCGCATGCGCGCGCATGCTCAGAGTCACGTCGCAAATACTCCCTAAGATACATCGGCTCAATGCTTTGTCGACGTGAACGTAACATACGCCCAGCCCCATTCACGTACGACTTACGCAAACGATGTAAAATACGACGCTGTTCCGACGTTTCCGACGTCCATACCTTAACATGACTTACCCCTGCTTTATGAGGGGTAAACTTACACCGGACCGACACCTTACATAAACGGCGTAGCTAAATCCGACGGGCGCAAGTACGTTTCTGAATCGGCGTATCTAGGTAATTTGCATATTCGACGCGTAAATCAACGGAAGCGCCCCTAGCGGCCAGCGTAACTATGCACCCAAGATACGACGGCGTAGGAGACTTACGTCGGTCGTATCTTGGCCAAATTCAGGCGTAACTTCCGTCGTAAGTCCTTTCTGAATCCGGGCAATTGTGTCTGCTACTTCCACTGCTCAATTCTGTCCTATTATTGTAACATTAAAAAAATCTGTTGTTTTTGCAGCAGCTGCCCAATAAATATTTTTTTTGTGGAAGTCAATAATGTTGGGTTGCTGCTGCTGTATGAAAACCAAGCAATATTGTAAAAGTGAATAAAACTATTACACATGCAATTTATGTGATGACAGAATACAGTGGCACTGGTGCTGTCCCAGAGAATTGTAATGTTCTTTAATATAACATAACAGATAAATGCATCTGTAAAGCATGTTATTTAAATTATTTGCTTATTTTTAATGTTGTCTACCGAATGGTATTTTTAAAGTTGTTTTTTGCATTTTTTTTGGTTTATGTCCCTACTGGCAGTATCCATCTCCCCATGCTCTTTGCTTTTCAATATTTCGTCAATTAGAATACAACCAGGTGTCCCACAGCTCATAAGTACACCTGGACACAACAGCGTCAGGAGAGATGTGGCAATAATAAAACAAAATGTTTGTGTACCTGCAGCACTTTGTCCAAATTTTCCTTTGTGTCCAGGTGGATGCTGATGGCAAGAGTCTCTATCCAGGCATTGTCTGTGTTTCGAGGATCATCCAGGTACCCATGGAAGACCTATTAGAGAAGACAGATATGTTGTTGTATCTTACAGTTATTACCCTGATCAGTGTACCAACATTGAAGCAGCAGAATACCAACCTCTGTCCCAGAGCCTAGCAATGCCAGAAATTCGCTCAAGTATCTATGATCTAGCAGTGCCTGGACCTTACTGGGAACCTGCTGTCCAGGATCTAGTGTGCCCTGAAAAAAATAACCACAGAATACAGAAGAAATATATTACTCAGTATGCTCTGCATTGGAAGTTGGCATTTACAGCAAAGGGGACTGCAGCATAGTACATACATTATTTGACCAGTGTGGCAAGGAACAACTCAAGTGTCCTCCACAGAGTCCTGGCTTCAACCACTTTGGATACCAATGGAATGAACTAGAATGCTGATGATCCAGGTCTTCTCATCCAAAATCATTACCTGCTCCTTTGGCTGAATGCACACAAATATTCACAGACACAATTCAAAATCTTTTGAAGAGCCTCCCCAAAAGAACGGAGGCCATTATAGCTGCAAAGGCATGGGGTGGGGGGAGTGGGCAACACTGTATGGTTTTAGAAAAGGTCTTCCAGCAAGTTCATATAGATGTTATTGTCAGGTGTCCACAAACCTTTGGCTATACAGTGTATCTAGTTACTATGGATGAGTGAACAGTTCGGCCTGAGCATGAGTTTGGGCCGAACATTGGCTGTTCGCACATTCGCCAAACAGCCAAATTATCTGGGCGCTCGACTTGTCCTTGTGGCTTCAAGGATTATAGACCAGTGGCTTTGACCTCCCAGCCACTGATGGTATAGTGCAGGGTGTCCCAGGTCCTTGCAGCACATCTGCCAGAAGCACACCATCAGCTGAAGACTTTAGCCGGCATATTTCTCTGTCCCATTTGCCGCAGCAAAGGAAAAAAAAAAACATTTACTGCCACACACATGCCCAGTGTCCAAATGCAAGCTTGTCAAAGCTGCTGGTTCTACAACTTTTGCCTTTCCATCTGGTGGATTCTGCCTCCTTCCGTGAATTTGCAGAATGTGCTCTACCACAATGGAAGGTTCCCGGTTGCTATTTCTTTTCACGCAAGGCCATTCCAGCTCTATATCATCACGTGGAAGGCCATGTTTTGGCATTGTTGGCCAAGGCAGTCAGCCACAAAGTCCATGTTACTGCTGCCAACGTGGTCCAGCAAGCATGGTCAGGGGTAATATATTTTGTTCACAGCACACTGGGTAATGCTGCTTGCAACTCAGAAGGAATCCAGGACAGGGCTCAGTGCTATAGCTTGTTGTGCCCCCACATCTCCATACAGTAATGGTGATGATGCAAGATTTGTCAGCTCTACCCCCTCCTCCTCCTCCTCCTCCATGCCCTCCTCTGCTGAATTTTTCTAGGAACCACAAGTACCCCCTAAGCATTCAAGGAGCTATTCCCCCTCTAGGGGGTGTTGTGCCGTTACAGCCACACTGCTGTATAATTAGACACAGACCTCCGATAGTAGTATTCTTTATCGGCCCCTTCACCTCGTTAATGCACAGTATATGCAAACCGAAATAACACTCTGTAGTGCAATACTATTTAACTTGATTTATTTTTGTAATAGACATATTTTCGTCTATTCAGCTGCTCCCAATGACGTCTTGATGACCAAACACGTAGGGCAGAGCCATAGCGTCATTGCGTCACTTTGTGTTTGGTCCGTGGAATGCATGGGAATCAAGGACTTCCAGTTTCTTATTGCTAACTCATTTTAAACCAATGTAAGTGCATATCTATATGTCTATTACAAAAATGAATTGTTTTAAACTGTATTGCACTACAGAGTCACAAAGTTTTTAACTGCATAAGAATTGAATGTAAGCAATAGCACCTAAATAAGAATACACTTAAAACAGAGCAGCGCCACACCCACTAGAATTCTCAATTTTTTTATAATCCTCAGTGACCCCGAGGAGTCTGCTACTCACGCCTCCGCAAGTCTGCGGTGCATGGGCTCCCTCATGCTTTAAAGCCTGCGAAAGAACCCAAGAATACGTGGCATAAAGGAGAAGGATCACTATTGGTTGGCAACCCTCCTTGACCACCGTTACAAGGGGAAAGTCTAAGAACTCATCCCGTCCCCACAGAGAGTGCAAAAGATGAAATCTCTTGAGGACACCTTAAAGAGGAGTTTATCTAATGCTTTTCCCGACTCTGGTAGGTTACAGTGTTGTGGAAAACGTCATTTTGAGGCTTCTGTTGGTCAAGAGAGGAGTGGTAGAGAAGGTGGCCTCCCCAAAGTGATGCATTTTACAATTTTTTTAGTCCTCGCCAGCCAGGGCTGTCAGCTTCCACATCCCATCTGCAGAATCTACATCACATGGTGGATGATTATCTAGGGACGAAAACAGAGATGGAGAGCTTTCCAGTCGAAGAGACCACTGTCCAGAACTTGCCCAGTATGAAATTAAGCTGCTGGGCTGCCCTGCATCCAACGTGCTTTACGAACGGGCATTCAGTGCTGCTTGAGGTTTTGTTACCAATAATAGAAAGCGTCTGTTCACAGACTTGGTGGACCATCTGACATTTTTTTTTAATGAATCAATCCTGGATTACCAGCAGCTATGAAGCCCCTGATTTCGCTGGTTAAGTGTTTTTGGGATGTGGAATCTCTGCAGGACTTCTAGGCTGCCTAGCATTGTGGGTGTTGCTTTCATCTGGAATAATTTTTTGGGCGTAGGTTTCATGGGCACAATTAACACCCAAAGCAAGACCAATTTTTCTGCACCTGTTTCATCAAGAGTGCCTCTATAGGGTTACAATGTGAAGGTGCCAATGCGTACGGGATTACACCATGTCCCCCTTGTTTCACGGTTCTGTTCCTGGGATCAAAGCCCCCATGTGTTGGGTATTGGGGGCCGGGAGGGTTAGGGTTGTTCTGCCTGTTACGCAATCCATTCCACATACTCCACATATGCCAGGGGCACTTCCATCCTCATAGCCAAATCAGCACCTGTTAGTATAAAACATGTCAAACTCGATCCTAATGGTTGCTTCGTAATTCTTGTGCTTGAGCTTATGGGTAGGCCATACACGGTGACTAGTATATATCCCCCGCCACCCTTCACTAAACTGTTCTTTGAACGGGTGATGAACTCCATATTGGCGATAGCGGAGGGCCCTTTATTGATAGCGGGGGACTATAATACGGTGCTGGATAACTCCTTAGATAGATTACGATGCTCTACCTTGTAATGGAGTAAGCACATTCATCACGCTGTAACAGACAGAAAAGCGTGAATCGTCTTTTACTAACACAAAATCAGCTAAAGCAGCCCAAAGGGTGGCGCCATCCGCATGGAACATCCCCTTTATAGTGCCGTTGTACATGTTTTACGTCACCGCGCTTTGCTAGAGCATTTTTTTTTTCACGATCGTATGTAGACAAGGCCGTTTTAATGATCAGGTTGAAAAAAAACTTTGTTTTTTCTAGAGCCTGAAAAACATTGTTTTTTACAACCCGAAAAATTATCGTGTGTACGCGGCATCAGAGTCCCCAAACACCTACTTAATATCAAACTGGCATACATTATTCCCTCTGTGAGCAATAATAATTATTTAGTATATCTTTTTACCTTACCCCTGGTAATGACCAAAGCTCATTCCCTCTCCACCTCACTACCAGAACTTCCAGCATATTCTTGGATGCTTTCCGGTTGGGGCCATTGTCCAAGCTGGTGCTCCATCTAGCAATGAAGTCACAAGACAAATTGGTCAGTAAGTGCAGTCGCATTACAATGTGTTTGCCGAAAACAAGAATGTTAGATACCATGAAAAGATGCAATTTACCCCAGGAGCCACTAACTCTGTTCTGGACCCTCTTACTAGATGTCTTAAATCAGCCTGCCCAGAGGTATGTATACTGTACAAGGATTCTGCATACTGTCTTTTGTGCTGTGCAACACTGTGCTTTATCTTGCTCAATTTTCTGTGCTGCCCTGCTGTGTCCTATATCTGTTCCATCATCTGCACTGATCTATGTGGTTCTCTCTGCTGTGTACTACGGGTTTATCTGCTCTATTCTTTCTACTGTGCTGCTGCTCCCTCTATACTGTCTACCCTGCCTTCTGTGCTGTCTTGCTCTGTCCTCTGTATTGTCCTGCTGGCTCCTTTGCACTGTCTACCCTGAATTTTGGACTTTCCTGATCTGCCCTCTGTGCTGTCCTGCTGTGTATTCTGTGCTGTCCTGCTTAGACCTTAATGCCGTTCTTCGCAACCCTCTGTGCTGTACTGCTCGGTTCCTCTGTGCTGTACTGCTCGGCCCTCTGTGCTGTACTGCTCGGTTTCTCTGTGCTGTACTGCTCGGTTTCTCTGTGCTGTACTGCTCGGTTTCTCTGTGCTGTACTGCTTGGCCCTCTGTGCAGTACTGCTCGGCTCTCTGTGCAGTACTGCTCGGCTTCTCTGTGCTGTACTGCTCGGTTTCTCTGTGCTGTACTGCTCGGTTTCTCTGTGCTGTACTGCTTGGCCCTCTGTACAGTACTGCTCGGACCTCTGTGCTGTACTGCTCGGTTTCTCTGTGCTGTACTGCTCGGTTTCTCTGTGCTGTACTGCTCGGCCCTCTGTGCTGTACTGCTCGGTTTCTCTGTGCTGTACTGCTCGGTTTCTCTGTGCTGTACTGCTCGGCCCTCTGTTCTGTACTGCTCGGCCCTCTGTGCTGTACTGCTCGGCCCTCTGTGCTGTACTGCTCGGCCCTCTGTGCTGTACTGCTCGGCCCTCTGTGCTGTACTGCTCGGCCCTCTGTGCTGTACTGCTTGGCCCTCTGTGCTGTACTGCTCGGCCCTCTGTGTTGTTCTGCTAAACCCTTTGTGCTGTAGTGCTCGGTCCTCTGTGCTGTCCTGCCCAGTCCTCTGTGCTGTCCTGCCCAGCCCTCTGTGCTACCCTGCTCATCCCTCTGTGTGACCCTGCTCATCCCTCTGTGTGACCCTGCTCATCCCTCTGTGCGACCCTGCTCATCCCTCTGTGATGTTCTTCTCAACCCTCTGTGCAGTACTGCTCGGTTTCTCTGTGCTGTACTGCTCGGCCCTCTGTGCTGTACTGCTCGGCCCTCTGTGCTGTACTGCTCGGCCCTCTGTGCTGTACTGCTCGGCCCTCTGTGCTGTACTGCTCGGCCCTCTGTGCTGTACTGCTCGGCCCTCTGTGCTGTACTGCTCGGCCCTCTATGCTGTCCTGCCCGGCCCTCTGTGCTGTCCTGCCCAGCCCTCTGTGCTACCCTGCTCATCCCTCTGTGATGTTCTTCTCAACCCTCTGTGCTGTACTTCTTGGCCCTCTTAGCTGTTCAGCTCAGCCCTCTTAGCTGTTCTCTTTGGCCCTCTGTGCTGTCTTGCTTGGCCTTCTGTGCTGTTCTGTTCTGCCACATGTGGGCTCCTGCTTTGCCCTCTGTGCTGTACTGCCAAGATCTACTCAATCCTCCCTATTCTTTCCTTCTATACTATCGTGCTCAGTTCTAATTTCTGAGATGCATATCTAGTCATCAACTATACAGAAAAGGGTATACAAAAAAAAAATCATGGATTGCCGCTCACCGTGTCAGTACAGGGTGCAAAGAATGGTTTGGTCCAAACCAACGCAGACTCCCAACTCCTTTCAGCCCAGTTCGTCCCATCGGGTTTCTGCATAAAGTGACAAGATTGTCTTTTTGAGCACAGAGTATACCTGGTCCCATTGTTCATCATTCAAATGATGAGGACAGGGGGAATTCCTTGTCCAGTTATTAGCCCTGAAAAAACTCTGCATATGATTTCCAGCATTTAGAAAGTGTAAGGGCTTCTCCTGAGCAGAAAAGTAGTACATACTGACTGTGCTTTGTAATTCATATAACTGGCCTATTAAAGCCACCATTTGTATTCTGTAGAGAAGTCATAGCTAGGACTACCCTGCAGGAAGATAATGCCACTAAACCATCATGGCTGCTACCTCGACCCTGGTCTACTGTAAGTGAAGAAATTATCTGCCACCTCTTTACTCCACTGTAATATGACATAGAGTTAAAGGGATAAATGGCAGTCATGATATGTAAAACGACAGTGGAGCTGTGTGGCATGCTGAGAGAGGCTATTTATAAATGTGGAAAAATCAATATATCATTTTTTTAAATATCAGTTCTGATTACAGTCAAAACTACTATTCGCAGAGTCCCATAACAAAATGTCAATGAGAGGCACACACATTCCAAAGTGGCCCAATACATTGGTGTCAGGATAAAGGTCCTCATTACAATGGTAGTTGGAGGCAAAACCCATGATACATTGATGGAAAAGGGTGAAGATTAGGGTTGAGCGAACCCGAACTGTAAAGTTCGGGTTCGTACTGAATTTTTTTTTTTTTTTTTTGACCCGAACCCGAATAATTTGCTGAAAGTTCGGGTTCGGGTTCGGAGTTCGGCTATGTAATGGCACTGCACAAAGTGTCGTTTCTGAAAGGAAAAAAAGTCATTTAAAACCGGCTTTGCGGCTATAATGAATTGTCGGCTTTGCGGCTATAATGAATTGTCGGCTTCGGCAATTCAGAGAGGATTCATTCATAAATTTAAAAAATAGCGTGGGGGTTCCCCCAAATTCAATTACCAGGCCCTTCAGGTCTGGAATGGATATTAAGGGGAACCCCGCCGTCAATTTAAAAAAAAAATTACGCGGGGTTCCCCCCAAATATCTTCCCCCTTCCTGGGCTTCCCCAGTGACGTAGCAGAGGGTGCGTCAGAGGGTGCGGGGGTCACATGACGGGTGGCCCCGCCTCCCCTATATAAGAAATGTCACAGCTTGAGACGCGTCACTCGCTGGGCTGTGTCCAGCGGTGAGAGGAGGTCGGCGATGCTGCGCTCTGGATGGATGGATCTTCTCATCGCTGGAGATCACCCGCACCCGTCGCTGGATCAGGACAACATTGGAGCAGGATTATCACCGCTGGAGTTTTTTTTTTTTATTAATAAAGGACTTTTTTCTACGGTGTCTGTGTGTTTTTTTTCTTACAAGAATTTACACTTCCTTTGTGAAATGGTAGGGGTACAATGTACCCCATTACCAATTCACATGGGGGGGGCCAGGATCTGGGGGTCCCCTTTGTTAAAGCGGTCTTCCAGATTCTGATAAGCCCCCCGCCCGCAGACCCCCACAACCACCGAGCAAGAGTTGTGGGGATGAGGCCCTTGTCCCCATCAACATGGGGACATCCTCCCCATGTTGAGGGCATGTGGCCTGGTACGTTTCAGGAGAGGGGGGGCGCACTCTGTCCCCCCCTCTTTTCTGCAGCCGGCCAGGTTAACGTGCTCGGATAAGGGTCTGGTGTGGATTTTGGGGGGAACTCCACGCCATTTTAAAAAAAAAATGGGGTGGAGTTCCCCTTAAAATCCACACCAGACCTGAAGGGTCTGGAATGGATATTTGGGGGGAACCCCGCGTAATTTTTTTTTAAATTGACGGTGGGGTTCCCCTTAATATCCATTCCAGACCTGAAGGGCCTGGTAATTGAATTTTTATGAATGAATCCTCTCTGAATTGCCGAAGCCGACAATTCATTAGAGCCGCAAAGCCGGTTTTAAATGACTTTTTTTCCTTTCAGAAATGACACTTTGCGCAGGGACAGTTCTAATTTTATTTTTATGTGGTTCGGGTCAAGTTCGGGTCCCGAACCCGGACTTTTTTCCGAAGTTCGGCCGAACCCGCTGAACCCGAACATCCAGGTGTCCGCTCAACTCTAGTGAAGATTCATTCAGGTTGGTGGTTATTGGTGTAGCCCCTTGTCAGCGACCAAGCCTCATTTACGTTGGTGGTCAGTAGCGAAGCCCGCTTTATGTTAATGGCTTCCACATGGACCATCATTGTAAAGGGTTAGTCCCTTTACACTGGTTGTCATTTGTATAGCCCTTGTTACATTTGTGGGCATTGGCAAAGCCTCCTACATGTATATGAAAAACTAAAAGGGTGGGACTTTAAATGAGGCGCAAGGCATAAAGCCAAGCACTTCCATCCCCAATATTTTGAACAAAGAAGGACAAAGGTGGGACTTTAATTGAGGCATGCACCCCAGGAGATTAACGATGACAATTGAATATGGCAGGTTACTGATCCAGTAGAACTAAACACATAACATGAAGGCATTGCATAACAACAATTGACAGTCTGTTATTTAATAGTGTAACAATATAACAGATACAATAATAGAATGATAACCCTGGTACAATAGTCAAAGAATTTGATATTGCATAAATTCCAATAATTCATAGTATCAATAATAGAGATAAAATAACATGATTATTTCATACTAGAAACAATAAAAAGAAGCCAAATCATTGGAACGTGTCTCCATGATATATAAATATAATCTTGATACGTTGGTACAGTCCAATTGATATAGAAAGAAATGGTTGGTAATTAAAATGTCATATATTGACCAAGGGGGCATCTATTGGCTCCTAGTAATATATAATTGGTTCATAATATAGACATTGTACAAAACCAAATTAATTAAAATGTCTCCGTAATAATTATAGCCATGATTGAATGATAAATAAATTAAATCGATATATAAAATGATAGGTGGTACAGTAGCAGCGAGTATGAAGGGGGGCATCTATTGGCTATCTATCGTTTCGTGGCTACTGCCACTCTTCAGGAGCAAAGTATGAAGTAGAAGTCTGTAAATATTTAAACAATATCATTTTAGGTAAAGATATATATAGTAGATCCAGTTATGGAGAAAGAGATAGAGTAGTAACTATTCCCCAAGGTACATACAGATATGTCAATGACTATGGGCATAGGCTAGGAGGGCAGAAAGGTGGCCGGGAAGGTGACAGCCCCCGGGAGCTGAGGTGGACTGACCCCGCCACACTTATGGAATATCCAGTGGAGAGCTAAAAGTCCCAAGTGGCGGCCTCATGGATACATGGTTGTTGCCTCAATTAAAGTCCCACCTTTGTCCTTCTTTGTTCAAAGCCTCCTACATACTGTATTGGTGGTTTGTGGCGAAGCCCTGATAACATTGGTGGACAATGACAAAGCCCCTTTTATATTGGTAGTCCATGGAAAAGCCAATAATATTGCTGACCAGCAGTGAAGCCATTTTTTGATTGATTGTCAGTAACAAAACACCAGTTACGTTGGTGGTCAGTAGTGAAGCCCTTGTTAGATTAGAGGTCAGTGGCAAAGCCTACATTACATTGGTGGCCAGTAACAAAACCCCCATTGACTTAATGGTCAGTGGCGAGGTCTCCAATTCACTGTGATCAGTGAAGAAACCACAGTTACATTGGTGACCAGTGGCAAAGCCATTGTTAAATGGCTAATCCGTCGCAAAGGCCCTGCTGCACTGGTGGCCAGTGATGATGGCTGCTTGACATTGGTGGTCATGGCATTGACTATGTCCTGGTATATTGTTGATGACATTGGTACTCAGGATCAAAGCCCTGTGACATTGGTGGTCAGACAGTGATAAAGCCCCTGGTACATTGTTGATTTAGGGTAAAGCCACTGTTACAATTATGGCAAGTGTCAAACCCGAAGTTTTTGACACTTGCCATAGTCTTGTCCTCCAAAGACCTTATCATTAGTTTGGAGACATCTTGATTACAAACCAGGGGTCAAGTCCTGGGGAAAAAAGTGTGGAAACTCCCACCCAAGATCCACTCCCCCCACCAAAAAAAAAAAAATGATACGCTCATATGCATAATTACAAAACCGCAAGTTCTTTCTAAATTCCACGATAACTCTGGGCAGACCTCCGCAATGCCTCCTGGGAACAATGAAAAGCTCCCAGGAGACATTGCGGCATCGAGGAAGTGGCGGAATACCCGCACACTACCCGATGAATCCATATACAGGAAGCGGGCAGTAACATAAAGGATTACTAAGGTTTGCCTGCCCCTGCCCCTGACAGTGACTCGAGCTGGGCATCGCCGCTTAATGAAGAATTGGCTTGGGCGGCTCGGCTGCTCTAGTCCTGCAAAGGGAACTGCGTTCCTGCTGTGAAAAAAGTGCAGGAACTCTGTTCCCACGCGTTCCCGCAGGACTTGAGCCCTGTTACAAACCACAAGTGGGTGACTGCCTTGCTCCGACCAGCTGCTTGCCCTCTCTTGGACTCTGTACAATCCACATGAATAAAATTCACTTTCACCATTTTCTTCTTTTATCATTTGTACATATATGAGGTCAGGGGGCCCCCCAGACACCTCTAAAGGGGGTCAGGGTCAGGGATTGGGACAGATACAGATCTGCTCTAAATGACAAAAGACAACATTAAACACATTGGACTCACAGGGGCAAACCATCCTTGACTGTACAGGTGCCACAGCAACTGCGGAAGTCATGGAGTCCATCTATAGAATTGTACTTGCAGCTCTTCTGCTCCATCCTAGATTCAGGAGAGATACGACGAGAACACAGGTTAAGTGCAGAGGCTGTACACAGGACAGGACCTCTTTATTCATTTATACAATTACTCTTATGCCTCGTTTCCACTGAGCGGATCGGTTCGGGTCGCTTAGAATGGAACGGGTTAGAATGGTCCGGTCTATTCTGCAGAGCATTTCCACTGCAAATCGGACCATCCGGGACCATGCAAGGTTTAGAAAAAAAGCCTAGCACATCCACCAATTAGTGAGATGTATTTGTAGGTCCGCCCTAATGGAACCGTTCCATTCTCTATGGCCCCACATCTGAAGCAGGACCCAGAATGGTCCGGTACGGTTCGCTTTTATGGCACGCTTTCATAATGGAAACACCCAAAAAAGCGTACCGTACCGAACCGTACCGAACCGATCCGCTCAGTGGAAACGAGGCATTAGACACTGTCACCAAAAGTTTTTTGTGTGATGCCCTCTGTAGGTTACGTGAAGAAATTATGTAACCTTTCCTCAACATATGAATGCAGACAGCACAGCAAATGTTCGCATTTAGCCAGATTCACGTAGATCGGCGTATGTTTAAGCAGGCGTAGCGCAGCTCATTTGCGCTACGCCAACGTAAAATAGAGAGGCAAAACTACATGTGAAATACGCTCTATTAGCTAGATTCAGGTACATGTGTGTATCTTTGCGGCGGCGTAGCGTATCGTATTTACGCTACGCTGCCGTAAGTCAGAGAGGCAAGTGCTGTATTCACAAAGCACTTGCCTCCTAAGTTACGGCGGAGTAGCGTAAATGGGGCCGGCGTAAGCGCGCCTAATTCAAATGAGGATGAGGGGCCGTGTTTTATGTAAATGGGTGGTGACCCAACGTGATTGACGTTTTTTTACGAACGGCGCATGCGCCGTCCGTGTACATATCCCAGTGTGCATTGCTCCAAAGTACGTCGCAAGGACGTATTGGTTTCGACGTGAACATAAATTATGTCCAGCCCCATTCACGGACGACTTACGCAAACAACGTAAAAATTTCAAATTTCAACGCGGGAACGACGGCCATACTAAACATTGGCTACGCCACCTAGGGAGGAGCTTTATCTTTACGCCGGCGTACCTCTTACGGAAACGGCGTATCTTTACTGCGACTGGCGCACGTACGTTCGTGAATCGGCATATCTAGTCATTTACATAATCTACGCCGAACTCAACGGAAGCGCCACTTAGCGGCCAGCGGAAAAATTGCACCCTAAGATACGACGGTGTAGGAGACTTACGCCGCTCGTATCTTAGCCTAATTTAAGCGTATCTGGTTTCCAGAATACGCTTAAATTTACGCCGGCGTAGATTCAGAGTTACGATGGCGTATCTACTGATACGCCCAGCGTAACCCTACCTGAATCCAGCTATATGTCCATAAGTGTGTAGACTAGGGTTTCTCAAGTTGGGTTCCTTGAGCATTTTGTTATCTCAGTGCAGCGCTGTCCTATGATATGCGATCAAACGTATTCAAAATATAACATGCATGACAAAACCTACATCAAAATAACAAATTCTATCTATAAAATATTCATGTAACATGCATAATGTCCTTCTTCATAAACAAAGAGCAATAAACAATTTCTGTCTCTCAGATAAGTTCCCACTGACCCCCTTGATCTTTTTAGTTATCGGTAACGGGGAGAATTCTTCACAATGGCCACATGTGTAAGGAGCATCCTTCTCACTGACCAATGTATCGTGAGTTGTAGATATCCAATTTTTTTTACCTGGGGTTCCCTGAGATCGTAAAGTTATATTAACCACTTGAAATCCGCGCTATAGACAAAAGACGTCCACAGCGCGGCTCTCAAGTGCCAAGTGGACGTCTTTAGACGTCCTTTTATGTGCATTACCCGCGCGCGCCACTGGGGGGCGCGCAGCGGGTAAACACTGTCCCGGCGCATCGCTGGGAAGCCGATGCGTGTGCCTGGCGGCCGCGATTTTCGCCGGGTACACGCGATCGTCGGGAACCCAGCAGGGACGTGGAGCTCTGTGTGTAATGATGGGGTGTAAACACAGAGATCCACATCCTGTCAGGGAGAGGAGACCGATCTGTGTCCCTTGTACATAGAGACACAGCATCGGTCACCTCCCCCAGTCAGTCCCCCCTCCCCCCACACAGTTAGAACACACCCAGGATACACATTTAACCCCTTCCTCACCCTCTAGTGTTAACCCCTTCCCTGCCAGTCACATTTATACAGTAATTAGTGCATTTTTATAGCACTGATCGCTGTATAAATGTGAATGGTCCCAAATTTGTGTCAAAAGTGTCCGATACGTCCGCCGCAATATCGGAGTCTCAATAAAAATCGCAGATCGCCGCCATTACTAGTAAAAAAAAAAAACATAATTCTGTTCCCCATTTTGTAGGCGCTATAACTTTTTTTTGTCTAAAATGTATTTGCATGCTGATGCATTACCAGTACCCTTCACTGTAAACACCTGAATAACTTGGAAGGGGAGATTCTACTACACTTGGCCATATAAGTGGGTGTGATGGTCATATGTCCACAATGCTATGCCATATAGCATATATAATGTATATAGCTGGATTCAGAGACAGTTACGCCGGCGTATCAGTAGATACGCCGTCGTAACTCTGAATCTACGCCGTCGTAAATTTAAGCGTAATCTGAAAACCAGATACGCTTAAATTAGGCTAAGATACGAGCGGCGTAGGTCTCCTACGCCGTCGTATCTTAGGGTGCATATTTACGATGGCCGCTAGGTGGCGCTTCCTTAGATTTTCAGCGCAGAATATGCAAATGAGCAAGATACGCCGATTCACGAACATACGTGTGGCCGTCACAATTAGTTACGCCGTTTACGTAAGAGATACGCCGGTGTAAAAATAAAGCTGTTACCTAGGTGGCGCAGCCCATGCAAGGTATGGACGTCGGAACAGGCCTATCTTTTTACGTTGTTTGCGTAAGTCGTAAGCGAATAGGGCTGTGCGTAAGTTACGTCACGTCTTAGGCAGTGTTCGACATATCTTAGGCGTTCTATCCGACGCATGCGCACTGGGATTCTTTCACGAGCGGCGCATGTGCCGTTCGTAAAAAACGCCAATCACGTCGAGTCACCAGTCATTAACATAAAACACGCCCCCCTGTTCCACATTTGAATTAGGCGCGCTTAGGCCGGCCCATTTACGCTACGCCGCCGTAACTTAAGAGGCAAGTGCTTTGTGAATACAGCACTTGCCTCTCTGACTTACGGCGGCGTAGCGTATATGCGATACGCTACGCCGCCTCAAAGTTATGCCAGTCTTTATGAATCTGGCTAATAGTGTTTATGGATACTTATATCACAATGTGCATTGTGTCATATTTAGTTTTCATGAAGTCTTGTATGCTGGCAAAATTCTCTATTCTTTCTCCCATCATATAGTAGATTCATATTATTATGCCCCGTACCCACGGTCAGAATTTCCACCAGCAAAAGTCCGATGTGAGCTTTTCGTCGGAAATTCCGACCGTGTGTATACTTCATCGGACTTTTGCTGTCGGAATTTCCACCAAAAAAAGACTGAGAGCAGGTTCTCTATTTTTCCGACGGAAAAAATTCTGATCGGAAATTCCGACCGTCTGCGGCAATTCTGACGCGCAAAACTCCGACGCATGCTCGGAAACAATTTGACGCATGTTCGGAAGCATTGAACTTAATTTACTCGGCTCGCCGTAGTGTTCTTGACGGCCGAAAGTTCAGAGAACTTTTGTGTGGCCGTGTGTATGCAAGCCAAGCTTGAGCGGAATTCAAGGTTTTTCCGACGGGAAATCCGATCGTGTGTACGGGGCCATCAGAGTATTCTTTGGATATTAAGATTTTGTTTCATTTCAGCAATATACTTAGGGCCAGATTCACAGAGGAAATACGCCGGAGTATCTACTGATACTCCGGCGTATTTTCAAATTTGCCGCGTCGTATCTTTATTTGTAATTCACAAAAAAGATACAACGGCTTTTGGCTAAGATCCGACAGGCGTACGCCTTCGGATCCTAGGTGTAATTTTCCGGCGGCCGCTGAGTGGAGTTTGCGTCGTTTTCCAGCGTCGGGTATGCAAATTAGCTGATTACGGCGATCCACGAAGATACGCGCGTTCGTCGCAATCTCTTACGTCGTCGCTAGTCGGTTTTTCCCGTCGCAAACTTAGGCCTGCTTTTTCATGGCTTACATTTAGAACAGCCATGTTAAAGTATAACCGTTGTTCCCGCGTCGAATTTCAATTTATTTATTTTTTTGCGTAAGACGTCCGGGAATACGAAACGAGGTAACGCACGTCGCCGTTCAAAAAATACGTCGGGGCGCTGTAATTTCGCGCGAAGCACGTCGGGAAATTTCCTAATGGAGCATGCGCAGAACGTTCGGCGTGGGAACGCGCCTAATTTAAATGGTACACGCCCCATTTGAATTAGGCGGGCTTGCTTTACGTTACACCGCCGTAAGTTTACACGCAAGTGCTTGGTGAATCAGGCACTTGCGCTGAAAACTCACGGCAGTGTAACGTAAAGACGATACGTTACGCCGCCGCAAAGGTATGTGAATCTGGCCCTTAGTCTCTCTTATAAACCACTCTGCTCTTCATGCTGTCAAATTGCTGTCTGTCCCCCTTGGTAATGTTAAGCCTCGTACACACGATTGGTTAACCAGAGGACAACGGTCTGAAGGACCGTTTTCATAGGTTAACCGATGAAGCTGACTGATGGTCCGTCACGCCTACACACCATAGGTTAAATAACCGATCGTGTCAGAACGCGGTGACGTAAAAAACAACGACGTGCTGAAAAAAACGAAGTTCAATGCTTCCAAGCATGCGTCGACTTGATTCTGAGCATGCGTGGATTTTTAACCGATGGTCATGCCTACTAACGATCGGTTTTGACCTATCGGTTAGGAATCCATCGGTTAATTTTAAAGCAAGTTGTCTTTTTTTTAACCTATGGTTAAATAACCCCCACACACGATCGGTTTTGACCGATGAAAACGGTCCTTCAGACCGTTGTCCTCTGGTTAACGTATCGTGTGTACGAGGCCTTATCCACAATACAAAGAAAGAAGAATCAATTCTCTTCTAAATTTACCAAAATATTTTTTTCTGTAAATTGAAGTGATAAAATGCAAAAAATTAACCACTTACTCAGTTTTTGGATCATACATCCCACGGTCATTCCGCTCAGCATTGTATAGGGGAGGATTATATCCTGGGAACTCCACCTGTGGATAATGTACGAGGTAAGCTGATCACTTTCATATCAGGAACTTCTCCATGGTCACCACTTCTCCTCTGTGTTGCCGTCATTCTGTGGTAGTCTTTTACATGCCCCAAGATATTCACCCTCTAAGGCCCTCGTACACACGACCGAACATGTCCGCTGAAACTGGTCCGCGGACCAGTTTCAGCGGACATGTTCGGTCGTGTGTACGGCCGACCGGACAATTGTCCGGCGGATCGGACAGGTTTCCAGCGGACAAATGTTTCTTAGCATGCTAAGAAACATGTCCGCTGGAAGCCTGTCCGTCGGACATGTTCGGTCGTCTGTACAGACTCACCAGACATGTTCGCTCGGCCGAAAGCCCTCACATGCGTCGAAGTGATTCGACGCATGCGTGGAAGCATTGAGCTTCCAGGGCCGCGCACGTCGCCGCGTAATCGTTGCGCCGACGGCGCGGCCACGTCACCGCGTATCGTGTCCGCACGGATTTTCATCGGACAGTCCGTCCGTGTGTACGAGGCCTTAGTCAATAACCCCTTTCTGCCCACCCAATGCAGTCCTTCAACTGGGTCTTCAAGGGTAAGTTCATTTTGTTTTATTATTCCAGCTCCCCTATGTACCATTATACCATAATGCTGCGTACACACGGTCTGAATTTCTGACAACAAATGTTCGATGTGAGCTTGTTGTCGGAAAATCCGACCGTGTGTAGGCACCATCGGACATTTGCTGTCAGAATTTCCGACAACAAATGTTTGAGAGCTGGTTCTCAATTTTTCCGACAACAAAAGTTTTGCTCGGAAATTTCGATTGTGCGTAGCCAATTGTGGCAGGGGGGGAATGGTTCATTGGTGGCAGTGCCGATCCTGACCTCCTTGGGGGCCCTAAGCAAAATGACATGGCACATTAAAAATGAGAAGCGGGGGGCGCTGACGACAGAGACATGTCACATTAAAGAAAGTTGAGAAGCGGGGGGGAGGGGGTGTTCTGCTGTCGGAAATGACATCTTACATTAAATTGAGAAGCGGGGGGTGCTGCTGACTTCTTACCTCTTCTCCCATGCAGCCAGCGAGTTGAGAAGCGGGGTGAGGGGGCGAAAATGATTTCTCACCAGGCAGGGCCACTAGTAATTTGGGGGGCCCTTCGCAGCTTGGCGGGGCCCTAAGTGCCTTGCATAGTGAGCCTATAGGGCGGATCGGCTCTAATTGGTGGCAGGGGATGATGGTGGCAGAGGGGAATAGTGCATTGGTGGCAGGGGATGATGGTGGCAGAGGGGTGGTGGCAGAGGGGGATGGTGGCATAGGGGAATTGTGCATTGGTGGCAGAGGGGAATGGTGCATTGTTGGCAGAGGGGTGGTGGTGGCAGAGGGGAATGGTGCATTGGTGGCAGAGGGTGATGGTGGCAGAGGGGAATGGTGCATTGGTGGCAGGGGGTGTTGGTGGCAGGGGGAGATGGTGGCAGAGGGAGATGGTGTGGTGGTGGCAGAGGGGAGTGGTGGCAGAGGGGAATGATGCGTTGGTGGCAGAGGGGAATGGTACATTGGTGGCAGGGTGTGATGGTGGCAGAGGGGGGTTGTGGCAGGTGATGATGGGGGCAGGAGGTGATTGGACTAAATAATTTGCCCTTAATATGTCGAAAATAACAAAAATATGTTTTTTTACCTTAATATCTACCTTAAATCACATTGCTATTTGCCTAGTGTACTTGTTTGTAGCCTAAATACTGAAATGTGCACCTAAAAATGTAAATTTGGAACTTTTGTGAAATACCAGTAAAAATGTGCCAGACACAGAACTAAGGGGTGTGTAAGATAAATAAAAAGCTTTTTACTTCTGAAAAAGAAGTACACTAATGGTATATTGGTACAAAGGAGAGCTGGAATTTAGAAAAAAAAAAAAGGGTGAACTTATCCTTTAAAGGGTGGTGGGGGGTGGGATTGGGATGGACTTCCCAATCGGTTGTCACAATTGTCCAATGATCAGGAGCCCACCTCTCTGGCTTTCAATCATAACTAGACACTGTTATGATACTCACCTCCCAAGGCACAAACTCATCAGGCACTGGGTAGCGGGTCATTTTAGAGTCTGGGTACTGCAGGATCCGAGAGTTCACGTGGTACAGACAGTGCTTCTCTCCACTTCCATTTGGGCTTGCTGCAGTCTTATCTTCTTTGTTCTGGGAGTTGCTATCTACTGACCGGGAAGACAAGAGAGATATAATAACAGAACCCACCATATCATTATATGCAATACAGACCAGACCAATCTTACCTAATATGTGTGTCTTAGTGCTGGCACCTTTCTCCGTCAGGGCTGTGATGATCCAGTTCAGTTTTAGTGTAGACTGATCCATATGTAATGCAAGAAACCACAGTTAAGATGGACAATCTCTATACAATTACATTTAGATTTACCAAAACTATATGATATGAAGGAAAACCAAAACAACCAAATACTTTTCTATCAAATGAGACAGGTCCTTGCTCTACATCAGTGGTTCTCAGCCTGGGGGTCGGGACCCCCTTGGAGGTCAAATGGTGATTTGCCAGGGGTCACCAAATCCTGGGCTGTTCTTGGAGCCTGTGCCACCCACTCAGCCTCTTTGCAGCCACCCATTCAGTTTGCGGCGTGGCTGGGGGGCAGAGACTAGAGGTCAGCTGACTGGTGAGGAATGTGAAGTGGGAGGGGCTGGAGGAGACCCTATCCCCTGATTTTGGGATAGGTGTCACTGCTGCAAGACACCACAATATCGAAGACACAGTTATTAACATGAGTAACGTGATTAGAGTTGCCATTTAAAGTCCCCACTGCAGTTCTCAGATCAGCAGATGACCTTCATCAAGAGCACCCAAATTGGCTGATCAGAACCCCCCCCCCCCCCCCTGCACTGCCACTCATGCCATTCCCTCCACCCACCACGGAGTAAGAGAAGGAATGATAATAGAGAATACATGGATTGGAGAGAAAAGAGGGAAGGAACAAAGAAAAAGGGAGAGGAAGAATAAGAGAAAGAACAAGAAAGACGGCTAGAGAGAGGGATGAGGGGGAAAAAAAACAAGAAATTGGGATAGAGAGAGATAAAAGGGAAAGAAAGGAGAACAAAGAGAAAGAGGGGAACATCCTAAAATATACCATAAGGGCAGGGCCGGCCCTATGATGGGACCGGGTGGTACCATGGGTACCAGGCAGCACTTTTAGGGGGGCAGCATACTGATGCCCACCAGCCCGTTCCGCCAGCTCCGCTACCCAAATAAAATTGATGTCCTTTTTTTTCCCACAAATAGAGCTTTCTTTTGGTGATATTTGATCACCTCTGCGGTTTTTAATTTTGTGTGCTATAAATATATATATTTTTTAACTTTTTGCTATAATAAATATCCCCAAAATTTAGAAAAATAAACTATTTTCTCAGTTTAGGCCAATATGTATTCTTCTACATATTTTTGGTACCAAAAAACCCACAATTAGCGTACATTGATTAGTTTGCGCAAAAGACATTGTGGCCGCCGGCAATTCACAGGTCCCTTTATACTCCTGGATACATGTATAGAGCCCATGGCAGGTCCTTTTATACGCCTATATGCATGTATAGAGCCATGACAGGCCCTCTTTATACATCTATAGAGCCATGACAGGCCCTCGTTATACTCCTTTATACATGTATAGAGCCATGGCAGGTCCTCTTTATACTCCTATATACATTTATAGAGCCATGACAGGTCCTCGTTATACTCCTTTATACATGTATAGAGCCATGACAGGTCCTCTTTATACTCTTTTATACATGTATAGAGCCATGACAGGTCCTCTTTATATTCCTTTACATGTAAAGAGTCTCGACAGGTCCTCTATATACATGTATAGAGCCATGACAGGCCCTCGTTATACTCCTTTATACATGTATAGAGCCATGGCAGGTCCTCTTTATACTCCTATATACATTTATAGAGCCATGACAGGTCCTCTTTATACTTCTTTATACATGTATAGAGCCATGACAGGTCCTCTTTATACTCTTTTATACATGTATAGAGCCATGACAGGCCCTCGTTATACTCCTTTATACATGTATAGAGCCATGACAGGTCCTCTTTATACTCTTTTATACATGTATAGAGCCATGACGGGTCCTCTTTATACTTCTTTATGCATGTATAGAGCCATGACGGGTCCCCTTTAGTTATCATGATATAAAATAATGAATGTGGGGGCCTTTTGGTTGGCGTGATTTTTTTTCGGGGGGGGGGGGGGCAGCATTTTATTCTTGGTCCCAGGCAGCACAATGTCTTGGGCCGGCACTGCATAAGGGGTTATAATACTGTACGAGTGGAAGGGACTCGGGGAGAGCTAAATGTCCGCAGGTTAGGGGGCGCAAATTACTTGCCTTGGGTGCTGAAAATAATGTTAGGGGTCCCTACAACCCTTGAAATTCTATCAAGGGGTCACGGCACTAAGAGGTTGAGAACCACTGCTCTACATAGCTGATGGTGGATCTAAAGGGGATTGCATGATCATATTGTGTGTGGTCAGCTTTAGAATTACAGGGGTGCAGGACTGCTTTGGCTTAAAGGAGACAGACCCCCTATGTGATTACATTTACAAAGTCACCCTGCAAGGCAAAGGCATAATGAGCTAGTATGCATAGCATACTTGCTCATTATGAAGCACTTACCTGAGATCGAAGCCCCCGCAGCGGTGCTCGGACACCTCCTCCCTCTGCGCCATCTCTTCAGGTCTCACTTCCGCATATCGCGGCTCCGACACTGTGACTGTCCGGAGCCGCGATGACGTCAATCCCGCGCATGCGCGTGGGTGCCAACACTTGCGGCTTCCCATCACGGCTTCTTCACTCTGAGTGCGCCTGCGTGCCGTTGTCTACGACGCATGGGCCGGAGACAGAGGTGCCTTTCTTTTGCAAATATCTATGGAGGTTTAGGAGATATTTGTTGCACCTACAGGTAAGTCTTAAACTAGGCTTACCTGTAGGTGAAAGTGTGTTGTAAGGGTAAACACTTTAAAGTGGTTATATAAACCCTTACGTATACCCAGCGAAGTGACTGGCCTCAGGAGATATACAGAGATGAAGCACATGCTCCTAAGTTGTACCTGTTTATCTGCAGCAGTCTGTATTATTATTATTATTATTATTATTATACAGGATTTATAGCGTGCCAACAGTTTACACAGCACTTTACAATATAAAAGGGAGACAATACAGTTATAATACAATAAAATACAAGAGGATTAAGAGGGTCCTGCTCAGAAGAGCTTACAATCTAATAGGGTGGGGCAGGTGGTACAAAAGGTTGTAACTGTGGGACAAGTGAGCTGATGGAAGTGGTGAAAGATTAGTTGGAGGTGTGATAGGCTTCCCTGAAGAGTTTTCAGGGATCGCCTGAAGGTAGCTAGAGTAGGGGATAGCCGGACAGGTTGAGGTAGCGAGTTCCAGAGGATGGAAGAGGCTCTAGAGAAATCCTGGAGACAAGCATGGGAGGAGGAGACGAGAGAGCTTGAGAGTAGGACATCTTGAGAAGAGCGGAGAGGTCTTGAGCCTTAAGCTCCTCCACTATGGGACTGTAGAGGGGGCCATATCACTATGGGACTGTAGAGGGGGCCATACCCTCCGTTATGGGACTGTAGAGGGGGCCATACCCTCCGTTATGGGACTGTAGAGGGAGCCATACCCTCCACTATGGGACTGTAGAGGGGGGCCATACCCTCCGTTATGGGACTGTAGAGGGGGCCATACCTTCCACTATGGGACTGTAGAGGGGGCCATACCCTCCACTATGGGACTGTAGAGGGGGCCATACCCTCCGTTATGGGACTGTAGAGGGGGCCACACCCTCCGTTATGGGACTGTAGAGGGGGCCACACCCTCCGTTATGGGACTGTAGAGGGGGCCATACCTTCCACTATGGGACTGTAGAGGGGGCCATACCCTCCACTATGGGACTGTAGAGGGGGCCATACCTTCCACTATGGGACTGTAGAAGGGGCCATATCCTCCACTATGGGACTGTAGAGGGGGCCATACCCTCCACTATGGGACTGTAGAGGGGGCTATACCCTCCACTATGGGACTATAGAGGGGGTCATACCCTCCACTATGGGACTGTAGAGGGGGCCATACCCTCCGTTATGGGACTGTAGAGGGGGCCATACCCTCCGTTATGGGACTGTAGAGGGGGCCATACCCTCCGTTATAGGACTGTAGAGGGGGCCATACCCTCCATTATGGGACTGTAGAGGGGGCCATACCCTCCGTTATGGGACTGTAGAGGGGGCCATACCCTCCGTTATGGGACTGTAGAGGGGGCCATACCCTCCACTATGGGACTGTAGAGGGGGCCATACCCTCCGTTATGGGACTGTAGAGGGAGCCATACCCTCCACTATGGGACTGTAGAGGGGGGCCATACCCTCCACTATGGGACTGTAGAGGGGGCCATACCCTCTGTTATAGGACTGTAGAGGGGGCCATACCCTTCGTTATGGGACTGTAGAGGGGGCCATACCCTCCATTATGGGACTGTAGAGGGGGCCATACCCTCCGTTATGGGACTGTAGAGGGGGCCATACCCTCCACTATGGGACTGTAGAGGGGGCCATACCCTCCACTATGGGACTGTAGAGGGGGGCCATACCCTCCACTATGGGACTGTAGAGGGGGGCCATACCCTCCACTATGGGACTGTAGAGGGGGCCATACCCTCTGTTATGGGACTGTAGAGGGAGCCATACCCTCCACTATGGGACTGTAGAGGGGGCCATACCCTCCACTATGGGACTGTAGAGGGGGCCATACCCTCCACTATGGGACTGTAGAGGGGGCCATACCCTCCACTATGGGACTGTAGAGGGGGCCATACCCTCCGTTATGGGACTGTAGAGGGGGCCATACCCTCCATTATGGGACTGTAGAGGGGGCCATACCCTCCATTATGGGACTGTAGAGGGGGCCATACCCTCCGTTATGGGACTGTAGAGGGGGCCATACCCTCCACTATGGGACTGTAGAGGGGGCCATACCCTCCGTTATGGGACTGTAGAGGGAGCCATACCCTTCGTTATGGGACTGTAGAGGGGGGCCATACCCTCCACTATGGGACTGTAGAGGGGGGCCATACCCTCCACTATGGGACTGTAGAGGGGGCCATACCCTCTGTTATAGGACTGTAGAGGGGGCCATACCCTTCGTTATGGGACTGTAGAGGGGGCCATACCCTCCATTATGGGACTGTAGAGGGGGCCATACCCTCCGTTATGGGACTGTAGAGGGGGCCATACCCTCCACTATGGGACTGTAGAGGGGGCCATACCCTCCGTTATGGGACTGTAGAGGGAGCCATACCCTCCACTATGGGACTGTAGAGGGGGGCCATACCCTCCACTATGGGACTGTAGAGGGGGCCATACCCTCTGTTATGGGACTGTAGAGGGAGCCATACCCTCCACTATGGGACTGTAGAGGGGGCCATACCCTCCGTTATGGGACTGTAGAGGGGGCCATACCCTCCGTTATGGGACTGCAGAGGGGGCCATACCCTTCGTTATGGGACTGTAGAGGGGGCCATACCCTTCATTATGGGACTGTAGAGGGGGCCATACCCTCCACTATGGGACTGTAGAGGGGGCCATACCCTCCACTATGGGACTGTAGAGGGGGCCATACCCTCCACTATGGGACTGTAGAGGGGGCCATACCCTCCACTATGGGACTGTAGAGGGGGCCATACCCTCCGTTATGGGACTGTAGAGGGGGCCATACCCTCCGTTATGGGACTGTAGAGGGGGCCATACCCTCCGTTATGGGACTGTAGAGGGGGCCATACCCTCCGTTATGGGACTGTAGAGGGGGCCATACCCTCCGTTATGGGACTGTAGAGGGGGCCATACCCTCCATTATGGGACTGTAGAGGGGGCCATACCCTCCATTATGGGACTGTAGAGGGGGCCATACCCTCCGTTATGGGACTGTAGAGGGGGCCATACCCTCCACTATGGGACTGTAGAGGGGGCCATACCCTCCGTTATGGGACTGTAGAGGGAGCCATACCCTCCACTATGGGACTGTAGAGGGGGGCCATACCCTCCACTATGGGACTGTAGAGGGGGCCATACCCTCTGTTATAGGACTGTAGAGGGGGCCATACCCTTCGTTATGGGACTGTAGAGGGGGCCATACCCTCCATTATGGGACTGTAGAGGGGGCCATACCCTCCGTTATGGGACTGTAGAGGGGGCCATACCCTCCACTATGGGACTGTAGAGGGGGCCATACCCTCCGTTATGGGACTGTAGAGGGAGCCATACCCTCCACTATGGGACTGTAGAGGGGGGCCATACCCTCCACTATGGGACTGTAGAGGGGGCCATACCCTCTGTTATGGGACTGTAGAGGGAGCCATACCCTCCACTATGGGACTGTAGAGGGGGCCATACCCTCCGTTATGGGACTGTAGAGGGGGCCATACCCTCCGTTATGGGACTGCAGAGGGGGCCATACCCTTCGTTATGGGACTGTAGAGGGGGCCATACCCTTCATTATGGGACTGTAGAGGGGGCCATACCCTCCGCTATGGGACTGTAGAGGGGGCAATACCCTCCACTATGGGACTGTAGAGGGGGCCATACCCTCCACTGTGGGACTGTAGAGGGGGCCATACCCTCCACTATGGGACTGTAGAGGGGGCCATACCCTCCGTTATGGGACTGTAGAGGGGGCCATACCCTCCACTATGGGACTATAGAGGGGGCCATACCCTCCGTTATGGGACTGTAGAGGGGGCCATACCCTCCGTTATGGGACTGTAGAGGGGGTCATACCCTCCACTATGGGACTGTAGAGGGGGCCATACCCTCCACTATGGGACTGTAGAGGGGGCCATACCCTCCACTATGGGACTGTAGAGGGGGCCATACCCTTCGTTATGGGACTGTAGAGGGGGTCATACCCTCCGTTATAGGACTGTAGAGGGGAACTGAGGAATATTACCTGCTCTTCCAGCGCAGTCACCCTTTTCTCCAGCAGACGCAGCACAGCGAAGACACTGCACCAAAAACAAATATGACATGTCAGGAATACATTATATAACATGTAAAAGTTGTATGAGATTACAGGTACAGCATTTTCTTAATTCGGCGGTCAGTGTAGCAATTTGTCACAGTTTAGAATAAGCAAAAAAAAAAAATAATAAAAAGTCCTCAAAGCCCACTGACTTCAAACATGAATTACTGTAAGAAACTTATCAAAGTTGCTTAATTTTAGATATTCTTTTGAGGAGGAGTCAGTGGTATATATCAGTTATTGTATTAAAAATATTCAGTAAAAACCTGGAGCTAGATCCACAAAGCGTTTACGCTGGCTTATCTATTGATACGCCGCGTAACTTCTAGTTTGCTCCGGCGTATCTTTGTTATGTATCCACAAAACAAGATACGCCTGAAGCTGGGCTAGATCCGACAGGCGTACGTCTTAGTACGCCGTCGGATCTAAGGCGCATATTTACGCTGGCCGCTAGGTAGCGTTTCCGTAGATTTCCGCATCGAGTATGCAAATTAGCTAGATACGGCGATCTACGAACGTACATCCGGCGCATTTTTTTACGTCGTTTCCGTAAGGCTTTTTTCGGCGTATAGTTACCCCTGCTATATGAGGCGTATCCTATGTTAAGTATGGACGTCGTTCCCACGTCGAATTTTGAAAATTTTGCGTAAGTCGTTCGCGAATAGGGCTTTGCGTAGAATGACGTTCACGTCGTAAGCATTGGCTTGTTGCGGGTTAATTTCGAGCATGCGCACTGGGACACCCCCACGGACGGCGCATTTGCGCCGTTCAGAAAAAAATTAATTTACGTCGGGTCAAGACGTATTACCATAAAACACGCCCCCATCTCATCCATTTGAATTGCGCGCCCTTACGCCGACACAGTTACACTACGCCGCCATAGCTTACGGCGCAAATTCTTTGAGAATACGGGAAATACGCTGTAAGTTACGGCGGCGTAGTGTATCTGAGATACACTACGCCGGCCGTAAAGAAGCGCCGCGCTTCGTGGATCTGGCCCTCGGTGTAGACTCTACTTCTTAGGCTGCATTTACACGTAGAATTTTTTTTATTAGCCAATAGAGAAAACTATTATTTGTTGCATCGTTTGTTGCTAGGTTTTTCAGCTTTTTTTTTTTAGCTTTTCCATCAGCTTTTATTTATTTTATTATTATTCATTTATTATTAATATATATATATTTTTTTAGGGTAAAGGGTTAGAGCTAGAATAAGATTAGGATTCGGGGTTAGGTTTAGGATTAGGGTTTAATATTTTATTTATGGTCTTATTATTATTATTATTATTATTATTATTATTATTATTTATTTTTTTAGGGTTAGGATGTTACTTCAACTACTAAAAATAATAAATGTAAAATGAATACACAAAAATAATCGTAAATAAATACAATACATGAATACTATGTAATACATAAAAAATTAACCCTTAACCTTAACCTCTTAATCCTTAAAAAATAAATAAAAATAATACTATTATTAAAATATTAATACATAAACACCCTAGCACAAAATAAATAAATATAATTATTATTTATTTCATTTGGGGGGGGGGGGGGGGTGTTTTATTTATTAATATTTTATTAATATTATTTTTAAGGCTACGGGTTCATTATTAGTTGTTTATTATTTCATATTATTAACACACACAGGTTAAACTGGATGGATTGTTGTCTTTATTCAACTGTACCAACTATGCAACTATGTAATTTATTTATGTATTATTTATAATGATTTTTAATTATTTGTGTATTTATTATACATTTATTTATTCATATTTATTAATATAATATCCCCAAAAAAATATTTGTGCAGAAAATCGTGCAAAAATGTACGTTTCGATTTTTATTTTTTCATGGGAATAAAAACTCATCAAAAATGCATAAATCTGCCCAATTTGAGCTACGAAAAAAAAATTCCAGAACTTTTTTTGAGCTTCTGGCCACTTGGAGTAGAGATGGGAACCAGCATTTTGGGGCTTTGAGCTACAAAACGCTGAATTGTGAATAGGCCGGGCATTAGTCCCCAAAATTATATAGGGTCAAAAATATATTAAATTCTAGAAATAGTCCAGCACATTAAAGTTAATACAAAAGTAAAAATTTGTTTGCAAATCCTAGAACACATGAAATGTAAACATTAAGACCCCTTTCACACTGGCGCAGTTTGCAGGCGCTATCACGTGGTAAACGGCCGCTATCAGCGGCAATTTACCGCGATCCGTGATGCGCCGGGTCCTCTGGAGCGCGATTCTGGGAGGACGTCCATGGAGGCGGTGATCAAGTGGTTAATGGAAAGTTCCTTGATGTGCCCCACCTTCAGGGCAGGACGTACCATTGGGCTTGACTGGGCTCAAGCACATGTGCCCCGCCCAATAGGGGGCCCCGGGCTCAATCGCGGAAACCCCCCATTCGTGGCAATTGCGACAATCCTCTCCCACAATTCCGCGGTAATCCCCTGTTCGCGGCAATCCCCTCCCGCAATTTCGCAGCAATCGCAAAAATTTCAGCACCCCCCGCTCAACAACTTCGGTGGATGGATGGAATTCTCAGCAGCCCCCCCCTCAACAACTCCGATGCTCCAGCTGTGTAAGGGCCCGCGGCCCTGGGAAGAGGTAAGCAGTCCATCCAGCGGCTGCCCCCCCCCCCCCCCGCTCAACAAGTATGATCGGTCGGCACACTACCCCCCCCCGCTCTCAACAACCATGATCGGTCGGCGGTCACCCCCCCTTCTCCGATTATTAAGCCCAGGGGCCCCACCACCCTAAGTCCTGCCCTGCCCACCTTGCACACCCTAGAGACACTTGGGGCTTTCTTGTCCCCACACCTCCTCCCCTTATCCCTTATCTCACGACTCGATTCCCGATTGGCCAGGAGGAGAATCAATGTGACATTCATTCGCTATTGTCACACAACTGGGTGGGCTCGGAGTGCAGTGCCCTGCACCCGGAGCCCACCCTTTTTTGAAGCCCATTACAGCCTCTGGCTCTAATCACCTGCTTAACCCCCCCCCATGGAAATCCTGTATGTAGATCAGGGGGCCGACGCATGGATATGGGAGGCAGCGCTCGAGCGCCCCTAATGGACGGCACGCCACTATTTGTAATGGATCCTCTAGTGACCAACAAAGATTATATGGGGCCTACTTGCAGCAGCCATGCTGTGAGAGGTCTTGTTTCGATCATGTTGGAAATCATTACACCGATCCAGTCATCAGATCCGGCTGTTCCATATTACCTATGGCCACTTCACAAGACAGAACCTCTCCTCCCAGAAGGTGAGATGGAGTCCCCCCACATAGGATTGCCCAAAAGTTAGATTCCAACCCACCTCTATACCTTAAAGAGGAGTTCCACCTAAAAATGGAACTTCCTCTTAACCCACTCCTCGCCCCCTTACATGCCACATTTGGCATGTAATTTTTTTGGGGGGGGGAGTGGGGGCTTCAGGAGAAGGGGACTTCCTCCTTCCGCCGAGGGACTGGAAAGGTGATTAGCTTAATCGCCTTTTCACAGCCCCTCCCTGTAGGCGAGTGCCTGTCCAATCGGACGGTGCCGTGCCGCTCGCGCATGCGCACTGCCGCTCGCGCATGCGCAGTGGGTGCCCGGCCGTGAAGCCGAAAGCTGTCACTGCCGGGTGCCCACACTAGGCATGAAGACGCCGGCCGGCGAGGGGGGGCGAGGAGCGGAGCCGCGGCCGGCGCGTCGCTGGAGCCGTGGAGCAGGTAAGTGTCTGTTTATTAAAAGCCAGCAGCTACACTTTTTGTAGCTGCTGACTTTTAATAAACTTAAAAAAAGGGTGGAAAACCCCTTTAATAAATTAATGCACAAGAATCATAGGCTTTGTATAAGTCTGGGAGCCTATTCTGAACACAGCAGACTGCGGAGTTTTCTTGGCGTGCTTCCACTACACTAGCAGAATAATTCATATGCCCAAACGGTAAAGCTTATTTCTGTTCTTCTCTTTCATTTGATAGACACATTTTGTCTTTTTTTTTCTTGTAACTGTATCATTGTACATGTAATTTGTGTACGGTTTTGAAAATTTAAAATGAATAGATGACTCCTGAGTACTAAACTAAGAACGCTGTTACAATATTCCATTCCACCAACCCAAGACAGCTTCTCGACACTCCACAATCCAGCAGACAGGACCCATAAGAATTCCCCAGACAAACGAGACACAGCTCTGTTCTCTGGTTCCAAACGGATAGACCTTTTAATGGTAAACTTAGGCTCTTTTTATACAGTTGAAAGCATGCTGCAGTAATCAAAGGGACAATGACACCCTCCACCCACAACATCATACAATGGGTACTAACGAGTCCCCCTCAATCCACATCTTAGACAGACATTCTTAGCCGGATTCAGGTAGACTTACGACGGCGTATCAGTAGATGCGCCGTCGTAAGTCCGAAAGCGCGCCGTCGTATCTTTAAGCGTATTCTCAAACTGAGATACGCTTCTCTGTTGCTAAGATACGACCGGCGTAAGTCTCCTACGCCGTCGTATCTTAGCTGCATATTTACGCTGGCCGCTAGGGGCTTGTACGTGGATTTACGCCTAGAATATGTAAATGAGCAAGATACGCTGATTCAGGAACATACGTACGCCCGTCGCAGTAAGATACGACGTTTACGTAAGACATACGCCGGTGTAAAGATAAACCACCAAAAAGATGGCGCAGCCCATGCAAGGTATGGACGACGGAACAGCTGTCGTATTTTACGTTGTTTGCGTAAGCGTACGTGAATGGGGCTGGGCGTAGGTTACGTTCACGTTGAAAGCATTGAGCCGACGTCGTGACGTATTTGCGATGTGATTCTGAGCATGCGCGCGCAAGCGCAGTACGAACGGCCCTCATTTACATGGGGTCACGGGTAATTTAAATGTAGCCCGCCCACTACATGCCTACTTTGAATTAGATGGGGTTACGCCGACATAACTTAGGAGGCAAGTACTTGCCTCACTGTGTTACGTCGGCGTAGTGCAAATGGGATGCGTTACGCCGGCTTAAACATACGCAGCTCTTCCTGAATCCGGCTATCTGACTCCACGATAAGCTATTCTCACCTGCTACACAATACACATTCCTTTAGTAAACATAAGTCAGACGTCTGACCTTTAGAGTGTGCCAACTCACATCACATATTATCATCAATAGACTTTCACACAATACAGTGTCAATTAGCACAGCACAATTAAATATCTTAGGAGCCAGACTTAATTAACACAATAGACAATAGAATGCAATCACAGCAAGCTTTATCACTACAGCCAGGTAGCTGCAGGTGAATAACATCAATTAACATCTTAACAGTATGTGTCCCCACATTGAATGAATCGCACTACCAGGGTAAATCCGATTGCCTCTCGGGGGGATCAGGAAGGATTCTTTTCCCCTGCTGTAGCAAATTGGATCATGCTCTGCTGGGGTTTTTTGCCTTCCATTGGATCAACTGTGGGTATGGAGTTGGGTGTATAGGATTGTATTGTGTTTTTTATTGTGTTTGTTTATTTTTGTGGTTGAACTGGATGGACTTGTGTCTTTTTTCAACGTGACTAACTATGTAACTATGTAACACTATTATTGACCGTTTGTTTTCAGAATTAACCACCTGTAATATTTCAAGATATCCTGCAATACATTGTGAATTATCCTTACTGTCCCCATCTCATGTAATTCAAGATATAATTTCTCAGTCATCCTATGCCCCTAGTGGACATAGGATGACCCTAGACCCAAGAGTCATTGGTGAAGCTGAACCAGGAGTACCCCATATCCTTCAAGAGCCTCTGGGTCCCACGGTCCATACCGTTACAGTTGCATTTTGTTACCAGTGGCCCGGATTCAGAGAGCAATTGCGCCTGCGTAACCATAAGTTACGCAGCGCAATTGCTTGCTTGCTCCGGCGTAGCGAATGCTCCTGATTCAGGAACATCGTAACGCCGACTGCAGCCTAAAATCTGCGTGGTATAAGGCTCTTATGCCACGCAGATTTTAGGCTGCATTCTTGCGATGACCGCTAGGGGGGCGCTCCCATTGTGCTCAGTGAGTAGTATGCAAATTGCATACTAACACCGATTCACAATGTTGCGCGAGCCCTGCGTACGCAAGTTACGTCATTTCCATATGGCGTGTTTAGCGTAAGGCTGCCCCTTCTAATAGTAGGGGCAGCCAATGCTAAAGTATACCCGCCGTTCCCGCGTCGCAAAATTTGAATTTCACGTCGTTTGCGTAAGTGATTCGTGAATGGCGCTGGACGCCATTCACGTTCACTTTGAAGCAAATGACGTCCTTGCGACGTCATTTGCCGCAATGCACGTCGGGAAAGTTTCCCGACGGCGCATGCGCTTTACGATCGGCGCGGGAACGCGCCTAAATTTAAATGATTCCCGCCCCCTGCGGGATCTTTTAAATTGCGCGCGCTTACGCCGGGCAATTTTGCCGGCGCGCCCTCGCAATTTTCGGAGCTACTGCTCCGTCAATTTTGCCGGCGCGCCCTCGCAATTTACGGAGCTACTGCTCCGTGAATCGAGGGCAGCGGCGCAATATCGTTGCCCTGTGCCTCCGTAATTTATGCGCAAATCTTACTGAATCTGGGCCAGTGTCTGTATGCTCAGTCTAAGGCCGGCCATACGTGGTTCAAATCTCGCCTGGTTCAGCAGGAACCGGACAAGATTCGTACTGTTAATGGGAAGACTAATTGTACCCGGTTGATCGATCGATCAACTTGAGTACAACCAGCCTCCTGGATTTTCTTGTGATTATCAGTCCGTGTTCAGCCAGGGCTTGGTCCATACCAACCCCTTATATGAGCATGCAGGCCAGCAAGCCAGCAAGCTGCTTGCTGTGGGGGCACTGAAAAAGGGGGAGGGGACAGGAGCTCCAGCCAGGGACCCGAGAAGAGGAGGATTGGGGCTGCAAAACCACTGCACAGGGTAGGCAAGAATTAGGTTTACATTCACTAATACTGACATATAATCACACACATAGGTTGGACTTGATGGACTTGTGTCTTTTTTCAAGCTCACCTACTATGTATCTTTAACGTGCACAAACAATTTAAAGCACTCTGCCATGCTAGCAGACAACATGAGAACATGTCCTGGTTTGCCCTGGGCCCTACAGTGTCTTAAATAAAACCATTCTCTGTAGTTACCCATTAACCACTTAAGGGCCGCCTCCTGCACATATACGTCGGCAGAATGGCACGGCTGGGCACAAGCACGTACAGGTACGTCCTCTTGAAGTGCCAACAGTCCTAAGCTCCGTGACCGCGGGACCCGCGGACCCGATCGCCGCTGGAGTCCCGCGATCGGTCCCCGGAGCTGAAGAACTGGGAGAGCTGTGTGTAAACACTGTGGCGCCATCATTGATCGTGTGTTCCCTTTTATAGGGAAACACAATCAATGACGTCACACCCACAGCCACACCCCCTACAGTTAGAAACACAAATGAGGTCACACTTAACCCCTTCAGCGCCCCCTTGTGGTTAACTCCCAAACTGCAATTGTCGTTTTCACATTAAACAATGCATTTTTAATGCATTTTTTGCTGTGAAAATGACAATGGTCCCAAAAATGTGTCAAAATTGTCCGAAGTGTGCGCTATAATGTCGCAGTCATGAAAAAAATCGCTGATCGCCGCCATTAGTAGTAAAAAAAAAAATAATAATAAAAATGCAATAAAACGATCCCCTATTTTGTAAACGCTATCAATTTTGCGTAAACCAATCGATAAACGCTTATTGCGATTTTTTTTTACCAAAAATAGGTAGAAGAATACGTATCGGCCTAAACTGAGGAAAAAAAATGTTTTATATATTTTTGGGGGATATTTATTATAGCAAAAAGTAAAAAATATTGCATTTTTTTTAAAATTGTCGCTCTATTTTTGTTTATAGCGCAAAAAATAAAAACCGCAGAGGTGATCGAATACCACCAAAAGAAAGCTCTATTTGTGGGGAAAAAAAGGACGCAAATTTTGTTTGGGAGTCACGTCGCACGACCGCGCAATTGTCAGTTAAAGCGACGCAGTGCCGGATCGCAAAAACTGGCCAGGTCCTTTAGCTGCCTAAAGGTCCGGGTCTTAAGTGGTTAAAGTATAAGCAGCAGAGATTACATATCTTACCTTTCATTATGTTCCTGTTGCTTCATCTGCTGGTAATTGTCCTTCATGTAGGACTCCCAGGAGAGCAGCGAGGCCTCTTGTTCTTCATCTAGCTCCCACCCTGCCAGAAGGTAGAAAGTGGCACCAATCAGTGTAATCATGCCGTCTCCACATGCCAGGGTGCTAGGTATATTTCTGCGCTCTGAACTATTCTTTTTGCCCCACATGCAATCACTACCTAAAGCTTGCCGCCTCAACCTCTGCAACATCTCCAAGATACTCCCCTCCGTGACCAATGACACCACAAAGCCAATTCACTCCCTAGTCATCTCTCTCCTCGACTACTGCAACTCCCTCCTCTACCCTTACATAGGCTATCCCTCCCTTCGGTCCATCATGAATGCCGCTGCCAGGCTCATCCACCTTACAAACCACTCAGTATCTGCTGCCCCTTTCTGACAACCCCACAACTGGCTTCTGCTCAACCAACAAATTAAATTGAAAATACTAACAACAACCTACAAAGCCACCCACAACTTTGCCCTCAGTTACATCACTAACCTAGTCTCAAAATACCAACAAAATCATTCTCTTCATTCCTCCCAAGACCTCCTGCTCTCTAGCTTCCATGTCACCTCCTCCCATGCTCGCCTGCAGGACTTCTCCAGAGCCTCTCCCATCCTCTGGAACTCCCTAACCCAATCTGTCTGACTATCTCCTACTCTGTCCACTTTCAGACGATCCCTGAAACCGCATCTCTTCAGAGAGGTCTGTCCGGCCCCCACATAACAACTGTACATTTATTTTCACCATCAGCCCATACCTTTTGTATCTCTTGACCCTGCCTTTTAGATTGTAAGCTCTAACGAGCGGGGCTCTCTGATTTCAATTGTGTTAAATTATATTGTAATTGTACTGCCTGACCTTATGTTGCAAAGCGCTGTGCAAACTGTGGACGCTATATAAATCCTGTATAAGCAAAAATAATAATAATTATAAGAATGACTATAATGTATAGAAATGTATTACAACCTGCGCAAGTGTTATGTACAATCAAGAAGGAATAGAAATGTTCTAACATACAGTACATCTGTAAAGTATTCACAGTGCTTAACCTCCCTGGCGGTATGATTCTGTCAGAAAAAACATGCTAAAAGCGGTACCATTATTTGCAAGGAAATTTGGCGTTTTATATTGTAGGTCTGTAATTTTTAGAAATAACTCACTTAAATCTGACCAAACAAGCTTCTAATAGGCATCCCGGGTATGACATTTTTTTAAAAACAAAATTATAAATTATAATATAATAAATAATTATAAATAATTATAACAAATAATAATATAATTATAATAAAAATTATTCAATAATGTAATCAAATCAAAATCACTGAAATTTGCTCAGTTGCAGAATTGTCGCTGTCATTATTTTTTTTTTTTTATGACGAATTTCCCCACAAATCGCTATCGCACAATTCTGCAAGTGATTATAATTTATTATCGCTGTTTTTTAGCTGATCTAAAACTATTTTTGACATAAAGGGACACTTTTGGTTGCTATGGACAATCTACAGTTTGCAGGGAGAAAGAAACGTTTTTATTATATAAAATGACATGCATGACACAGGACAGACCACTAGGGACAGGGGGGGTGTGTTTTTTTTTACATACAGTACTGTAATCTATAAGATTACAGTATACTGTATGTAAGGTGTTTGTTTACTTTTTTGAATTTGGCGCCGTTCTCCGTCCCCGTGCGTCGTAACGTCGCAGGGAACGGAGATCGGCGTCACACGGAGGCACTGTGTGAATCGAGCGAGGTCCTGCTCGCTCACACAGCGCGGTGGCATCGCTGGATCCAGGGACAAGGTAAGTAACTTGTGCCTGTGGATCTAGCGAGGCAAGCCCGTGGCTGACACGGGGTTACCGATCGTAGCAGGAAAATCTAACCCCGTGTCAGACACGGGAAGACCGCCAGGGAGGTTAAAGGGGTTGTCAATTTTATTTTATTTTTTTCTAAATAGGTTCCTTAACCACTTAAGCCCCAGGCCATTTTGCAGCTAAATGCCTAGGCCAGGTTTTGCGATTCGGCACTGCGCGGTCGTGCGACGTGGCTCCCAAACAAAATTGGCGTCCTTTTTTCCCCACAAATAGAGCTTTCTTTTGGTGGTATTTGATCACCTCTGCGGTTTTTATTTTTTTGCGCTATAAACAAAAATAGAGCGACAATTTTGAAAAAAAATCAATATTTTTTACTTTTTGCTATAATAAATATCCCCCAAAAACATATATAAAACATTATTTTTTCCTCAGTTTAGGCCGATACGTATTCTTCTACCTATTTTTGGTAAAAAAAAAATGCAATAAGCGTTTATTGATTGGTTTGCGCAAAATTTATAGCGTTTACAAAATAGGGGATAGTTTTATTGCATTTTTATTAATTTTTATTTTTTTACTACTATTGGCAGCGATCAGCGATTTTTTTCGTGACTGCGACATTATGGCGGAGACTTCGGACAATTTTGACACATTTTTGGGACCATTGTCATTTTCACAGCAAAAAATGCATTTAAATTGCATTCTTTATTGTGAAAATGACAGTTGCAGTTTGGGAGTTAAACACAGGGGGCGCTGTAGGAGTTAGGGTTCACTTTGTGTGTGTTTACAACTGCAGGGGGGTGTGGCTGTAGGATTGACGTCATCGATCGAGTCTCCCTTATATAAGGGATCACTCGATCGATACGCCGCCACAGTGAAGCACGGGGAAGCCGTGTTTACATACGGCTATCCCCGTGCTTCAGCTCCGGGGAGCGATCGCGACGGAGCGGCTATAAACGAATAGCCGCGCCGTCGTCCCGGATCGCTCCCCGAGGGGATCCGCCCGCTGCACGCAGCGGAGGGGGTCCCGATCGGACCCCCCACCCGCTAGAAGGCAAGGATGTATATATACGCCCTTCTGCCTGTCCGTGCCATTGTGCGGACATAAATAGTCGTGCGGCAGGCGTTAAGGGGTTAAAGTTAGTGCATTGTTGGTTCACTTACCTTTTCCTTCGATTTCCCTTCTCAATGTTTTTTTTCTTTGTCTGAATTTCTTACTTCCTGTTCCTCTTCAGTAAGCTTGCCCCCATCATCCGAGCCGTTCTGGCTGGAGGTTAGTAAGCGTGCTCGTCCCCTCCCTTGGGACTTCATCCTTATGTTCACAGCATCTCCCCGCAGGGATGTAGTCCCAAGGGAGGGGACGAGCACGCTTACTAACCTCCAGCCAGAACGGCTCGGATGATGGGGGCAAGCTTACTGAGGAGGAACAGGAAGTGAGAAATTCAGACAAAGAAAAAAAACATTTAGAAAGGAAATTTAAGGAAAAGGTAAGTGAACCAACAATGCACTAGCCTAACTACTTGCCGACCTGCCGCCGTCGTTTTACGGCGGCAGGTTGGCTCCCCTGCGTGAGAGTCCGTAGCTCTATGTTGGCTCTCTCGCAGGATACTAAGGTCGCGAGCGCGTGCCAGCTCCCGGTCCTGTCAGGGGGGGGGGAAATGCTGATCCTCTGTTCATACAATGTATGAACAGAAGATCAGTGATTTCCCCTAGTGAGGCCACCCCCCCCCACAGTTAGAACACACCCAGGGACATACTTAACCCCTTCCCCGCCCCCTAATGTTAACCCCTTCACTGCCAGTGGCATTTTTATAGTAATCCAATGCATTTTTATAGCACTGATCGCTATAAAAATGCCAATGGTCCCAAAAATGTGTCAAAAGTGTCCGAAGTGTCCGCCATAATGTCGCAGTACTGAAAAAAAAATCGCTGATCGCCGCCATTACTAGTAAAAAAACAATATTAATAAAAATGCCATAAAAATACCCCTTATTTTGTAAACGCTATAACTTTTGTGCAAACCAATCAATAAACGCTTATATTTATTAAAGCAAAGATGAAAAAAATATTATTTTTTTTCAAAATTGTCGCTCTATTTTTGTTTATAGCGCAAAAAATAAAAACCGCAGAGGTGATCAAATACCACCAAAAGAAAGCTCCATTTGTGGGAAAAAAAAGGACGCCAATTTTGTTTGGGAGCCACGTTGCACGACCGCACAATTGTCAGGTAAAGCGACGCAGTCCCGAATCGCAAAAAGTGCTCTGGTCTTTGGGCAGCAATATGGTCCGGGGGTTAAGTGGTTAAAGGAACCTATTTAGAAAATAATAAAACTAACCTTAACAACCCCTTTAACTTTTTCCGCATTTTGTTATGTTACAGTCTTATTCCAAAATTGATTAAATTCATTATTTTCCTCAAAATTCTACAATTAATATCCCATAATGACAATGTGAAAGAAGTTTGTTTGATATCTTTGCAAATTTATAAAAAAAACAAAAAAAATCACATGTACATAAGTATTCACAGCCTTTGGCTGGGTTCACACTATACTACAGGACAGCAGTACTACTTTCATCCTACTTTGCTCTGCGACATCTGTCCTACATCGGTCCTACATTTATCCTACATTGGTCCTACATCCATCCTACTTTCATGAACAGGATACTACTTTGATCCGACTTTGTGATAGTCTGACTTGTTCTTTGACCAATCAAAACAATCCCAGAGTGAGATAAATTCCTTTTACTGCTGCTGTAATCAGCATGTCGGATGTCAAAAGTCAGATCGTTAGGACAAGGCTCCTACTTTGGTCCGACTTCAATGATATTCAATGGGCTGAAGTAGGATCAATGTAGGACCAAAGTAGTACAGGGAGCATTTTCAAAGTCGGACCGACTTGTGTAGGACCAGTTAAGACGGCTTCCATAGGGAAACATTGATTTTCACACGTCATGCTACATGAGCTCCCAATGTAGGACCGTTTGTCGGACAAGTGTGAACCCAGCCTTTGCCATGACACAAAATTGAGCTCAGGTGCCTCCTGTTTCTACTGATCATCCTTGAGGCTGGGTTCACACTACTACACTACTTTCATCCTACTTTGCTCTGCTACATTGGTCCTACATTGGTCCTACATCCATCCTACTTTCATGAACAGGATACTACTTTGGTCCGACTTCAATGATATTCAATGGGCCTGAAGTAGGATCAATGTAGGACCAAAAGTAGTACAGGGAGCATTTTCAAAGTCGGACCGACTTGTGTAGGACGCTACAAGACGCTCTCATAGAGAAACATTGAACACAGAGCAAAGTAGGATGAAAGTAGTGTAGTAGTGTGAACCCAGCCTGAGGCTGGGTTCACACTACTACACTACTTTCATCCTACTTTGCTCTGCTACATTGGTCCTACACTGATCCTACATTGGTCCTACATTGGTCCTACATTGATCCTACATTGGTCCTACATCCATCCTACTTTCATGAACAGGATACTACTTTGATCCGACTTTGTGATAGTCTGACTTGTTCTTTGACCAATCAAAACAATCCCAGAGTGAGATAAATTCCTTTTACTGCTGCTGTAATCACAAGTCGGATGTCAAAAGTCGGATGGTTAGGACAAGGCTCCTACTTTGATCCTACTTTAATGATATTCAATGGGCTGATGTAGGATCAAAGTAGGACCAAAGTAGTACAGGGAGTAGTTTCAAAGTCGGACCGACTTGTGTCGGACCAGTTAAGACAGCTCTCATAGGGAAACATTGATTTTCACACGTCATGCTACATGAGCTCCCAATGTAGGACCGTTGTAGGACAAGTGTGAACCCAGCCTTAGATGTTTCTACAACTTGATTGGCATCCACTTGTGGTAAATTTAGCTGATTGGACATGATTTGGAAAAGCACACACCTGTCTATTGAAGGTCCCACAGGTAACAGTGCGTGTCAAAACACAAAACCAAGCCATGAAGTCCAAGGAATTGCCTGTAGACCTCCAAGACAGGATTGTATCGAGGCACAGATCCGGGGAAGGATACAGAATAATTTCTGCAGCATTGAAGGTCCCAATGAGCATAGTGGCCTCCATCATCCAGAAATGGAAGAAGTTTTGAACCACCAGGACTCTTGCTAGAGTGGGCCTCTCTGCCAAACTGAGCAATCAGAGGAGAAGGGCCTTAGTCAGGGAGGTGACCAAGAACCCGATGGTCAGAGCTCCAGCGTTTCTCTGTGGAGAGAGGAGAACCTTCCAGAAGAACAACCATCTCTGCAGCACTCCACTGTTGTAATATTAATATAGATGTGTAGGTATTTAAAATATTGTGTTATGTGTATGGCATGGTATTTATGTGTGACATACAGGCATTCAAGGTTACTCATCAAAGGGTGTTTGCTGACCAAAGGGGTTAGTGGTCAAACACAGATCAAAGGAACAGCTGAAGACCCTTTGATGTGTTAATCTTATCTAAGACTAGGTGTGTGAAATGGCCTGGTACTTCCTTACATACATAAGGAAGTATTTATTTATGGTAATTAGACTTGGGGAAGTTTCCATTGACCTGGAAGAACCACTCCCTCCTATGTGAGACCAGCATTAGAGGCAGTCAAGCTGGCATTCAGTCTGGTCTTCAATGAGAAATATGGCACATGTCTAGGAATTATATACTCTGTTGGATTTGTATCGACTTTGTATGTTATTGGAAGTTAATTAAATTTTGCGTTTTCTGGAGAGCCTGGTGTGTTGCTGCGAAACAACAAATTTATAGTCATAATACTAACATCTAAGATATCAATTATCTAACCGGACTACTGGACACTATACATCTAGATCACTACATCCACCAATCAGGCCTGTATGGTAGAGTGGCCAGATGGAAGACACTCCTCAATAAAAGGCACATGACAGCCTGCCTGGAGTTTTCCAAATGGCAGCTGAAGGACTCTCAGACCATAAGAAACAAAATTCTCTGGTCTGATGAAATAAAGATTGAACTCTTTGGCCTGAATGGCAAGCATCATGTTTGGAGGAAGCCAGGCACCGCTTATCACCCGACCAATACCATCCCTACAGTGAAGCATGGTGGTGGCAGTATCATACTGTAGGGGGGACTGGGAGACTAATCAGGATAGGGGGAAAGATGAATGCAGCAATGTACAGAGACATGCTTGATGAAAACCTGCTCCAGAGCACTCTGGACCTCAGACTGGGGGAAGGTTCATCTTCCAACAGGACAATGACCCAAATCCAGGGCTGGACTGGGACAGAAATTTGGCCCTGGACTTCATCCAGACTGGCCCACTTTGACGGCCGGACAACTTCCGCACCCCCTCTTCCCCTTCACTAGCCACTAGCCATTCTACTTTATTAGATACTGGTACTCTTATAGGCAGTACCAGTTGGGAAGCTAGACATTATTTCACCCGGGGCAAAGAATCAGTTCGGTGCCCCCCCTTATGGGACAAGATTAGGTAGAAGTGAGAAACTCCCAGGCCATAGCTGTTAAGACAGCTGTCTGTCCCCTCCCCCCATGCACCTCTGTCTTCCCCCCTGCTCCTCTGGTCCTCCCCCTGCTTCTTTGTTCCCCCCCAGGTGATCGCTGTGGGGAGGGAGAGACAGAGGAGCGGAGGGGGGCGGCAGTCCGCTGTCACTGAAGCCGGCCCACCGAGCCATCGGCCCACCGGGAAACTCCCTGTAGTCCCAATGGCCAGTCCATCCCTGCCCAAATCACACAACCAAGATAATAAAGGAGTGGCTATGGGACATCTCTATTATTGTCCTTGAGTGGCCCAGCCAGAGCTTAGACTTTAACCTGATTGAACATCTCTGAAGAGATTTGAAAATGGCTGTGCACCTACGTTCCCCATCCAACCTGATGGAGCTTGAGAGGTCCTGCAAAGAAGAATGGGAGAAACTGCCCCAACATAGGTGTGCCAAGCATCATACTCAAAAAGACTTGAGGTTGTAATTGGTGCCAAAGGTGCTTCACTAAAGAATTGAGAAAAGGATGTGAATACTTATGTACATGGGATTTCAGATTTTTTTTTTTATAAATTTGCAAAGATTTCAAACCAACTTCTTTTAAGTGGTCATTATGGGGTATTGTTTGTAGAATTTTTTGGAAAATAATGGGCTAGATTCACGTAGCTCGGCGTATAGTTTGGCTGGCGTAGCGCATCTCATATGCGCTACGCCGACGTAAAATAGTGAGCCCAGACCAGTATTCAGAAAGATCTGGTGCCGTACGTTGGCTCAATGCTTTCGACGTGAACGTAACCTACGCACAGCCCCATTCACGTACCACTTACGTAAACAACGTAAAATTCAACGGCTGTTCCGACATCCATACCTTAACATTGGCTGCGCCTCATATAGCAGGAGTAACGTTACGCCAGACGTAAGCCTTACGTAAATGGCGTATCGGGCGCAAGTACGTTCGTGAATCGGCGTATCTAGGTCATTTACATATTCTACGCGTAAATCTACGGAAGCGCCCCTAGCGGCCAGCGTAAATATGCACCCTAGATACGACGGCGTACTAACACTTATGTCGATCGGAGGAAGCTAGAATTCAGGCGTATCTAGCTCCCAGAATGGCACGCATAGATACGACGGCACATCTTTCTACTTACGCGCCGTATCTATAGATACGCCGACGTAAGAGCTACGTGAATCTAGCCCAATGAATTTAATCCATTTTGGAATAAGCCCATAACATAACAAATCTGAAAGTCCAGAATAGCATTTATGCAGCTCTAGCTTCTTATCCCAAGTTTGATGTTTGGTTTATCCCCAAACATCTGGTCATCTGGAAGGAGCACAATGGCAAAGGCCAAAGTGAGGCCAGTATTATTAGCAACGTGCCTGGTGATGTGTTTGGTGTTCCCACTGATTCACACTTACTTAAAACTTTGTGGCCGTGGGCTGGGTACCTACAAATTCCATGTTTAAGGAGGTCATATAAGTGAGTGAGTAGGATGAACGGAGGAGGAGGAGCTGCGGGATGCTCATTATATTCTTTAATGAGACCAAATCTGTAGAATTTCCAAACCTGATCTGTGTTATTCTCCACATCTGCGAATGTGTAACTGTCAGACAGAAAAGAAAATGTGGTTACCCTCCACTGCTATCAGAATTATGTTTATAACATCCTTACAGATTAAGGTGACCAGATTTTTAAAATGAAATCCGGGGACATATTTTTCTTTGTACTAGTAATGGCGGCAATCAGCGACTTTCTGCCCCCCGCCTCACAGCCTATCAAGTCTTACTCTCCGGGCCCCGGCTACTACTGGGTGGGGAGTGGAGGAAGATCCCTCCGCCAGGGAAGGAAATGAGATAAGCAGGCAGGCAGCTGGCCTGGGGCTTGAGTCAAGGCAGAAGAAAATGTGAGTGGAGCTGAATGGGCATGCACCCGAAACCAAAGAAATATTCCCTCTGCTCTGACCAGCACATGATCATCAGAAAGGGGCACAGACAACTGGAAAAATACACCCCCCTAAGCTAGTGGAGCCAAGGTGTGTAATTCAGATTTTTTTTTTATTCTGTACTGATTAGTCTTTGAAATTGCTCCAGCCCCTGTTCAAATCCAATCCGGGACAGACTTGGACGGGGGACAGTGTCCTCAATACAGGGACTGTCCCCGGAAACCGGGAATGTCTGGTCACCCTATTACAGATTCAGCTACTGAAACACACTGTATTATTTAAAAATGCAACTCTAATGCCTCGTACACACCACCGTTTTTCCTGTCAGGAAAAAAAACAATGTTTTTCCCAACGTGATTCCTCTCCAGCCTGCCATGCCAAATTCCGCCCGACCAAAGCGTGGTGACGTACAACATGTATGACGGGACTATAAAGGGGAAGGTCCATTCAAATGGCGCTACCCTTTGGGCTGCTTTTGCTGATCCTTGTGTTAGTAAAAGTTTGGTGAGAGACGATTCACGCTTTTCAGTCTTCGTGCTTTTTAGTCTGTTACAGCGTGACGAATGTGCTATCTCCATTCCGAAAGCTAGTGTAGCGCTCACCCCCGAAGGAGCCGCTGGATAGTTTGGGATCGGCGTATTAAGTTACCCTCTTTCTTTTAGTCTAGGGGTGACACTTGTGAGTGTAGGTACAGAGCGAGTGTCCAGACATCAATTAAGTTTTAAATGCTTTATTCCAAGGCCCAACACGGCCAACATCAACATGGCACACAATAGAGAAAGGTTGATGAGCATAGAGAGAACTTTAGTATCAGGCCCTGGATATGAAGGAGAGCAAGCCTGCTCTCGGCAATAATTTAGCTCAACTCGTCGCCACTCCAACTAGAGTGGGTAAAGTGCCCCCGGACAGGCGGTTGTCACAGACCTGGCAGCCGGAGCGCCACTTGCAAATCACTGGGAGGAACAGACCTCTGCCACAGGCCCGACTCAAGGCCTCTGCCACAGGCTTAACAATTTTGGATATGAAGGATTGAATGGAGCTAATCCTCCCAGTTAGTTTAAATAAGGGTCACCAATTGACAGCTTTAGTGTACCTGTCATGCAACGTGATGACCGGATCCCCGATGGTTCGTCTAGGACTCCTGGACAACCTCTATCTCTAGGTTCTCCCCGAGCCGTTCCCCCACCGTGCAGCTCTCAGCTTAGGATCCTCTCAATGAAGGTCTGGGACCCAGCAAGTCGCTGGGGCCCCTCTCAATGTCAGGGTGAAGCTCCGCATGGTGCGCAACTTCGGTCAAGTAGACCACGGTGGTGGGGCCCATGGATGCGCGTACCCTGAAGGTGGATACCGCACCTGGAACTCGGGCCCCGCACAGAACAGAACATGGCGGTTGCCACAGATATACCCCCCTGCAGCATGCCCAAAGAGGGAAACACTCCTCTGATTGGCTGCTGGGGAAGGTGGGTCTCTAGGTGGTAACGCACCCCTGGAGCGCAGACTGACCTACAGGACAGTTCTAAATTGACAACAGCCCAAATTTCAATAGATTGTGAATGGAAGTAAACTAACTCTCCCATTCCTATTAACTTTAGCGTAGTGCCCATACTGAAAGTAAGGAGGCGCTACACTAGTTTTACCAGAACGTGCGCTCCCGTATCATACTTGATTCTGAGCATGCACGTTTTTTTCCCCCTCGGAAAAGCAAACACACAAGTTGTTTTCTCTTCGGGAAAACTGCTACAGAGCATACACATGGCCGGTTTTCCAGACAAAAAGCAAAGATGGCAGTTTTCCCATCTGGAAAACCGGTCGTTAGGGATGAGCCGAACACACCAAAAGTTTGTGTGAACTTTAGAACCCCGTTAAAGTCTATGGGACTCGAACGTTTAAAATCGAAATTTGCTAATTTTAAAGGCTAATATGCAAGGTATTGTCCTAAAAAGTGTTTGGGGACCCAGGTCCTGCCCCAGGGGACATGTATCAATGCAAAAAAAAGTTTTAAAAATTTAATTTTTTTTGGGTGTGATTTTAATAATGCTTAAAGTGAAACAATAAAAGTGAAATATTCCTTTAAATTTCGTACCTAGGGGGGTGTTTAGTATGCTTGTGAAGTAGCGATTGTTTCCCGTGCTTAGAACTGTCCCTGCACAAAATCACCGCTCTATCACCATAGATAGATTCATGCATTGCTGACACCCCCTATTCAGGTGTCCAACCCCTTTTCCAGCGCCGGGCACCTAAATTACAGCGGCAGGGGTGTTTTTTGGAAGCGCCCGATTAGAGCCAGTAAAATAAATGTACCTAAAAATAAAGGTTTTGCTTGGTCTGTAGTTTCAGAGTCCATCACAAACAAAGATTTCCCATAACACTTACCTGCTAGCCTGCAAAACAACCACACTGACCCCAACTAGACAGGGTCAACTTTGTTGTTTTGCAGGCTAGCTGGTTAGTGTGCTGGGAAATCTCTGTTTGTTTGTGATGTGTGTTGCCCTTTCATGTGCATCTTACCACCTCTTGCTGTGTCTTCAGTTGGGATTATTGGGTTATTTACACCTGGCAGTGGTTCTAACTCAACTGCTTCACATTAAAACCATTGTCACACTTAGGGCCCTTTCACACGTGCGGACCGTATGTCCGAAAATGGGACATACCCGTATTTATCGGCGTATAACACGCACAGGCGTATAACACGCACCCTAACTTTAGGAGAGAAGTTTCAGGGAAAAAACTTTCCAAAGCCCCCTGCGTATAACACGCAGTCACAGTTTATCCTCTATTTTCAGGGTAAAAAAGTGAGGGCCAGATTCACAAAGGTTAGCGGATCTTTAGATCCGTGTAACCTATGTGTTTTAAGATCCGCCCTCGCAAGTTTGTGAGGAAAGTGTCAAATTCACAACACACTTACCTCCAAACTTGCGACGGCGGATCCTAACTCCCCCGGTGGAATTCTAATTCCGCGGCTGGGGGAGTGTACTATTTAAATCAGGCGCGCTCCCGCGCCGATTTAAATACGCATGCGCCGTCCGGGGAATTTCCCGGCGTGCATTGCTCCCACTGACGTCGCTAGGACGTCAGTGGTTTCGATGCGTACGCAAACTACGTAGTTCCGTATTCGAGAACGACTTACGGAAACTACGTAAAAAAAATACAAATCGACGCGGGAACGACGGCCATACTTAACAATACTTACCCCTGCTTTTAGCAGGGGTAAGTATACGACGGGTACCGCGCTACGGAAACGACGTAAGAACACAGCGTGTTACGTACGTTAGTGAATTTCGCGTATCTCGCTGATTTACATATTATTCAGTGTAAATCAGCGGGAACGCCCCCGGCGCCATTTTTAAATCCAAAAAAAGATCCGACAGTGTAACACAGTGTAACACTGTCGGATCTCAGCCCTATCTATGCGTAACTGATTCTATGAATCAGGCGCATAGATAGGACCAGTAAAAATCAGAGATACGATGGTGTATCTGTAGACACACCATCGTATCTGCTCTGTGAATCTGGCCCTGATTGTTATACGCGAATAAATACAGTACATTGGTCCCTATGTGATTACGGGTGTCAGCGGATGACCATCTGCTGACACACTTAATCGTCCGCTTCCGCAAAGATCCGCAATTGCGGACGGAAGAAAATACTATTTTTCTTCCGTCTGCCCAATCGGATCGGATGAACACGGACATACGGTCCGTGTTCATCCGATACCCCATAGGGGAGAGGGGAGGAAAGACAGGACGGGGACCGCCCTGTCAGCTGCCAGCTCAGCAGGGATTTTACGGAGGATCCCCGATGAGCTTTTGTGGACACACGGAGCGGATCATTACTGATCCGCCCGTGTGTTGCAAGGACGGAAATGCTTGCTCACCAGCCAGTCCTCAAATATATTGGTTGGTGCTCATCAACCATTTGTTGTAATTTAGCTTCACTCTTTATCCCTTCAACTGCCTGTTTCTGCATGGTAGGGTGTAGGATTTGTTGCAAGTCTTCAGGGAACAGTGTCAGGAAGAAGATAATTGTATAACAGCAAGAACTGGATGCAGTGTTTTTCACCTGTTATAAAAAGCTCAACCCTAAACCAAAGTTCTACCTGCAGAGTGTAGCTGCACTATACAGTGTACTTCACCAGTTGTAAATGAACAGTCCTCTTCTTACCTGAATATGGCAATAAGTAGATTGAGCAGAAGGACATTGGCCATAAGAAGATATAGGCACATGAGAATTATGGTCAGCCACTCTGGGAAGAGAACATTGGTTCCATCATTGACAACACATTTAGGCATGGTTGGGTCGGTGCCATTTTCAGAACATTTTGTTGGGTCAAAATGTAAACCTGAAAAACACAGAGATTATGTACACCCAATCATAATGACCTTCAACCATCTTGTCATCAACTCACCACAAAAAGCACCAGCCAACTTACTGTCTATATCTAATGGGATTTCGCCAAAGAGGGTGAGGTAGGGGTCATAGATCACGTTGCGTAAAATCCAGTCCAACCTTTCTTCGTTGGTGGTTAGAATCGCCTGCTTTGCCACTCCGTACGACACAATCCAAATGGCCAGGAGGAAGAGGAAGAAGAAGAGGTCTTTAACCTGGATGTGATGAATAATTAAAGATCTTAAAATTATAGCATATGTTTTTTTTTTTTTACTTAAAGTGGAAGTAAACCCTTCAATTTGATAGTTACAAAAACAGTTAACATTCCCGGCATGCCGGAAATGCTAGCTGTCACCTTTGTTTGTGCTCGCAACCAAACTGCCAAACCATCCAATGGCTGGTTTCATAACAGGTCACATGTACAGCATCATGGCAGTTGCAGATTAAACAGAGGTCAAGATGGCCGCTTCCTTGACTGAAAACGATAGGAGGGTTTACTTCCACTTTAATACCCAGTTGTATTATATCAACTGATGGTTATGCATTGTATGCCCAAAGGTTTACAAACATTTGACCATCACACCTACTACATGAACATAATTATGCTGGCATACCTCCAAATTATTGATTTCAGGCTTTTCCAGTGAAGGGTCCTGTTAAAGGGGTTGTAAAGGAATTTTTTCCCCCTAAATAGCTTCCTTCACTTACCTCATCCTTCCATTTTGCTTTTAACCACTTGGGATCCGCGCTATGGACGAAAGACGTCCACAACGCGGCTCTCAAGTGCCAAGTGGACGTCTTTGGACGTCCTGTTGTTGTCATTCCCCGTGCGCGCCGCTGGGGGCGCGCAGCGGGGAAACAACGTGCCCGGTGCATCGCTCTGGAGCCGATGCGTGTGCCTGGTGGCCGTGATGTCCGCCAGACACCCGCGATCGGCGGTGACAGCAGGGACGTGGAGCTCTGTATGTAAACACAGAGCTCCACGTGCTGTCAGAGGAGAGGTGACCGATCTGTGTCTCTTGTACATAGGGACACAGCATCGGTCACCTCCCCCAGTCAGTCCCCTCCCCCCACACAGTAAGAACACACCCAGGATACACATTTAACCCCTTCCTCACCCCCTAGTGTTAACCCCTTCACTGCCAGTCACATTTATACAGTAATTAGTGCATTTTTATAGCACTGATCGCTGTATAAATGTGAATGGTCCCAAAATTGTGTCAAAAGTGTCCGATAAGTCCGCCGCAATATCGCAGCCCTGACAAAAAAAATCACAGATCGCCGACATTACTAGTAAAAAAAAAAAAAAAAAAAAAAAAATCATAAATCTATCCCCTATTTTGTAGGCGCTATAACTTTTGCGCAAACCAATCAATATACGCTTATTGCGATTTTTTTTTAACAAAAATATGTGGAAGAATACGTATCGGCCTAAACCGAGGGAAATTTATATTTTTTTTAAAAAAAATTGGGATATTATTATTATTATAACAAAAAGTAAAAAATATTGTGTTTTTTTCAAAATTTTCTGTTTTTTAATGTTTATAGCGCAAAAAATAAAAATCGCAGAGGTGATCAAATACCACCAATAGAAAGCTCTATTTGTGGGAAAAAAATGATAAAAATATAATTTGGGTACAGTGTTGTATGACCGCGCAATTGTCATTCAAAATGCGTCAGCGCTGAAAGCTGAAAATTGGTCTGGGCACGAAGGGGGTTTAAGTGCCCAGTAATGAAGTGGTTAAATGTCCTTATTTCTTCTGAGAAATCCTCACTTCCTGTTCTTCTGTCTGTAACTACACACAGTAATGCAAGGCTTTCTCCCTGGTGTGGAGAAAGCCTCTTGAGGGGGCGAGCAGGAGTGTCAGGACGCCCACTAACACACAGCTCCTTTCTCAATCTGCAAAGTAGAGAATATCCTGACCCTCCTGCTCGCCCCCTCCCCCCTCAAGAGGCTTTCTCCACACCAGGGAGAAAGCCTGGCATTACTGTGTGGAGTTACAGACAGAAGAACAGGAAGAGAGGATTTCTTAGAAGAAATAAGAACATTTAAAAGCAAAATGGAAGGATGAGGTAAGTGAAGGAGGACTGCACTAAGGTAAAGGAAGATATTTAGGGAAAAAATGTTTTACCTTTACAACCCCTTTAATACTACAACATACAATTTTTTTTAGACAATGATGCACTTTCAATGTTGTTGCAGCAGTTTGGAAAAGTTCTATTTACGTTCCAGCATGACCCATACCTCCCAACATTTTGAGATGGGAATGAGGGACACCTACCAGCAAATGTATGTAGGCATGGGACATGCCCACTGCCACACCCCCTTAAAGGAGAATTATCCCAGAAAAAAGGATAGTTAAATCCACAAGGGCTTTTTTTTACCACTATATTGGCTTTTAAAATTGACAAATGCAGACATTTTGAAATTGGATGAAAGATTTGGCACTGGGAAACACTTTTTGAAAGTTTTTGTTTTTTATGTCAATTTTTTTTAGTTCAAAATGCAAAGTTAAACATTAAGCATAAGTCATACATAAGTAAACGGCAGTAAACAAGCAGAGGAGTGGAAACTGTGAATAGCTGTAACAGATAGGAACAAGAGCTCAGGTCTTTGGACCGTTCTGAATTGTAATATATTAGCAACTGTCGGCAAGACTATAGAGAAACAAATTAATACTGGAGGCGGGTTCCGCCCCCCCAACTTCCCGAGTGGGATCTAACTGTGCTGGAGGGGGGATCCTAGACCCTCACATTCTTCCAAACCCCATCAGCCGGGGAGAGACTCATATCGGAACTTCAATTTCAGAACACAACCCAAAATATTGCACACTAGGGGCCAGATCCACAAACGAATTACACCGGCATATCTATTGATACGCCGCGTAATTTCAAAGTTCCCGCGTCGTATCTTTGTTTTGTATCCACAAAACAAGATACGACTGCATCTGGGCTCGATCCGACAGGCGTACGTCTTAGTACCCCGTCGGATCTTAAGTGCATTTTTCCGCTGGCCGCTAGGTGGTGTTTCCGTCTAATTCCGCGTCAAGTATGCAAATTAGCTAGATACGGCGATCCACGAACGTACGTCCGGCGCATTTTTTTACAGCGTTTGCGTTCGGCTTTTTTTTTCGGCGTAAAGTTACCCCTGCTATATGAGGCAAAGCTAATGTTAAGTATGGCCGTTGTTCCCGCATCGAATTTTGAAAATGTTACGTCATTTCCGTAAGTCGTTCGCGAATAGGGCTTTGCGTAGAATTACATCACCGGTCATTGGCTTGTTCCGGTTTAATTTCGAGCATGCGCACTGGGATACCCCCACGGACGGCGCATGCGCAGTTGAAAAAAAACGTCATTTACGTTGGGTCAAGACGTATTTACATAAAACACGCCCCCATCACATCCATTTGAATGGCGCGCCCTTACGCCACCAAAGATACACTACGCCGCCGTAACTTACGGCGCACATTCTTTGAGGATTAAAAAAAATAATAATAAGTTACGGCGGCGTAGTGTATCAGAGATGCGCTACGCCCGACGCATATATGCGCCGATGTACGTGGATCTGGCCCATGACCTCTAAACCATAGAACACTTGAGTAGAGAAAAATCTGAAGAAGTGGAAAGAAAGAAGCAGAGGCTCAGAGCGAGCAGAAAGGAAAAATAAATAAATAGAGTGGCGGGAGAGCATTACCTCGAACACACGACCATTTTTCTCGGCAGGAAAAAAAACGACGTTTTTCCCGACATGATTCCTATCCAGCCTGACTTGCATACACACGTTCATGCAAAAAAAAAATGCGACCAAAGAGCGGTGACGTACAACACGTACGACAGGACTATAAAGGGAAAGTTCCTTTCAAATGGCGCCACCATTTGGGCTTCTTTTGGGCTGCATACTTGACTCTGAGTATGCAAGTTTTTTCCCCTCGGAAAAGCATACAAACGACCGTTTTTCGCGACGAGAAAGAGACTGACGGGAAACACGAGAAAAAAGAGAGCTGGTTTCAATTTTTTTTGCAGCCAGTTTTTTCATTGAGAAAACTGCTAGGGAGCATACACACGACCGGTTTTCACGACCAATATAAAAAATTGCAGTTTTCTCGTCATGAAAATCGATCGTGGGTACAAGGCATGAGAACTAAAAAGTGCATTTTATACAGGGCCGGTGCAAGGATTTTTGCCAACTCAGGCGAAGGTGCATTTTGCCGCCTCCCCCCCCCCCCCCCCCCCCCCGGCACACATGCACAGCACCGCAAAAACGTCAGTAAAGTGCCGCTAAAATAGCGGCGCTTTACTGCCGATGGCGCCACATCCCAGTGTGCTGCTGCCCTGCCTGGCTTTGGGGTTCCCCAGAGCTCCACGTGCTGTCAGAGGAGAGGTGACCGATCTGTGTCTCTTGTACATAGGGACACAGCATCGGTCACCTCCCCCAGTCAGTCCCCTCCCCCCACACAGTAAGAACACACCCAGGATACACATTTAACCCCTTCCTCACCCCCTAGTGTTAACCCCTTCACTGCCAGTCACATTTATACAGTAATTAGTGCATTTTTATAGCACTGATCGCTGTATAAATGTGAATGGTCCCAAAATTGTGTCAAAAGTGTCCGATAAGTCCGCCGCAATATCGCAGCCCTGACAAAAAAAATCACAGATCGCCGACATTACTAGTAAAAAAAAAAAAAAAAAAAAAAATCATAAATCTATCCCCTATTTTGTAGGCGCTATAACTTTTGCGCAAACCAATCAATATACGCTTATTGCGATTTTTTTTAACAAAAATATGTAGAAGAATACGTATCGGCCTAAACCGAGGGAAATTTTTATTTTTTTTAAAAAAATTGGGATATTATTATTATTATAACAAAAAGTAAAAAATTATGTTTTTTTTTTAAAATTTTCAGTTTTTTTATGTTTATAGCGCAAAAAATAAAAATCGCAGAGGTGATCAAATACCACCAATAGAAAGCTCTATTTGTGGGAAAAAAATGATAAAAATATAATTTGGGTACAGTGTTGTATGACCGCGCAATTGTCATTCAAAATGCGTCAGCGCTGAAAGCTGAAAATTGGTCTGGGCACGAAGGGGGTTTAAGTGCCCAGTAATGAAGTGGTTAAATGTCCTTATTTCTTCTGAGAAATCCTCACTTCCTGTTCTTCTGTCTGTAACTACACACAGTAATGCAAGGCTTTCTCCCTGGTGTGGAGAAAGCCTCTTGAGGGGGCGAGCAGGAGTGTCAGGACGCCCACTAACACACAGCTCCTTTCTCAATCTGCAAAGTAGAGAATATCCTGACCCTCCTGCTCGCCCCCTCCCCCCTCAAGAGGCTTTCTCCACACCAGGGAGAAAGCCTGGCATTACTGTGTGGAGTTACAGACAGAAGAACAGGAAGAGAGGATTTCTTAGAAGAAATAAGAACATTTAAAAGCAAAATGGAAGGATGAGGTAAGTGAAGGAGGACGGCACTAAGGTAAAGGAAGATATTTAGGGAAAAAATGTTTTACCTTTACAACCCCTTTAATACTACAACATACAATTTTTTTTAGACAATGATGCACTTTCAATGTTGTTGCAGCAGTTTGGAAAAGTTCTATTTACGTTCCAGCATGACCCATACCTCCCAACATTTTGAGATGGGAATGAGGGACACCTACCAGCAAATGTATGTAGGCATGGGACATGCCCACTGCCACACCCCCTTAAAGGAGAATTATCCCAGAAAAAAGGATAGTTAAATCCACAAGGGCTTTTTTTTACCACTATATTGGCTTTTAAAATTGACAAATGCAGACATTTTGAAATTGGATGAAAGATTTGGCACTGGGAAACACTTTTTGAAAGTTTTTGTTTTTTATGTCAATTTTTTTTAGTTCAAAATGCATAAGTTAAACATTAAGCATAAGTCATACATAAGTAAACGGCAGTAAACAAGCAGAGGAGTGGAAACTGTGAATAGCTGTAACAGATAGGAACAAGAGCTCAGGTCTTTGGACCGTTCTGAATTGTAATATATTAGCAACTGTCGGCAAGACTATAGAGAAACAAATTAATACTGGAGGCGGGTTCCGCCCCCCCAACTTCCCGAGTGGGATCTAACTGTGCTGGAGGGGGGATCCTAGACCCTCACATTCTTCCAAACCCCATCAGCCGGGGAGAGACTCATATCGGAACTTCAATTTCAGAACACAACCCAAAATATTGCACACTAGGGGCCAGATCCACAAACGAATTACACCGGCATATCTATTGATACGCCGCGTAATTTCAAAGTTCCCGCGTCGTATCTTTGTTTTGTATCCACAAAACAAGATACGACTGCATCTGGGCTCGATCCGACAGGCGTACGTCTTAGTACCCCGTCGGATCTTAAGTGCATTTTTCCGCTGGCCGCTAGGTGGTGTTTCCGTCTAATTCCGCGTCAAGTATGCAAATTAGCTAGATACGGCGATCCACGAACGTACGTCCGGCGCATTTTTTTACAGCGTTTGCGTTCGGCTTTTTTTTTCGGCGTAAAGTTACCCCTGCTATATGAGGCAAAGCTAATGTTAAGTATGGCCGTTGTTCCCGCATCGAATTTTGAAAATGTTACGTCATTTCCGTAAGTCGTTCGCGAATAGGGCTTTGCGTAGAATTACATCACCGGTCATTGGCTTGTTCCGGTTTAATTTCGAGCATGCGCACTGGGATACCCCCACGGACGGCGCATGCGCAGTTGAAAAAAAACGTCATTTACGTTGGGTCAAGACGTATTTACATAAAACACGCCCCCATCACATCCATTTGAATGGCGCGCCCTTACGCCACCAAAGATACACTACGCCGCCGTAACTTACGGCGCACATTCTTTGAGGATTAAAAAAAATAATAATAAGTTACGGCGGCGTAGTGTATCAGAGATGCGCTACGCCCGACGCATATATGCGCCGATGTACGTGGATCTGGCCCATGACCTCTAAACCATAGAACACTTGAGTAGAGAAAAATCTGAAGAAGTGGAAAGAAAGAAGCAGAGGCTCAGAGCGAGCAGAAAGGAAAAATAAATAAATAGAGTGGCGGGAGAGCATTACCTCGAACACACGACCATTTTTCTCGGCAGGAAAAAAAAACGACGTTTTTCCCGACATGATTCCTATCCAGCCTGACTTGCATACACACGTTCATGCAAAAAAAAAATGCGACCAAAGAGCGGTGACGTACAACACGTACGACAGGACTATAAAGGGAAAGTTCCTTTCAAATGGCGCCACCATTTGGGCTTCTTTTGGGCTGCATACTTGACTCTGAGTATGCAAGTTTTTTCCCCTCGGAAAAGCATACAAACGACCGTTTTTCGCGACGAGAAAGAGACTGACGGGAAACACGAGAAAAAAGAGAGCTGGTTTCAATTTTTTTTGCAGCCAGTTTTTTCATTGAGAAAACTGCTAGGGAGCATACACACGACCGGTTTTCACGACCAATATAAAAAATTGCAGTTTTCTCGTCATGAAAATCGATCGTGGGTACAAGGCATGAGAACTAAAAAGTGCATTTTATACAGGGCCGGTGCAAGGATTTTTGCCAACTCAGGCGAAGGTGCATTTTGCCGCCTCCCCCCCCCCCCCCCCCCCCCCGGCACACATGCACAGCACCGCAAAAACGTCAGTAAAGTGCCGCTAAAATAGCGGCGCTTTACTGCCGATGGCGCCACATCCCAGTGTGCTGCTGCCCTGCCTGGCTTTGGGGTTCCCCAGAGCTCCACGTGCTGTCAGAGGAGAGGTGACCGATCTGTGTCTCTTGTACATAGGGACACAGCATCGGTCACCTCCCCCAGTCAGTCCCCTCCCCCCACACAGTAAGAACACACCCAGGATACACATTTAACCCCTTCCTCACCCCCTAGTGTTAACCCCTTCACTGCCAGTCACATTTATACAGTAATTAGTGCATTTTTATAGCACTGATCGCTGTATAAATGTGAATGGTCCCAAAATTGTGTCAAAAGTGTCCGATAAGTCCGCCGCAATATCGCAGCCCTGACAAAAAAAATCACAGATCGCCGACATTACTAGTAAAAAAAAAAAAAAAAAAAAAAATCATAAATCTATCCCCTATTTTGTAGGCGCTATAACTTTTGCGCAAACCAATCAATATACGCTTATTGCGATTTTTTTTTAACAAAAATATGTGGAAGAATACGTATCGGCCTAAACCGAGGGAAATTTATATTTTTTTTAAAAAAAATTGGGATATTATTATTATTATAACAAAAAGTAAAAAATATTGTGTTTTTTTCAAAATTTTCTGTTTTTTAATGTTTATAGCGCAAAAAATAAAAATCGCAGAGGTGATCAAATACCACCAATAGAAAGCTCTATTTGTGGGAAAAAAATGATAAAAATATAATTTGGGTACAGTGTTGTATGACCGCGCAATTGTCATTCAAAATGCGTCAGCGCTGAAAGCTGAAAATTGGTCTGGGCACGAAGGGGGTTTAAGTGCCCAGTAATGAAGTGGTTAAATGTCCTTATTTCTTCTGAGAAATCCTCACTTCCTGTTCTTCTGTCTGTAACTACACACAGTAATGCAAGGCTTTCTCCCTGGTGTGGAGAAAGCCTCTTGAGGGGGCGAGCAGGAGTGTCAGGACGCCCACTAACACACAGCTCCTTTCTCAATCTGCAAAGTAGAGAATATCCTGACCCTCCTGCTCGCCCCCTCCCCCCTCAAGAGGCTTTCTCCACACCAGGGAGAAAGCCTGGCATTACTGTGTGGAGTTACAGACAGAAGAACAGGAAGAGAGGATTTCTTAGAAGAAATAAGAACATTTAAAAGCAAAATGGAAGGATGAGGTAAGTGAAGGAGGACGGCACTAAGGTAAAGGAAGATATTTAGGGAAAAAATGTTTTACCTTTACAACCCCTTTAATACTACAACATACAATTTTTTTTAGACAATGATGCACTTTCAATGTTGTTGCAGCAGTTTGGAAAAGTTCTATTTACGTTCCAGCATGACCCATACCTCCCAACATTTTGAGATGGGAATGAGGGACACCTACCAGCAAATGTATGTAGGCATGGGACATGCCCACTGCCACACCCCCTTAAAGGAGAATTATCCCAGAAAAAAGGATAGTTAAATCCACAAGGGCTTTTTTTTACCACTATATTGGCTTTTAAAATTGACAAATGCAGACATTTTGAAATTGGATGAAAGATTTGGCACTGGGAAACACTTTTTGAAAGTTTTTGTTTTTTATGTCAATTTTTTTTAGTTCAAAATGCATAAGTTAAACATTAAGCATAAGTCATACATAAGTAAACGGCAGTAAACAAGCAGAGGAGTGGAAACTGTGAATAGCTGTAACAGATAGGAACAAGAGCTCAGGTCTTTGGACCGTTCTGAATTGTAATATATTAGCAACTGTCGGCAAGACTATAGAGAAACAAATTAATACTGGAGGCGGGTTCCGCCCCCCCAACTTCCCGAGTGGGATCTAACTGTGCTGGAGGGGGGATCCTAGACCCTCACATTCTTCCAAACCCCATCAGCCGGGGAGAGACTCATATCGGAACTTCAATTTCAGAACACAACCCAAAATATTGCACACTAGGGGCCAGATCCACAAACGAATTACACCGGCATATCTATTGATACGCCGCGTAATTTCAAAGTTCCCGCGTCGTATCTTTGTTTTGTATCCACAAAACAAGATACGACTGCATCTGGGCTCGATCCGACAGGCGTACGTCTTAGTACCCCCGTCGGATCTTAAGTGCATTTTTCCGCTGGCCGCTAGGTGGTGTTTCCGTCTAATTCCGCGTCAAGTATGCAAATTAGCTAGATACGGCGATCCACGAACGTACGTCCGGCGCATTTTTTTACAGCGTTTGCGTTCGGCTTTTTTTTTCGGCGTAAAGTTACCCCTGCTATATGAGGCAAAGCTAATGTTAAGTATGGCCGTTGTTCCCGCATCGAATTTTGAAAATGTTACGTCATTTCCGTAAGTCGTTCGCGAATAGGGCTTTGCGTAGAATTACATCACCGGTCATTGGCTTGTTCCGGTTTAATTTCGAGCATGCGCACTGGGATACCCCCACGGACGGCGCATGCGCAGTTGAAAAAAAACGTCATTTACGTTGGGTCAAGACGTATTTACATAAAACACGCCCCCATCACATCCATTTGAATGGCGCGCCCTTACGCCACCAAAGATACACTACGCCGCCGTAACTTACGGCGCACATTCTTTGAGGATTAAAAAAAATAATAATAAGTTACGGCGGCGTAGTGTATCAGAGATGCGCTACGCCCGACGCATATATGCGCCGATGTACGTGGATCTGGCCCATGACCTCTAAACCATAGAACACTTGAGTAGAGAAAAATCTGAAGAAGTGGAAAGAAAGAAGCAGAGGCTCAGAGCGAGCAGAAAGGAAAAATAAATAAATAGAGTGGCGGGAGAGCATTACCTCGAACACACGACCATTTTTCTCGGCAGGAAAAAAAAACGACGTTTTTCCCGATATGATTCCTATCCAGCCTGACTTGCATACACACGTTCATGCAAAAAAAAAATGCGACCAAAGAGCGGTGACGTACAACACGTACGACAGGACTATAAAGGGAAAGTTCCTTTCAAATGGCGCCACCATTTGGGCTTCTTTTGGGCTGCATACTTGACTCTGAGTATGCAAGTTTTTTTCCCCTCGGAAAAGCATACAAACGACCGTTTTTCGCGACGAGAAAGAGACTGACGGGAAACACGAGAAAAAAGAGAGCTGGTTTCAATTTTTTTTGCAGCCAGTTTTTTCATTGAGAAAACTGCTAGGGAGCATACACACGACCGGTTTTCACGACCAATATAAAAAATTGCAGTTTTCTCGTCATGAAAATCGATCGTGGGTACAAGGCATGAGAACTAAAAAGTGCATTTTATACAGGGCCGGTGCAAGGATTTTTGCCAACTCAGGCGAAGGTGCATTTTGCCGCCTCCCCCCCCCCCCCCCCCCCCCCCCCCCCGGCACACATGCACAGCACCGCAAAAACGTCAGTAAAGTGCCGCTAAAATAGCGGCGCTTTACTGCCGATGGCGCCACATCCCAGTGTGCTGCTGCCCTGCCTGGCTTTGGGGTTCCCCTAATTGCAAGTCTTCTCTCTGTCTTGTCCTCCACAGAAACCTCACCTCATTTTACATTACACAGCACCGCACCTCTGGACCCCTTTTACATTACATAGCACCGCACCTCTGGACCCCTTTTACATTACATAGCACCGCACCTCTGGACCCCTTTTACATTACACAGCACCGCACCTCTGGACCCCTTTTGCATTACACAGCACCGCACCTCTGGACCCCTTTTGCATTATACAGTACCGCACCTCTGGACCCCTTTTGCATTATACAGTACCGCACCTCTGGACCCCTTTTACATCACACAGCACCGCACCTCTGGAACCCTTTTACAATACACAGCACCTCTGGACCCCTTTTACATCACACAGCACTGCACCTCTGGACACCTTTTACAATACACAGCACCTCTGGACCCCTTTTACATCACACAGCACCGCACCTCTGGACCCCTTTTACAATACACAGCACCTCTGGACCCCTTTTGCATTATACAGCACCGCACCTCTGGACCTCTTTTGCATTACACAGCACCGCACCTCTGGACCCCTTTTGCATTACACAGCACCGCACCTCTGGACCCCTTTTGCATTACACAGCACCGCACCTCTGGGCCCCTTTTGCATTACACAGCACCGCACCTCTGGGCCCCTTTTGCATTACACAGCACCGCACCTCTGGGCACCTTTTGCATTACACAGCACTGCACCTCTGAGCACCTTTTACATTACATAGCACCGCACCTCTGGGCCCCTTTTGCATTATACAGCACCGCACCTCTGGACCCCTTTTACATTATACAGCACCGCTGGACCCCTTTTGCATTATACAGCACCGCACCTCTGGACCACTTTTACATTACACAGCACCACTAGACCCCTTTAGATTTACACAGACACCCCCCAGCTCTGTCCCTTCCTACATTAATCATGCAGATGGAGAGACAGTGAGCAGCTCTGAACAGAGGGCAATCACCTGCTGGTTTACTTATGTTAGCTTCAGCAGCTGAGAGCTCTCTACTCAGCACTGCTCACTGTCTCTCCCTCCCCTGCTTACCGTGCTGCTGGATGCTTTAGATGTAGGTGGGCGGGGAAAGTTTTTTTTCTAGGTTTGTTTGTGCACGATTGGCGGGCGGCAGAGTGGGAGGCGCTGTGCCTCTGTGGTGATTGGCCATATGGGACGTGGTGCTGTGTTTACAGCAGGCCGGGAGACAGACCACCAGACGGAAAAAAAAACAGAACGGAGCCCAAGTGAAGTGCCGTGCCGCCGGGGCTATAGTGCGGGAGGCGGCTGCATCGTAGGAGTCGGTTTTAATTTCTTACGAGCAAGGAGCTTTTTTTGGCGCCCCCCCAGGGCCGGCGCTGGCGCCGTAAGGCAAGTGCCCATGTTGCCTTGCGCTAGCGCCGGCCCTGATTTTATATACAACTATATAGATCAGACCAAAATGAGGGACAAATGAGGAGAAAGAGGGACAGAGGGACATTGTCCAAATCAGGGACAGTTGGGAGCTATGTGTACACCTGTGCACAAAGCCAACTCTAAAAAAGACAAGGTTTTATGACTTTTGGAAAGCTTTTCCAGAAGAGCGGAGGCTGTTATAACTGCAAAGAGGAATGGAGAGGAACCCAGTTTAATGCTTATGATTTTGGAACAGGATATTCAACAAGCTCATGTAGGTGTGATGGTCAGGTGTGCACAAACATTAGTCATATACCATAACTGTAGGATGACAAATTATCTCTCAAGAATAATAAGTAGATATTTACAACCTGCTTTAGATCACTATCTTACCATTCGGCGGAGGATGATAATCTTAGGACCCAGAACTCTGCTGACAGTGAACATGTACATGAGGCGGATGCAGAATATCATGTAGTCTAGAGACAGGAACACACGGCCCAGATAGACAGTGTCTGGCCGAACCAATCTGGAAACAGAAAAAGGGCCGTTAGAAGTGTGAAATATTAGAACATTCTTACCGGTAGAATCTAAGATTGTGGTTCCAGGGTGTCACGTACCTGGTAGGAGTCTTATGTGACGAGGTCGGCCTCCCTTGTATCTCCAGCCCAGAACCCCTCTGAGGATGGGACAGATGGCGGTTCAGGTTAGGAGGAACACGAGTGCCTGTGAGTGTTGCTTGGAGTGCTGTCAGGTGGAGGTGAAGACAGAAGACACTGGTAGAGCAGCAGGCACCGGGCAAGGTGGTGTGAAGAGAACAGCTGGAGTTAAGAGGAACTCCAACCCACTTGCAGAGTCAAGTTGAACAAGTAGCGGGAACGTCCGGAATGCAGTGGTCAGAGGATAGCCGGGTTTGATAACAGACGGGCAGCGAAGTACACAAGGATCAGCAGGAGCAAGGTCAAATGGATAGCCGGGATCAGAAGCCAGGTATTCAGGAGGAATCAGGGTCCAGAGGGAGAGTCAAGGAAGCCGGGTCGGTAACAGGAATCTGGTAGATAATACAGGTGTCAGGAAATCAGGGAACTGCTGAAGACCAGTCAGCACCGCCTGATGATCAGAGCTCTCTTTAAATAGGCAGCAGGAAGGATCTTCCTGTCACATGATGAGCCTATGGCTCCCATTACTTCTACTGGCAAGATTGCCAGTACTTCCTCTATGGCCATTTCTTCTACTGGCAAGATTGCCAGTACTTCTTCTACGGACATTTCCTTGACACTCCGTCCTTTCCTTACATTGCCCCCCCCTTACGGGCAGCCTCTGGATGCCCCTCAGGGCTCTCTTCTCTGGGTGGCGTTGAAAAAAGGCTTGCACCAATCTTGGTGCATGTATGTTAGAAGCCGGTTCCCAAGAATTTTCTTCCGGGCCGTAGCCCTTCCATTTGACAAGGAACTGAGTAAGATTATTTCTACGTCTACAGTCCAATACAGACTCTACTTCAAATTCCTCATTCCCTTCAATTAGCACAGGAGAGGGAACTTCCGAGACCCGGTTAGGGAAGGGGTTTGGCATGGTTGGTTTCAATAAGGAAACGTGGAATACCGGGTGCATCTTCAGATTCTTGGGTAACACCAATTCAAAAGCCACTGCATTGATCTTCCGTTTCACAGGGAAGGGGCCCAAAAATTTGGGACCAAGTTTCCTCGAGGGACAACTTAATTTAAGATTGGTCGTGGATAGCCAGACTTTATCCCCAGGCTCCAGGTTCAGATTGCCTCTTCTCTTCTTGTCAAAGAACTTTTTGTTACTTGCTTGAGACTTAGAGATTGCATCCTGTAGCACCTGATTGTTGGTAGAAAATAAGTTTAACCGGTCTTGTACAGCAGGTACGGGAGATTCAACAGGTAGTTCTGGTAGAAAGGATGGATGATAGCCAAGATTAGCGAAGAAAGGGGATTGATTGGTTGCTGAGTGCATGGTGTTGTTATATGAGAACTCTGCAAGCGGAAGGAGGGATAGCCAATCGTCTTGTGCGAAGGAGGAGAAACACCGTAGGTACTGCTCAAGGGTTTGGTTCGTCCTCTCAGTCTGACCGTTGGTTTGTGGATGATATGCAGAGGACAGACGAAGTTCAATATTTAGTGCTTCACATAAGGCCCTCCAAAATCTAGAGGTGAATTGTACCCCTCGGTCGGAAATAATACTGTCGGGAATACCATGCAATCTGACAATCTCCTTGATGAAAGCCGTAGCCGTTTCTGTAGCAGAAGGAGTGCCTTGCAAGGGTACAAAGTGAGCCATCTTAGTGAGGCGATCCACCACGACAAAGATGGTATTAAAGTCCTCAGATGGGGGAAGTTCCACGAAAAAATCCATGGAGATCATGCTCCATGGTTTCTTAGGTACAGGGAGAGGTTCCAGAAGACCCCAAGTCTTGGTTCTGTCCGTCTTATTTCGAAGACATGTAATACAAGATTTAACATATCTCTTACAGTCCTGCAATAATTCTGGCCACCAGAAGGAGCGTGCGACCAAATCGGCAGTCTTACGGATTCCGTAGTGACCGGCTAAGGGGTGGTCATGGCAACGTCCCAAAATGGATACTCTGAATTGTTCAGGGATAAAGACTTGTTCCCCATGGAGATAAAGGCCATTCTTTAGTTGAAGCGCTAAGTCCTGTGGAGGTGGTTGGTTGATCACACTTGCCTTTATCTGAGACATCAGATCTGCTTGAAGGATCAAAAAATTTTTAGCCGGGAGGATGGTATCAGGCTCTGCGGAATTCACAGGATCTTTAAACATTCGAGACAAGGCGTCTGGCTTACCGTTCTTAGAGCCGGGGCGAAAGGTGATGTGAAACACAAAACGAGAGAAAAACAATGCCCATCTTGCTTGTCGAGGTCTTAACCGTTTAGCCGTCCTTAGATATTCTAAATTTTTGTGATCCGTGAAGATGAGAATCGGATGAGAGGCTCCTTCCAGGAGGTAGCGCCATTCTTCAAGTGCAGCTTTAATAGCAAGCAATTCCCGGTCCCCAACGTCATAGTTCCTCTCGGACGGGTTTAGCTTCTTGGAGAAGAAGGCCACAGGGTGAAGCAGGGACTTAGGACCCTGACGTTGGGACAATATAGCCCCGACTGCATTTTCGGAGGCATCAACCTCCAATACAAAGGCCAAGGCAGGGTCGGGGTGCTTCAGGATGGGAGCTGAGGTAAATAAGATCTTTAGTTGCTCAAAGGCCTCTTGAGCTTCGGGTGTCCACTGGAAAGGAATATGCTGCTTGGTTAATTGCGTGATGGGGGAAATAATGCCAGAAAAGTTCTTAATGAATTTCCTGTAGAAATTGGCAAATCCCACGAACCGCTGAACGGCTTTCCTGTCAGTAGGAGCAGGCCATTCCAGAACAGATGTAACTTTCTGCGGGTCCATTGAGATCCCATCAGCGGAAATAACAAGTCCAAGGAAATGTGTAATTTGTTTTTCGAAATCGCATTTTTCAGCTTTTGCGTAGAGAGAGTGTTTCCTGAGTCGGTCCAAGACTTTCTTGACATGGATCTGATGAGATTCGAGGGATTCAGAGAAGATCAGGATGTCATCTAAATAAACTATGACAAATAAGTCAAGATAGTCCCGAAAAACATCATTCACTAGATGTTGGAAGGTGGCTGGGGCATTGCAGAGTCCAAATGGCATGACTAGATACTCAAAGTGACCGAAGCGTGTTCGAAAGGCCGTCTTCCATTCATCCCCTTCCCTGATTCTAACCAAGTTGTATGCCCCTCTCAAGTCTAGTTTTGAGAATATCCGTGCCCCCCGCAGCCTCTGGAACAGTTCGGGGATCAGGGGAAGAGGGTACCTGTTTTTAACAGTGATCTTGTTAAGGTCCCGGTAATCAATTCAGGGTCTTAAGGAGTGATCTTTCTTCTCCACAAAGAATATACCGGCACCTGCAGGTGACGTGGAGGGTCGGATGAACTTTTTTTCCAAACTTTCATCTATGTAGGCACGTAGGGCTTCCAGTTCGGGTTCCGAGAGTGGGTAGATCCGGCCAAAAGGAATCTCGGCTCCTGGTAATAGCTCAATAGGGCAATCATATGTCCTGTGGGGCGGAAGAGTGTCTGCACCCTTCTTGTTGAACACGCCCAGGTATTCATGGTAAGCCGGAGGTACCAGTTTAATGGTTTCAGGGTCAGGTTGAAGACTCAGAAGGGGAGCGGTGTTAACAGGCTTTTCCGGAAAACAGTGCTCCAGACAGTAGTTGGAAGAGAAGGTGACAACCCCGGTAGGCCAGTCAATGTGCGGGTTATGGGCTCTTAGCCATGGAACACCAAGGATGATGGGAAACATGGGTGAGGCTATGACATCCAACCGGAGGAATTCGTGGTGACCTGAAGGGGTGTGACAAAAAATAGGTGCAGTCTCTTGTGTGACCGGGCCAGATTTGATGCCAGAGCCATCAGCCAAGTGGACATGGAATTCTTGTTTCTTAGTACAAACGGGAAGCTGATGCAGAGAGACAAATGTGGAATCCACAAAACAGCTGCAGGCCCCAGAGTCTATAATTGCTGACACAGGGAGAGTCTTTCCGGCAAACTGGAGGATGACTGGAAGGGAAAGTTGGGACCGACCCTCTCCGAGAAGATGTTCCAAGTGGGGTCGTTGGAAACAGGCTCTGGTGGTCCTTGCTGGACAAGTCTGTAAAAAGTGACCTGCCTCCCCACAATATAGACACAAGTTAGCACGTCGTCGTCTGAGACGTTCTGCCGGGGTAAGGGGTGCTCTTGGAAAGCTCCTGTTGTAGGTCTTATGTAGAGCCTTCTGGCTGGGAGGTGTGGTAGATGGATCAGGCCTTGAAGCCACAGAAAGGATCCCTTCAGTTTTCTCCACCTGTCTTTCACGTAACCGGCGGTCGATCTGAGTGGTCAGACTAATCAGATCTTCCAAGGATGCTGGGATCTCAACTCTGGCTAGTTCATCCTTTAAGGAATCGGAAAGACCATGACGAAACCAGTGGCGAAGGGCAGGACTATTCCATTGGGTGTCAGTACTTAGAACACGGAAGTCTGTGATATAGTCCTCGACGGGTCTTGACCCTTGTTGTAGCTTATGAAGCCTGGATTCTGCCGACTGTTGACAGAAGGGATCGGCATATAACTGAGCCATGGCTGAGAAGAAAGAATCGATGGTAGCCAGGGCAGGGTCAAGCTGCTCACGGAGGTGATGAGCCCAGGAAAGGGGTTCATTCAACAAGAGTGTGATTACAAACCCCACCTTAATGTCCTCAGAAACAAAGGTCCGGGGTAACAGGGAAAAGTAAAGTTCACAGGAATTGCGGAAAGTTCTAAACATTTCACGATTTCCAGAAAATCGCTCGGGGATAGGCACCCTGGGTTCCGGAGGAGGAGGAATAAATCCATAGGGAGAGCTTGACTCAACTTGAGTAGAGGCATCTGCGACTGAAGGAGAATCAGGGGCTGGTGCAACACTTTCTTTGTGCGAGAATCGCTCGTCCATGCGACTGAGGTCCTTCTGTAAATTCTGCACAATATGAGCAAGTGCAGAAATTGTCCCAAGAATGTCCCTTGATGGAGAAGCCTCCCTTTCAGACTCCATTCCTGGCTGACTGGTACTGTCACGTACCTGGTAGGAGTCTGATGTGACGAGGTCGGCCTCCCTTGTATCTCCAGCCCAGAACCCCTCTGAGGATGGGACAGATGGCGGTTCAGGTTAGGAGGAACACGAGTGCCTGTGAGTGTTGCTTGGAGTGCTGTCAGGTGGAGGTGAAGACAGAAGACACTGGTAGAGCAGCAGGCACCGGGCAAGGTGGTGTGAAGAGAACAGCTGGAGTTAAGAGGAACTCCAACCCACTTGCAGAGTCAAGTTGAACAAGTAGCGGGAACGTCCGGAATGCAGTGGTCAGAGGATAGCCGGGTTTGATAACAGACGGGCAGCGAAGTACACAAGGATCAGCAGGAGCAAGGTCAAATGGATAGCCGGGATCAGAAGCCAGGTATTCAGGAGGAATCAGGGTCCAGAGGGAGAGTCAAGGAAGCCGGGTCGGTAACAGGAATCTGGTAGATAATACAGGTGTCAGGAAATCAGGGAACTGCTGAAGACCAGTCAGCACCGCCTGATGATCAGAGCTCTCTTTAAATAGGCAGCAGGAAGGATCTTCCTGTCACATGATGAGCCTATGGCTCCCATTACTTCTACTGGCAAGATTGCCAGTACTTCCTCTATGGCCATTTCTTCTACTGGCAAGATTGCCAGTACTTCTTCCATGGCCATTTCTTCTACTGGCAAGATTGCCAGTACTTCTTCTACGGACATTTCCTTGACACTCCGTCCTTTCCTTACACAGGGCTTCATTTATATGAAACAGCAAAATCAAAATGATTCTGACTTTCTTATAGTAAGCAGTTCAGGGTGGGCAGCTCGGTGCATGGGTGAGTGAGCAGGCGGCTCGGCGGGAGGGGGAGCAGAGAGATGACATCAACTCTCACTTGTGGCAGGTGACGTGGCAAGTGGTAATCTGCATCTGGTGACAGGCGACGTGGCAATTGACAATCCGCAACTTGTGGCAGGTGATGTGGCAAGCGGTAATCTGCATCTGGTGACAGGCGACGTGGCAAGTGACAATCCGCAACTTGTGGCAGATGATGGTGGCAAGTGACACACTCATGGCTCCCACTGATTCTGCATTATGGTGAGTTGAACTATTTCATTTTATATTACAATGTAATAATAGAAATAATGCGCTTCAATCATCCTGACACCATAACAACCATGTTGCCAGGATGATTGAAGCACCAACACTACCCATTTCCTCAATAAATTGCCCGCAAAAAATCATGGGCCGGATTCAGCAAGAATTTACGCCGGCGTATCTATAAATATGCTGCGTAAATTCAAAGCTGCGCCGGCGTATCTTCTTTCTGTATTCAGAAAGCAAGATACGCCGAAATTAGGCTAAGATCCGACCGGCGTAAGTCTCTTACGCCGTCGTATCTTAGGGTGCATATTTACGCTGGCCGCTAGGTGGCGCTTCCGTCGTTTTCGGCGTAGAATATGCAAATGACCTAGATACTCCGATTCACAAACGTACGTGCGCCCGGCGGAATTTTTTTACGTCGATTGCGTAAGGCTTTTCCGGCGTAACGTTGCTCCTGCTTCTATGAGGCGTACGCAATGTTAAGTATGGACGTCGTTCCCGCGTCGAATTTTGAATTTTTTTACGTTGTTTGTGTAAGTCGTTCGCGAATAGGGCTGGACGTAATTTATGTTCACGTTGAAAGCAATGACGATTTGCGGCGGAATTTCGAGCATGCGCACTGGGATTCTTTCACGAATGGCGCATGCGCCGTTCGTTAAAGACGTCATTTACGTGGGGTCATGTTTTAATTACATAAAACACACCCACCTCTTGCAAATTTGAATTTGGTGCGCTTACGCCGGCTGATTTACGCTACGCCGCCGCAAATTACGGAGCAAGTGCTTTGTGAATACTGCACTTGCCCGTCTAAGTTGCGGCCCGCACAAACTTACAGCGGGCTACTTGAATCTAGCCCCATATTTTCTGGCAGTGCCCCTCCCGAGACTAGACTCTGGATCCGCCCCTGGTTTATACAGAATGACATCTGTAATTTGACTTTTTCATCGGAGTCTATCCCATTTATAAAGGTTACCTGACCCTGTGCTGTCTTCTCCGGCCAGATGGGAGAAATCATATTAAAAGGGCCTTATAACTACATTGACACCTAATGACCTCCAGAGACACAGGCTTGCTTACACCACCTGGAGGTTGTCGGGTGTCTCGTCTGGTGTCAATGTAGTTGTATGAACCAACCACTTTCTTCACTCATGTTGTCTGATTTTTTACATATCTGCATATAGTAATTTAGGGAGAAGCCATTCATAACACTCCAGTAATTATTATTATGTATTTTTTTTTAAGTTGCTGTATAAAATGTATACAGTATGTCGTCTAGTCCTAAACAATTGTTTTCCTATATTATCCTATTTAGAGTTTTTTGATGCAACCTGTATTTTGCAGCATACTCTCCTGAGGAAGCTGTATATAAGGCAAAACATGTTGAGAGAATTACTTGGAGCAACATACTTTTAAAAACTGTCTAACGTATCATACGCATTATTGAAATCATGCAATATGCTGTGCATTTTTTTTTTGGATGATTTAAAGATACTTTCTGATTTTATGGAAACATCTACTAAAAATGTTGGGCCAGATTCACAAATGAGATACGACGGCGTTTCTCCTGATACGCCGTCGTATCTCTGTTTCTATCTATGCGGCTGATTCATAGAATCAGTTACGCATAGATATCCCTAAGATCCGACAGGTGTAATTGTTTTTCACTGTCGGATCTTAGGATGCAATACCGCGGCCGCCGCTGGGGGGAGTTTGCGTCGTAAACCAGCGTCGGGTATGCAAATTAGGAGTTACGGCGGATCCACAACGGCTTTTCGCGTTCGCTACATCGCCACTAGTCTAGTTTCCCGTCGCAAAGTTAGTCGTTTTTTTGGGTGCCCTAACTTTAGTCAGCAAGTGTATTGCTGTCTAAAGTATGGCCGTCGTTCCCGCGTCGAAATTAAAAATTTAACGTCGTTTGCGTAAGCCGTCCGGGAATACGGATGTACGCTACGCGCGTCGCCATTCAAAAAAATGACGTCACGGCGCGCAAAGCATGGCGGGAGTTAAGAAACAGAGCATGCGCAGTAGGTCCGGCGCGGGAGCGCGCCTAATTTAAATGGCACATGCCCATTTAAATTGGCCCGCCTTGCGCCGGAGGCCGCCGGCGTAGTTTTCATCGCAAGTGCTTGGTGAATCAGGCACTTGCGATAAAAAATTGCGGCGGTGTAACGCATCTAGGATACGTTACTCCGCCGCGATTCTACGTGAATTTGGCCCGTTATGTATAGTTGTTTGGCACCTTAAAAATCCCAAGAATAATTTTTGTTTCTTACTGCTTAAATAGAAGTTCACTTTTGTAAAGTTACAGTGAAAGGACTATTGCTAAATTCCTCACCTGCATATCAGCCCAACAGCGAATAACCCCAAAGCCAGCGAATCCACCTGGTTCCAAAACTCTGAGATGTATTGGATAGAACTCTTCACAAAGCCACGATGCTCCGGGTCATAAAACAGCTGGGAGGCAGAGGACAGGGCAGTCAAAGAATTAGAATGTGTCCTAAGATCTATACAAACAGCCAGGCTGGTAGGAACATAACAGAGATGATAGACAAGAAGATAGAAAAAAAAAAAAAAAAAATTTGCAAGGGTATGTTTACTTCATGTAAAAAGAAGTAGTAACTGTGCCAACCATTTAATAATAATGCTTATATTTACCACTGTGAATAGCATTAAATATTAATTAACAAATAATTAGCATAGTGCTATTCCATGGACAAAAATGAAAAAAAGGGAAAAACCTCTAAAACAAGTGATGTCCCCTAGACATGTGCACACTGAAATATTTTGTTTCAGAAATTTAGTTTTCGTCCGAAAAATAAATGTATTTAGTTACTCCCGAAATTTGTATTTCTTTACTTTGTTTCGTTAAAAAATGCAATCGCCCGAAAATCCGAATTAAGGTCAAATCTGTCATTGAAGGCTTATAGGGCCAGATTCACAAAAGAGATACGACGGCGTATCTCCTGATACGCCGTCGTATCTCTGTTTTAGGGCCGTTCTAACTATGCGACTGATGTGGGAGGGAAGTACAGTGGAGGGAAGGGAATTGGTTGCATTTCTGTGTGCCATGATATGCCTGTATTGTTCCAACTACTGTGCCAATACTTTTTGGACCACTGTAACTGTACTTGTACTTGTGAAAACTAATAAAAAAAAGTTTAAAAAAAAAAAAAAAAAAGGGTATCTCCACTATTGTGGGGGAAAAAAATAAATAGCAAATAAAGAAAAAATAATATAGCATAAACTATGCGACTGATTCATAGAATCAGTTACGCATAGCTAGCCCTAAGATCCGACAGGTGTAATTGAATTACACCGTCGGATCCTAGGATGCAATACTTCGGCCGCCGCTGGGGGAAGTTTGCGTCGTAAACCAGCGTCGGGTATGCAAATTAGCAGTTACGGCGATCCACGAAGGTTTTTCCCGTCGTTACGTCGGCGCAAGTCTTAGTTTCCCGTCGCAAAGTTAGGGGTACTTTAACATGGTGTAAAATTACTCCACCATGTTAAAGTATGCCCGTCTTTCCCGCGTTGCTTTTGAATTTTTTTGTTTTCCCGGCGTAAGTACGTTACGCACGTCGCGATTCTCAACACGTCGGCGCGTCGTAATTTCGCGCAAAGCACGTCGGGAAATTTGCGAACGGAGCATGCGCAGTACGTCCGGCGCGGGAGCACGCCTAATTTAAATGGTACCCGCCCCATTTGAATTGGGCCGCCTTGCGTCGGACGTGTTTACAATACACCGCCGCAAGTTTACAGGTAAGTGCTTTGTGGATCGGGCACTTAGACTGAAAACTTGCGGCGGTGTAACGTAAACGGGTTACGTTACGCTGCGCCGCAGGTGCGAGAATCTGGCCCTCAGTGTCTGTCGAATGTTCTAAGAAGATTTGATGGAGCAGCTAAACAGTTCTACACCGCAATCGTACATTTCCGGTCGAATATCCAGCCTACAAGCTAGAAGAATTCTAATGTTGTATGACTAGTAATAATTATATTTATTAATTATTATTACTAGTCAACTAAAATTCAAATTCTTCTATAGCCTATGGGCCGAGCATGTGCCCGGAAATGAATGATTACAGTTTAGCTGCGCCGTTGAATTTTCTTAGAACTTTCGACAGACACCATAAGCCTTCAATGACAGATTCAACGTTTGTATGTTTTTCGCTGCTTCGTCGTTCATGTCGAATGGTCTACCCCAACACTGTATCTATAATGTCGAATCTTCCCTCTCTGGGCCAGATTCACAAAGAGATACGATGGTGTATCTCCAGATACACCGTCGTATCTCTGACTTAAACTGGTCCTATCTATGCGCCTGATTCATAGAATCAGATACGCATAGATAGGGCTAAGATCCGACTGTGTTACACTGTGTTACACTGTCGGATCTTATTTTCAATTTTAAAAAAATGGCGCCGGGGGCGTTCCCGCTGATTTACGTTAAATAATATGTAAATCAGCGAGATACGCAAATTCACGAACGTACGCGGACCCGACGCAGTGTTCTTACGTCGTTTCCGTATCGGCTTTCCCGGCGTATACTTACCCTTGCTTCTATGAGGCGCAGCCAATGTTAAGTATAGCCGGCGTTCCCGCGTCGAATTTGAATTTTTTTACGTCGTTTGCGTAAGTCGTTCTCGAATACGGATGGACGTCGTTTACGTAAGCGTCGAAACCACTGACGTCCTAGCGACGTCAGTGGGAGCAATGCACGCCGGGAAATTTCGCGGACGGCGCATGCGCATTTAAATCGGCGCGGGAACGCGCCTGATTTAAATAGTACACTCCCCCTAGCCGCGGAATTTGAATTCCGCCGGGGGTTTTACGATCCGCCGCCGCAAGTTTGGAGGTAAGTGGTTTGTGAATAACAAACTTGCCTCGCAAACTTGCGGGAGCGGATCTTAAATCAGGTAGATCGAGCGGATCTAAAGATCCGCTGATCTACGCGAATCTGGCCCTCTATGTAGAATAATCTTGGACTAATAGAGTTAAGGTTAGGCACATTTGACCGCAGATTCGATAGACACACATTGCTATTGTCAGCGTCATGTCGAAATCTCCTATCTATATCGAACTGTTGTAGCAACGAAAACGAAAATAAAGTATTTTTTATGTCGGATCTTTCGGATTTCAGATTCTGCGCATTCATTTGTTAAAACGATAATGAAAATACACGAAATTCGTACGAAAATGCATTTAGACGAACACTACTGGACTAATGTACATTCACATATACCTAGAGGAAATAAAACAAAAATCCAAACTTGTGTCAAATTATAATTATAAATAGTGCCAGTGTATCTCTTCAGAGATGCTCAACTGTATCCTGTATTCAAATTGGATGCCAAAACGCCTTTGGTCTATCTCAGGGTTAACTAGTCCACAATTGGGAACCAATTTGTAGTCTGTCCAACTGGCATACCAATATTCACTTCATATATCGCCGTAATTGTCAATCTCAAGATCTCATAAAAAGCAGAAATCCATCATTGTGCAATATTTTTGTGCTTTATTAAATATAAAAAAAAGTATAAAAAATGCTCACTCACAAGTTTAAGTGCCTAAAGACTGGAACCGAGTCTTTCCAGCAATACTCTATGGAGCTGGTGTATAGGGTGTGTTTCCCCGTGGCTGGCGAAGACTGATTGCGAAATGCATAGAGGCTTCTGGATAACGTCAACGTCACTTCCTGCCGTAATCCGCATGGAATCAAGGCTTGGACCGCACACCAGCTCCATAGAGTATTGGTGGCGGTCTTTAGGCACATAAACTTTGTACTTGTAGTCCACCCGAGGATGGAAACAGATAACGAAAACACAGAACACAACAAAACACAGAACCCAACACATAGACCTGAAGTGTGCCGAGGTCACCTGGACGGTATGCCTAAAAGGGGGCATACCCAAGAATGAATGAAATGAAATGAAATGAAAAGAAAAAAAGGGGAACGGGTGGGTGGGATACGAGACCCAACGACCACGGACGAGGAGGTGAAAGGAGGGCAGGCTTTATATGGCCAGACTCCTCCTACAAACACAGGCTGACCTGCGGTCAGCCTTCCACTTGTACTCGTAGTCCACCCGAGGATGGAAACAGATAACGAAAACACAGAACACAACAAAACACAGAACCCAACACATAGACCTGAAGTGTGCTGAGGTCACCTGGACGGTATGCCTAAAAGGGGGCAAAAATAACCACAGTAGGAGGAAGTAACTCCAAAAATGTATTGTGCGCAACACATATATCATTTAATTTGATAAGTTAACAAAGGCTTGAGACATCTCTACCAGAGGTTCCGGGATGTACCTAGCATAACAAGAAGACTTCCACCTTCCCAATTTCTGAATGATATGGGTCGGGACCCCCTGGCGAGATGCTGCAGACGCCGCGCCTATCCTGAACGAATGGCCAGAGTACGCTTTGGGGTCCAGACCCATGCCAGCCAAAAGAATGCGGCAATGCAAAATGAACTGAGCCGCGGAGAGGGGAGCACACGGGAAAGGTAAAAGAGGACCCTCCTTGGGCTTGTCCGACAAAGCCCTGGTGAGCTGGTCTAACACCAACACTGGACACCAAGTCTTGCCGGTCTCAAAAAACCTAATGTCGGTGCCCCCTCCCGTCTGCTGTGTTTTGCAGGCTTGTAGATGCAAGCAGAAGAGGCCGGGGTGTCTGACTAAATGGCTGACCAGGAGAACCCGTGAACCTGGGCCCGAAACTGTGAACTCCCCCGGCCTCAAGAACCCATAAAATGCCAGGTATATAGCCGCCTTGAGCACTAGGCTAGGCAGGAACCCAAATGGGGACCTCGTGAGGATATCCGACATGCTAGGAAGTCTAATGACCCCAGTAGAGGGACTGCTCTTTAGCTATACTTCATCTAAGTATAGCTTTGATGGGATGTGCCGTGAAAATGGAGGGTCTGCTAGGGTCCTCTAATGCCATGAAGTGCTGAATGCCAGCAAGATATGTCCTGATGGTACCATGGGCCAACTTTAGTTGGGAGTGGCAAAAAGCAGTGAAAGCTAACAGGTATTGGATATTATAACAGTCAGGACTAGGAAAAGACGATTGGAAAGCCAGAAACGCATTCCACGCAGTACGGTAAGCCTTGCTGGTATTGACAGATAATGACTTATCGATCAAGGCCGCTGCGTCTGCTCGATGGGTACTCAATCCAACACTAACAGCTGGAATGGTGGTGAAGGTGTAGCGCAAGCGTCTGCGTCCGGGACCTGCTGAAAAATTAAGTGGGAAATTAAACCTTGATAAAGCATCAGCTGCCACATTAAGAGAACCACTAATGAAACTACAATGTAAATGAAATTTGAAGCGGAGAGACAGCCAAACAAGCCTACGAACAAACCCCATGATCCGCAATGACTTGGACCTGCCACTGTTGATGATATCAGCTGTAGCCTGATTGTCTGTGGAAACAAACACCGTCTGCCCTGCCCACAAATGCCCCCAAACCCGAGCTGCTGCAACAATGGGGTAGATCTCAAACATAGCCGAAGTTTCAGCAAACCGGGGAATAGCCAAGACTTCCTTGGACCAAGACCCAGCCAGCCAGTGTGACCCAAAAATAGCCGCATACCCTTTAGAGGCTGCTGCATCTGTTGATACCCGAGGAGACAAACTGGACACAATAGGGATAAACATGGAAACCCCATTCCACCCTTGGAGGAACTCATCCCACATCAGGAGATCTGATAGGGCGGATGGATCCAGGATGACCCGAGACTCAGGACAAGGTGCAGACGGTAACAAGGAAAGCAACCTGGCGATGAAAGTCCTACCCTGGGGGATGATTCTCATTGCAAAATTTAACATCCCTAGAAGTGACTGTAATTCTACCCTGGTGCAAACCTGAGAGACAGAAAAAACATGGATGCGATCTCTGATCCTATCCAGCTTGTCTGGAGGGAGACTGGCCTGCATAGATTGCGAGTCCAGCGTGACACCCAGAAACGTCAACCTGGTGACGGGACCTTCCACCTTCTTAACTGACAGAGGGACATTCAGAGCCGAGAAAACGGACGTGAGTTTCAGGAGATCGGTGGGCCTCTGACCGCCCCTTTCAATAAGGAGAAAGTCATCGAGGTAATGAATAACCTTGTTGCAACTTACCCTGTACGTCAGGATCCAGCTAAGGGCCTGGGCAAACGAATCAAACAACCAAGGGCTGCTTTTGGACCCAAATGTGAGCTTGGTGGCGAAATAATAGTTGCCTCTCCACCTGATCCCATGCCATTGCCAAAGTGCAGGTGCAATTGGCAGCAGCTTAAACGCGTCAGCGATATCTGCTTTAGACAGCCAAGCGCCAGGGCCTACCCTGATGATGGACTGAATGGCCTGGTCAACCGAAGCGTATTTGAGGGAAAACTCTTCTGACGGTATCAGTGAATTCAAGCTAGGTGTGTGCGAAGAATGAGGGGCAGACAAGTCGTAAATTAACTGAGGTTTATTAGAAAACTTGCCCCTCACCAACCCCAGTGGGTTAACCCTCCAAACTAGAAAAGGAGGAGTTGTGAATGGCCCAATGATAAACCCCTTATCCAACTCAGTTTGCAACAGTAGGTCCACCACCTCGGAATCCATGGCCGAAGACCTGAGATTGGGACATTCTACGCTAATTAAGGGTAAGGACACTAACCCGGTGTGGAACCCTTCCGAAAACCCCTTGACCAGAAAACAGCTCAAGGAAGGTGACGGATGGTCGGCTAAGTACTCCTGCAACAAAGCCACATTGATGCGGCTTAGTCATGGAGCTTTGGGCTGCCTTAATGAGCAGGCCGACTTGGGATGAGCCCTGAAGCACCCTGTGCAAATGTGCAATAACCGGCACTGGCTGAAATTACATATGCCATGATTATAGTTGTTGCACAACTGGGACTTACCAAGAAAGTGAATGGGCCGGCCTAATTTATCCACCGGAGCAGGAAGGCCTGCCGCCGGGGGAGGAAGCCCCAGACCCCTGGATGTACTGGGTAGGGCCGGAACCTCCGAATTCGGGCACCAGTACGCGGTATGAGAAGAGGATTGACACGTCGAGCACACAGGGGATCTGAGCCCAGCAAAGTGTCGGCAAAATAACTCGGTGTCAATGCTGCTCCATAGCGTGGCTACCTTGAATTGGGCAAACCGGGCCGCGGCTTTGTCCGAAAAAGAGCGATGATAGTCGTAGAAGTTGGACCCCCCGTACTTGTGGCCTAACTCGACCACAGTAAAAAGATATAGGTCCAACTCCTCCCTCCTGAGAGGACTGACAGAACATGATGTCTCTGTAAAGACTGAATGCTAGGACGAATTCGGGGATGGACAATTTGCGGTTGAGTCTATGATCCCTGGTTTTTACCACAACAGAGGCATCTCCGCAAGCGTAGGACCTATTGTCTGCTACATCATGCGCTGCAATCAACAGGGATGCCAAATTGACATCCTTGCCCTCCAGGATGTCCTTCTTGAGGTTAGCAGGGATGAAATGAGCAGGCGTGACCGGGGGAGCAGAAAGATTACCTGGTCCTGCAAGAACAGGTAAGGGAACCGGGGGAATACTGGAACCTGCCACTACCCCTGGACCTGCCGCAACTGCTGGAGCAACGATGAGTGGATTCTCTAACACCTGTACCCTATCTTGAAGGTCCTGACAAGACGTGGCCAGGGTAGTGAGGGTCGCATGAATTTGAGCCAACGAAGCAACTACAGTCCGCAGAGAAACTTGTTCTGCACTAGCGTCCTGTGTGTTAGGGAAGAGCAATCTGAAGAGCTGGGCTTTCCGGGCGGTCGCCGGGAAAGGAATACCCCTACTGCGAAGTTCCGCCGTGAGTCTTGGGATGGTCCAGGACCTAAGAGAAGGTGAACTGCTGCGGTGCGACACCCTGGCTGGAGAAGCTGTGTTAGAGGCGAATTCCTCAATGTCTCCAGCCTGCGACATGACCTGAAAAACCAAAAATAAAAGAACATGCCAGAAATGACAAAAATCACATGACCTACTATCTAGTAACCACAACCCCCCACACCTGAGACTATGTGAAAATGAACAGACAAACTGAATAAATGAACAGGCCGAGTTACCTGCGGCGTGACAGGTGAATTAAAAACGTAAACTCAGGCCTGTGAACCTGAAGACGTGTCAGGCTATGTATGAGTGAGGTAACATGAAATGCACATAATGCAACGTATGAGTCATGGATGAGGAGACTTGCCCCTGAACAAGCCAATTAAAAACGAACAGCTCAATCCATGTGATCCTATAAACGTGATAGGAAACGAGCAGTGGAGCCGAGCAGTGGAGCCGCCTGAACCTAAAGATGATGAACCAGGTAGGCATGAATGATAACAACATACATGAGATGAGGTAGAGCCTGGATGAAACCCATGAGTGTATAAAAGATGCGTGTACAAGCCGTGAACTGCAGACTGCCTACCCAGGAGTGATGAGAACACAACGAGAATGTAACTTAAAAAAAAAAACGTAAATTGCACGAGAAACGTAACATCGCATGAGAGACGTAAAATCGCATGAGAACGTAACTTGCCCGAGAATATGTAAAAACCACTCGAGAACATAAACACGAAAAATGTAAAATCGCATGAGAAAACGTATGTGTACAGCATGAGACATGAAAAAATTGGTGTGAGCAAGGTGATACCTATGCAACCGTGAGACACATGGAAATGAAAGTGGATGGCATGAGACACGAAATAGGCATGACACGTGAAAAGCATGAAAACCGTGAAGCGCAAGAGAAACGTAAAATGCCTAAAGAAAAACGTAAATCGCATGAAAAACATGATTCGTATGAGAAACATAAATCGCATGAGCAACATAAATCGCATGAGAAACGTGAATCGCATGAGAAACGCCAATCGCCCGAAACACGCGAATTGCAAGAGAAACGTAAATCGTAAGAGAAACGTAGATCGCATGAAAACGTAAATTGCATAACCGTGCATTGCATGAGGAACGTGAATTAGTATGAGAACGTGAATGCATGAGAAATGTGGCCGCATGAGAACCCCAAATTGTATGATACAGAAACATGGAACGAGACGTGAGTTTTACGTGAAACATGAGTTGCGTGAGAAGCGGATGAGAAGACTTGCCACTGAACCAAGCCAATTAAAAAACGAAACAACCAGCTGAACCCATAGACGTGATGGGAAATTTGCAGTGGAAAATAAAAAATACTACCGGCCGTGTGAAATGAGTCACATCAGGCCATACGTACCTGAACAGCTAGGAACACCACCACTGGGGAAAGAACACAATATACAATAATTTAAAAGAAATATGAAGAACCTGAACCATTAACCCCTGCCCCCTCTCTGAATATAAGAAGACGTCACTCCTGACCAGGAGTGAGGGAAGCCCCAATGCCTACCTGACTGGAACAACAAGGCCCACTCAGGAATGCAACTCTGTGCTTCCGGCAGAAATAGCACCAACTGAGGGAAAAAGGAACATGAAGCCTAATGAACGTAATTCAGGAACCACAGAAAAAAGAACAAGCGAGCCCCTGCTATAGTCCGTGCCTGGTGTGGGGGCTCAACAGCCCACCCCTGTGACCCTCAAGCCTAGAGCAGACCCCATGGATGACCCCAGCTGACCGTGAAGTGACATGTGAACCTTCTGCGGGATAAAATCAACAGGCAAATCCCCAACCAGCAGACCCCCCGCACCCCCCCCGACGTGGACCCCGAACTAACTGAATTGGGAAGACAGCCTTCCCCCTACCTGCGCCCGCGGCGCACGTGACCCAGCTGGGAAAGACCTCCGCTATCCGGATCAAAAAGCCGAGAGACACACCGCCGCCGTCCGACACCTCCACGCGTATCTCGAGACCGGAAGTGACGATGCGGCACGCGAAAATGACGTCAGCGTCGCCCGGCCAAAGACAGGCTATTCATACGAGACCCAACGACCACGGACGAGGAGGTGAAAGGAGGGCAGGCTTTATATGGCCAGACTCCTCCTACAAACACCTGCGGTCAGCCTTCCACGAGTGAGCATTTTTTATACTTTTTTATATATAATAAAGCACAAATATATTGTGCAATGATGGATTTCTGCTTTTTTTTTTATTTATGTCAGGGGAACTGGCCCACGCACGTGCCGCAGCGACAACAACATCAGATCATTACAATACAGTAAAACATCCACATTATAAGGGCACAACAATAAACAATTAACAATGACGTCGTCACCCTCATTCGCTTGATCTCTATACGGACGGGTTTGCCTGTTTAGCGTCTGGCCGGCGCAACAGGCTCAAGGCTTGTCTTAGTTCACAGAAATGTGAGTTGTATACTGTTTTTACTTTTTATTAATAAATCACCCTGGTTTTATGCTATGTGAGGCTTCTCCTTCCTTACATGATCGAACTGCCATTGAGAGATTTGAGTTTGGAGTCCATCTGACATGATACCACACTGCGGACTCAGCTGATATCATTATCCTGCTGGATTTTACATGCTGATTTTGGTCCATTAGGACCTTAGGATCTGGTAAGCAGATTATTTGGATAATGGTGGTGGATTCACACTGGGCTCCATACGGGATCACAAGAATACAGTCGTTTGGAGTATGCACGGGTGTATAAGATGTCACACAACTTTATGGACTCTTTCACATATCTAAATTGATGGACTTTATGTGTCACCGTTCAATATACCTAATAGATTCACAAGGACTTTGCTTTATTGTCATAAGTCGTTTACTGAAGATTTAGCACTTATGTTGTATTGTTTCACGTTTTTTTATTAATTTGGTGATATATGCATAAGATATGTCTCTTCAGTGGTAGTATCTCTTGCTTAATACTTTATCACTATATGGTTCATGTGTAATTTACTCAAGTTTATTTAACACTAGCTGAATACCCGGCGTTGCCCGGTCTTCCTATCTTAACCTTTTGGGGAGGAAAATCATAGTAATATAAATATACCCATCTTTTATATAAGGGTGTAGGTAAGGGTTAATTTAACTGTCATATATTTTTATTTGGCATATAAGTAATATGTGTAGCAGGTATTATTGAAATATCTCCAGGCGTACAGAAGTTATGTCGGAACATACATTTCCCATTGATTTGCATGGGACTTTAAACAAAAACCCCCGACACTCACAAATGGGGGTAGTTAAGGGATAAATTAACTATCCTATAGTTTAAGTGGACATATAAGTAACATGTGACCAAGTGTTATCGAAATATCTACAGCCGTTTGGAAGTTATGAAGTAACATGTATTTCACATAGGGTTGAATGGGACTTTAAAGGAAAACCCCGACCATGGCAAATGGGGGTGGTAAGGGTTAAACCACCTATCCTATGTTTGTGGCTGACATACAAGTAACATGTGTGCCAAGTTTCATGTTAATATCTTTAGCCGTTTGGACGTGATGCTGGAACATACATACATACATACATACACACACACGTTGAGTTTTATATATATAGATTAGGTACACATATACATACTGTATGGGTCAAATGTATAGACTTGTTATACTCCCTCAGTGGTAGCATATATATTTATTACATAAGCCATCTGATCTAGCGCGACTATTTATTTTCTTTATTTTTATTCTGTTAATTTTTTTTGTAAATAAGTACGTTTTCTTCTTCAATTACGGGCACCGATGAGGTGGCAGTGATAGGCACCGATGAGGTGGCAGTGATGGGCACCGATGAGGTGGCAGTGATAGGCACCGATGAGGTGGCAGTGATAGGCACCGATGAGGTTGCAGTGATGGGCACCGATGAGGTGGCACTGATGGGCACCGATTGAGGCGGCACTGAGGCGCACCGATGAGGCGGCACTGATAGGCGGCACTGGTATGCAGCACTGATGGGCACTCATAGGCGGCACTGATGGGCACTGATAGGTGGGGACTGGGCATGGATAGGCACTGAGAGATGGCACTGATGGACACTGAGGGGTGGCACTGATGGACACTGAGGGGCGGCACTGATGGCATTGCTGGGCATCACTTGTTTTTTTTTACTAATTTGGGCCAGTCAATGCCCATGTTGCCAGTCAGTGCCCATTTGTGGGCACTGATTGGCATCTACTGTGCTAATTTTTTTATTGTTTTTTTTATTGTTGCCCCCTTCCCTGGTGGTCCTGGCGGCTTCCCTGGTGGTCCAGTGTGGGCATCCTATTTCCCTAAATAGCTTCCTTTACCCAAGTGCAGTCCTCCTTCACTTACCTCATCCTTCCATTTTGCTTTTAAATTTCCTTATTTCTTCTGAGAAATCCTCACTTCCTGTTCTTCTGTCTGTAACTACACACAGTAATGCGAGGCTTTCTTCCTGGTGTGGAGAAAGCCTCTTGTGGGGGGAGGGGGCAAGCAGGCAAGTCAGGACACTCTCTACTTTGCAGATAGAGAAAGGAGCTGTGTGTTAGTGGGCGTCCTGACACTCCTGTTTGCCCCCTCAAGAGGCTTTCTCCACACCAGGGAGAAAGCCTTGCATTACTGTGTGTAGTTACAGACAGAAGAACAGGAAGTGAGGATTTCTCAGAAGAAATAAAGCGGAGTTCCGGCCACAATTTCACTTTTTAAATATAAATACCCCTGTAATACACAAGCTTAATGTATTCTAGTAAAGTTAGTCTGTAAACTAAGGTCCGTTTTGTTAGGTTGTTACAGCATTTAGACACTTTATAAAATAGAAATTGACTGGGGCCATCTTAAGTGTGGGCATCATGAAGCCAGACTGTATGACTTCCTGGATTTCAGCCTTGCAGATCTCGCACATGCTCAGTGCTGCACAAGCAGTGTAATAGGTTTCAAATCAGGTTTCAGCACCTGTACTGTCCAAGTCACATGATTCTTCAAGACTGGGGAGTGCACAGACTCCTGGAAAGTTACACTCACTACATTCCCAGGAGTCTGTGCAGTGTAGGTTAGGAAGCTTAAGCACCTAGGTGCAGGAAGAGGGAAGATTAACTATTCTGCCTAGCAACAACACTTTGAAGGCATCTAAAAAAAAAAAAAAATTCTTAAAGGACTAATGACATTTTTTTAAAACTACTGATGTAATGTTATATTTATGGGTGGAACTCCACTATAAGGACATTTAAAAGCAAAATGGAAGGATGAGGTAAGTGAAGGAGGACTGCACTAAGGAAGCTATTTAGGGAATTTTTTTTTACCTTTACAACCCCTTTAAACCTCATGTCTTGAACAGTATTGTAACTCTAATGTCTCATTTTAATTTGTAAAGCGCTGAGAAAACTGATGGAGCTATAGAAATCCAATATAATAACAATACCTGACGTAGCTCCTCGGTAAAGATGGAAAAGACCCAAACGTACAAGAGATATTCCCTCCAGGATGGATAGGTTTGGAAATCAATCATTAAAACATATGCAAAAAGCCACAAAAATCCAATATACGACACAACATTATAATAGAACTTCACAATCGGAGCGTTGAAGAAAGCTTGAAGCTTCCAGAGACAGCTGTACGGTTTAAGTCTGTAGGAGAAATTAGGACAGAGTTGGTCAGCAGAGTTCAGTAATTACTAATGTACAATAATGTGAAAAAGCTTCTGCGCTACTGAGTGAATAAATCAACCAAAATATACAGTATAGAATGATTGCAGCAACAACTACGCAGTGTATACAGGCATACCCCGCTTTAAGTACACTCACTTTACATACACTCGCGAGTAAGGACATACCTGAAAGTGTATGTAAAGTGCCTTACAAGTACTGTACGGACATTTTGCAGCCGCAGTAGAAGGAGCTGAAGCTCTGAGAGCATACCCCACCCTGTTCCAGTGTGCCCCTGACACCCCCACTACAGACCCTGACCCCCCACTACACCCTAGAAGTGAAAAAGGGTATTGTTTCACTTTAAGTACATTTTCATTTTACATACATGCTCTGGTCCCGTTGTGTACTTAAAAGTGGGGTATGCCTGTACACAACAATAATAAGTAAATAGTAAATTAGGTCATTGCGCAAACATTATAAATAGATACATAATAAATGTGGGAAAAAAATGTGGAAAAGTGTTAGAAAGTGGTATAAGTCAGGGTTTGACAAATTTGCTTGGAATCTAGGAGCCAGCTAAAAAAGTTAGGAGCCAGAAAACGCACCCCGTCCCGACGTGCTTGCGCGCAGAAGCGAACACATACGTGAGCAGCGCCCGCATATGTAAACGGTGTTCAAACCACACATGTGAGGTATCGATGCGATTGGTAGAGTGAGAGCAATAATTCTAGCCCTAGACCTCCTCTGTAACTCAAAACATGCAACCTGTAGATTTTTTTAAACGTTGCCTATGAAGATTTTAAAGGGTAAAAGTTTGTCGGCATTCCACGAGCGGACGCAATTTTGAAGCGTGACATGTTGGGTATGAATTTACTCGGCGTAACATTATCTTTCATAATATTAAAAAAAATGGGGATAACTTTACTGTTGTCTTATTTTTTAATTTAAAAAAGTGTAATTTTTTCCCAAAAAAGTGCGCTTGTAAGACCGCTGCGCAAATACGGCGTGACAGAAAGTATTGCAACAATCGCCATTTTATTCTCTAGGGTGTTAGGATAAAAAATATATATAATGTTTGGGGGTTCTAATTAGAGGGAAGAAGATGGCAGTGAAAATAGTGAAAAATTACATTAGAATTGCTGTTTAACTTGTAATGCTTAACTTGTAATACCAACGGCCACCACCAGATGGCGCCAGCTCACACATCTGGTGGTAATAACTTGTAATACCAAAGGCTCACCACCAGATGGCGCCAGCTCACAAAATAAATAAAACTTTTTTTTTTTTTTTTTGCCCACCTTCCAAGCCAAGTCGCCAGGATGCTATTTCTAGTCGCCATGGCGACCTGGCGACCGGGATTTGTCGAGCCCTGGTATAAGTGACCGGAAAAAATTCTAACATAAACAACCACGAATAAAGTCCATAAGTGAAATGGCAGTCAACACTGCTAAAGAAATAGATGTCCACCAGTCCCAAAGAGAAATGAGAAACTCCAAAGACACTGGTCTGGTCTCCCAGAACGCTCACCTCAGTCAAGGATTAAATCAGCAGTACAGCGCCAAATGTATCCACCACACACTGGTTTCCTTGGTATCTCACGGTCCAAGTAGCAGATGCTACACCCGGTCCCTTAACAAAGTACCTGTATGCTCTCCGTACCAGGGAACAAAAGGGGGACAAACAAGGGCCTCCAATGGTGTAGTATAAGATTAAAGGAACATTTATTTACGTAAAAATGCGCTTACATGAAAGAACATAAACTAATGCATAAAATCATGAACAGTGGCGTCCTCTGCGCCGTCTCACGTCACTCCTGGTGTACGTCTGCCCACGTGTGTGGTGGATACATTTTGCGCTGTACTGCTGATTTAATCCTTGGCTGAGGTGAGAGTTCTGGGAGACCAGACCGGTGTCTTTGGTGGAGTTTCTCATTTCTCTTTGGGACTGGTGGACATCTATTTCTTTAGCAGTGTTGACTGCCATTTCACTTATGGACTTCATTCGTGGTTGTTTATGTTAGAATTTTTTTCGGTCACTTATACCACTTTCTACCACTTTTCCACATTTTTTATCCACATTTATTATGTATCTATTTATAATGTTTGCGCAATGACCTAATTCACTAATTACTAATATACAGAAACAATCATCTTCAGTAACCAAAATAATTCACAAAAATATAGGCAATGGTGACTCATCCAAAGCAGTCAAAGTTAGGTGACAAGAGGCAATCCTGCATTAGTCACACTAACCAGATCATCTTATCCGATTTGATGGTGGTCATAGATATAATATTAAATACTACCATCTGCATTCCTCTGAATTAGTACTGCATATCAAAAATTGGGAGAGAAAAAAAGAATTGGTCAAAAAGGAATACGGATAAATATGACTGCAATTTATTAATTATCCACATAAAAAAACACATTAATAACACAAAAAGTGCCAGTATCTCCACAGCACTAATAAAATTAGACGTTAGTCTAAACAAGGACAAGTGGCCACCACAATCATACGCACAGCTTACATACACCTGCAGGAATCAAAAAACTGGGGCATGATAAAGAATATATAAATCACAGGGCTAGATTGAGGATAGTATAGCTGCAAAAAAATCTGTGAAGCTGGATACAGTTCCAATCAATTCTATCACCAGTTCATAGAGGACAAATTCCACATGGAGATGAAGTAGATAGAACTACAATTCAATGGTAGACAGCAGCAAGTAAGTTATTGGAAACACTGCTAGTTTGGCAGTGATAGGTGTGATTACCATATAATGGGTATGAAAAGAAGGAATGGAGTTGCGCTAAAAAAGTGACTTATCAAAAAATAGTGAGCACTATAAAGTCCCAAAGAGAAAAGAAAAATCTTCTTTAGTCAAATATAAACTCTGTGAAAGTTCTGTGTATAATTAAATTTTCATTAAGAATCACAACGAGTGAAAAGATCTGGATCCCTGTTCCCTGAACATACTGACCCTTACCAGATTTTCAGATCCAAAGGATCAAGCCAAGCAGAATAGCCAAACACCTGGGCTGCACAGGAGATCAGGATCTTGATAAAATCTTCCCAGCAGTGGATCAGTGGAACATCCAGAAAGCAAACAAAGAAAAATAAAACTAGATAGTGTGATATTGTCAGGTAATCACACAACAACAACTCCCCTGGTGACTGGCAAACGGACAGTGTGACATGCAAACCACCACCAATATGCACACTGACCCTTACCAGAGTTCTGAATTAGATAGATCGAAAACACAGGGGGGATGTAGGCAGCCACTGCAAAGAACTTCTCCCAACTACAGTCCTCGGATTCACCAGGATGCACCAGACCATCAGCAGTCATGGAGGAGAAACTCACAATGGTGTGATAACGTTTAAGGCATTTATTAAACAAAAACGTAGTACACTTACATCAAATGACTTAAAAACAGCAAAAAAGGATCCGGCCGGCAGTAGAACGTGTAGTCCTCAAATTTCGGTGACGTCAGTACGTCTCCTCCCTGGAGAGACGTACTGACGTCACCGAAATTTGAGGACTACACGTTCTACTGCCGGCCGGATCCTTTTTTGCTGTTTTTAAGTCATTTGATGTAAGTGTACTACGTTTTTGTTTAATAAATGCCTTAAACGTTATCACACCATTGTGAGTTTCTCCTCCATGACTGCTGATGGTCTGGTGCATCCTGGTGAATCCGAGGACTGTAGTTGGGAGAAGTTCTTTGCAGTGGCTGCCTACATCCCCCCTGTGTTTTCGATCTATCTAATTCAGAACTCTGGTAAGGGTCAGTGTGCATATTGGTGGTGGTTTGCATGTCACACTGTCCGTTTGCCAGTCACCAGGGGAGTTGTTGTTGTGTGATTACCTGACAATATCACACTATCTAGTTTTATTTTTCTTTGTTTGCTTTCTGGATGTTCCACTGATCCACTGCTGGGAAGATTTTATCAAGATCCTGATCTCCTGTGCAGCCCAGGTGTTTGGCTATTCTGCTTGGCTTGATCCTTTGGATCTGAAAATCTGGTAAGGGTCAGTATGTTCAGGGAACAGGGATCCAGATCTTTTCACTCGTTGTGATTCTTAATGAAAATTTAATTATACACAGAACTTTCACAGAGTTTATATTTGACTAAAGAAGATTTTTCTTTTCTCTTTGGGACTTTATAGTGCTCACTATTTTTTGATAAGTCACTTTTTTAGCGCAACTCCATTCCTTCTTTTCATAGCAATTTTTGTTTGTATAAACATTTTGAGTTTGCAGCTGTTTTGTATTGTTTTAGAGAAGCGCACTTTTTCACTTTTTACCATATAATGGGATCTGTTTGAACCAAGCAAGGATTGCTGTAGAGGCTGCAATCAGCAAGATGCAGGGATGGACTGGCCATAGGGACTACAGGGAGTTTCCCGGTGGGCCGATGGCTCAGTGGGCCGTTTTTTAAACGGAGACTCTCTCAGTCCCCCCCCTCTGTCTCTTAGTCCCTCCCCTCTGTCTCTCAGTCCCCCCCTCTGTCTCTCAGTCCCCTCCCCTCTGTCTCTCAGTCCCCCCCCTCTGTCTCTCAGTCCCTCCCCTCTGTCTCTCAGTCCCTCCCCTCTGTCTCTCAGTCCCTCCCCTCTGTCTCTCAGTCCCCCCCTCTGTCTCTCAGTCCCCCCCTCTGTCTCTCAGTCCCCTCCCCTCTGTCTCTCAGTCCCCTCCCCTCTGTCTCTCAGTCCCCTCCCTCTGTCTCTCAGTCCCTGTGTCTCACAGTCCCCCCCCTCTTTTAGCCCCCTCCTCTGTCTCTCAGCCCCCTCTATCTCTCAGACCCCCCCTCTGTCTCTCGGACCCCCCCTCTGTCTCTCGGACCCCCCCTCTGTCTCTCAGTCCCCCCCCTCTGTCTCTCAGTCCCCCCCTCTGTCTCTCAGTCCCCCCCCCTCTGTCTCTCAGTCCCCCCCCCTCTGTCTCTCAGTCCCCCCCCCCCTCTGTCTCTCAGTCCCCCCCCCTCTGTCTCTCAGACCCCCCCTCTGTCTCTCAGACCCCCCCTCTGTCTCTCAGACCCCCCCTCTATCTCTCAGACCCCCCCTATCTCTCAGACCCCCCCTCTGTCTCTCAGACCCCCCCTCTGTCTCTCAGCTCCCTCTTCTGTCTCATTCACTCCCTGACTCTTAGGCTGCTTTCACACTGGGGCAGGCATTGACAGTAAAACACTGCTAGTTTTAGCAGCACTTTACTGTCGTTTTAGCTGCACTTTTCGGCGTCTAGCAGGCGCTTTTAACCCCCACTAGCAGCCGAATTCAAGGTTAAATGCGCCTGTGTAGCGCTGCTGCCGAAGTGCTTTGCAGGTGCTTCAGCTGCGGTGGCCATTCATTTCAATGGGCAGGAGCAGTTTGTACACCGCCCCAAAGATGCTGCTTGGAGGACTTTTTTAACGCCCTGGCAGCGCCCCAGTGTGAAAGCACTGAGGCTTTCACACTGGGACTGCAGCGGAGGCGTTTTTCAGTCGCTTTACAGGCACTATTTTTAGCCCAAAAGCGCCTAAAAAACGCCTCAGTGTGAAAGGGGTCCTACACTCACCCCCTCTCTTTTACACTCACTCTCTTTTTCTTACACTCACCCCCTTTCCCTCAACCCTCCCTCTCTCTCGCTCTCATTCCCACATTTTATTGAATTAAAGTGGGCCGGTCTGGATGAAGTCCAGGGCCAAATTTTTGTCCCAGTCCAGCCCTGGCAAGATGTACCATACTTCGGTACAGCTGAAAAACCAGATCACAATATCAAAAACTGCTTATTGCTTAGATCTTACCACCCTTGGAAAGTAGTCAGTATCTGTAGATTTCAGAGATTCCTCTGGTTACAGAGGCCGGCGTTTTTTTGCAGATTCCTTCAGTGGTATGGTGGGAGGTGCGCCCTCAAATCAGGTCCTCTGCATACCAAGGCCAGACCATTCAGTTCCAGGGTGAATAGATGCCTTTGTAATGTCTTTGAATGCCAGTAGATGGCAGTGTAGATAGGCAATAAGAAGTCAGCATGCAGTTTTAAATACTTGCTGTATGTCTCAAAGTGATGTCCGTGCAGTGGTGTATGCTGCAGTAAAAATAGATTCTTAAGTTGGGAGAGAAGGCCCCCAGTAAAAATATAATCAGGTGGCTGTAGTGGTGGTCAGTCCTGCTTCATCGCTGATAGGCGTGATGCTTACATGTTTCGATCCTAACAGATCTTCATCGGAGCATAGATGTGTGTTCAAGATCTCCCATTAAATAGCCCAGGGTCATTAGTAATTGTTTGATTTCAGCTGGGTTAATTAGAAATCAGATACATCCAACACAGTGACATTCAAGACAAACAGACTAACTAGTGGAGTGATATGGTAGCTTTTGCCGGAATTTTTTAAATACCCAAGTAAAAAATAAAATAAAAGTAGTGAATATAAATAATTATTATCTTATCACATTAGAAATAAAGATTGTATAGCAGGGTGTATCCTGTAAATAGGGAAGATGACACTGGTTTGAGGAAAAATGGTATAGGTAAATCTAAAAGGTATATATCAACCAATGAGGTTATTAACCATTTACGTCGCAAAGGGATAATTTACATAGATTTCCATTCCTCACTCAGTGCCATATCTTCCGATTTTGCACACAGGTATTGCATATAGTTTGAAGGCACTCAGGTATAAGTCTCATGTACAGGCAGATCAGGAAAGAAAAAGGGGGGGGGGAGGAGATGGAGTATTATGGGGTGAGATGAGGCAGGGAGTTTAGCTATAGTAGAATAACAAATTGCCAGTAATGGATGCCTTTTTCATGAAAACATACAGAATACTTAGATTGAACATTTTTTTAGAGTCATCCCATTAAAATGGGGGGGTATATATAGGCAAAAGATCAGCTAAACTTGAAGAGGATAGGATGACCCACAGTAATATTCCATTCAATATGGCAGCATAGGTCATGTACCCTAGGTAATTTAAGCTAGACATAGAGGGTATTTCAACAACCATAGTAATACCTGTGACCCATAAAGGGCGATCTAGGGGTCCAAAAAGACCGCTAGATTGCATTCATTATTTAACCCCTGAGGCTGGAGACTGCCTATATTGTATATCCACATTTTCTCTTTGCGATAGAGAATCCTGTCAAAATCGCCCCTCCTTGGGGGTAGATTAAGCCTGTAGATACCCCTACATCTAAGTCCATCCGGGACACCATTGTGGTATTTTAGAAAATGTAGAGATAGTGGTCGATCGTCATCTTTTTTGTTAATGCTTTGGACATGTTCACTTAGGCGGATTTTCAGTTGACGTTTAGTCTTACCGACATACATCAGACCGCACGGACAGGTGAGTAGGTAGATTACTCGAGTAGTCGAGCAGTTAATGAAACTGTTGATTCTGAAGTGTTTAGTGCCATCGGCACTATGAAAGGTATCAGTTTTTTCTATATATTTACACATGGAGCATCTACCACAGGGATACATCCCTTTTAGAGGTGGCAGATCTGTAAGCCAGTTGGGTTTAGTAGTTCTCTGGTACTCAGAGTGTACCAGACAGTCTTTTAAGTTAGTGGATCTTCTTGCTGTTAGAAGGGGACGATCACCAACAAAACTTCCCAAGATGGGTGCTTCAGATAATATGTGCCAGTGCTGATTGAGTATGGATTTTACCTTTTCCCACTGTTCACCATATTTTGTTATTATTCTGATTGGGGTGGTTTGAGTTTTAGGTGCTTGTAACCTATCCACACTTCGTTTAGCAAGAAGATCCTTTCTATCCGTTTGGTATGCACGTTTCTTGGCTTTACGAATGCAGTTATGGGAGTATCCTCTCTCCCTAAACCTGCTGTACAGGTCTTGCGATTCAGATGCAAAGTCATTTTCGTTAGAACAGTTCCTTCGAGTTCGGAGGAACTGTCCAACTGGAATACCATGAATAAGCGATCTAGGGTGGTCACTGGTAGCATAGAGGAGTGTATTCGCCGCAGTCTCTTTTCTAAAGGTTTTGGTCAGGATTTTTCCATTTTGGGCGAATAGGGTTAGATCAAGGAAAGACAAGGATTCCCTATGCCAAGTATAGGTCAGCCTTATATTCCTCTCATTCTGGTTTAGTTCTTCCATGAATGAATCTAGCTCTTGGGGGGTACCCACCCAGATCATGATCACGTCATCTATGTACCTCAGCCACAGACAGCAGTGGCCGAGGTACAAAGATGAGGCGTACACTATTTCATGTTCCCAAAGCCCTAGATGTAAACATGCATAGGATGGAGCCCAAGGGGCTCCCATTGAGGTTCCCCTAGTCAGGCGATAGTTTGTATTCATGAATTGGAAGCAGTTATGCTCAAGCATGAATTGCAGAGTGTCAATGATGAACTCATTCTGTGCTGCCAGGTTGGGGAACTTTTGGCAAAGAAAGTGGTCCACCGCCCTGAGTCCCCACTCATGGGGTATCGACGTATACAGGGATTCAACGTCGATCCCCACGAGTAGGGCCCCGTGGGGTAAGACCACCCCATCAAGATGACTCAGAACATCCCGAGTATCCTGAACATAAGAGGATAGCCCATGAACCAGATCTTTGATGAGTGCATCAATATATTTCCCGACTCTCTCCAGGGGTCCTTTAACTGCTGACACTATAGGCCTCCCAGGGGGATTAGTGGCTGATTTGTGGAGCTTAGGAATAATATAAAAGGTGGGAGTGTTAAATTCAGTGACCCTTATATATTCATATTCTCGCTTTGTTAGTAAACGTTCCTCAAGGGCGAACCTAAGTCTATAGTTGAGATCATCAATAATAGCGACAAAGGGGTTACTCGCAAGTTTTTGATAGGTATTTTTGTCGCCCAAAAGGCGCATCACCTCATTTTCATACATTTGTTGGGGCAGTAGGACCGTATTGCCCCCCTTGTCACTACTCTTGATAACTATATCTGTAGCCATCTCCAGCTCCCTACATGCCTTTCTCTCCTCTTTGGTAATGTTATCAATCCCTCTCCAGTTCCAATTAATCCTGGACAGGTCTTTTTGTACCTGTTCCAGGAAAAGCTGGATCCATTTGTGTTTTGACAATGCCGGCATCTTTAATGATTTTATTCTAAGATTGGAATTGCGTGGGGCATCAGATACAGGGACTATAGTGTCGTCCTCCAAGTCAAAGTCCTCACAATCATCTTCAGTACTGGGGGCCTGAGCAGAACTCAAAGAACTTTGGGTGATGAGTCCAAAGATGTGAATGTATTTGATGAATGGTTGTTTTGGAGAGGATGTTGGGCACCATGGGCCAGATTCACATAGAACTGCGACGGCGTAACGTATCGTAGATACGTTACACCGCCGCAAGTTTTCATCGCAAGTGCCTGATTCACAAAGCACTTGCGATAAAAACTACGGCGCAAGGCGGGCCAATTCAAATGGGCGCGTGCCATTTAAATTAGGCGCGCTACCGCGCCGGACCTACTATGCATGCTCCGTTTCCTAACTCCCGCCGTGCTTTGCGCGCCGTGACGTAATTTTTTCGAACGGCAACGCGCGTAGCGTACTTCCGTATTCCCGGATGTGTTACGCAAACGACGTTAAATTTTAAATTTCGACGCGGGAACGACGGCCATACTTTAGACAGCAATACGATTGCTGACTAAAGTTAGGGCAGGTCAAACGACGACTAACTTTGCGACGGGAAACTAGACTAGCAGCGACGTAGCAAATGCAAAAATCCGTCGGGGATCCGCCGTAACTGCTAATTTGCATACCCGACGCTGGTTTACGACGCGAACTCCACCCAGCGGCGGCCGCGGTATTGCATCCTAAGATCCGACAGTGTAAAACAATTACACCTGTCAGATCTTAGGGCTATCTATGCGTAACTGGTTCTATGAATCAGTCGCATAGATAGAAACAGAGATACGACGGAGTATCAAGAGAAACGCCGTCGTATCTCTTTGGTGAATCTGGCCCCAACTGAGTAAATCAGAAAATGGACTGACACAATGGATATAAGATATTATAAGTTGTTTATGTTGGAGACTTGGGTAGAGGTGTTTATAATGGAAACCTGGGTGGAGGTATTGATAATGGAGGTGCTCTAGTCACGGTGTATTAGAAAAAAAATATTGTAAAAAAAAAAAAAGAGAAAAAAATTCAAACAAAAATACATATTTACTGTATTATTATTTTATTTTTTACATACTGTCACCAGTCAGTGTCCCTAATCACTGCCACGCCCCTTATATGATAACGCTGTACTGCACTGATGACAGTGTGTTTTTTAAAATGTCTTTATTTTCCAAATAATTGTGACAAAAAATTACAACTTTAAAAAAATTGCCATGCCTTTTACTAAACATCTTGGACCGTCTACTTTCCAAGAAATGTAGCAGAATACATTTTGTGAAGAAAGATTTTTTATTTGCAAAATTCTGTAACAGAAACTAAGAAAAACACATTTTTTATTCTGTCGTTTTTTGTAAGAAAGAAGCAGGAAAACAGTGGCGATTAAATACCACCAAAAGAATGACCAGTGCTCACTACTTTTTGATCTGAAATTAAATCAGTTGTAAACCCTCATGGTTTTTCACCTTAATGCATTCTATGTATTAAGGTGAAAAACCTTCTGTACTGCAGCTGCCCCCAGAGCCCCTTTTTTCTTTCCTGAACCCAATTGTTCCAGCGATGAGCACAAGCACAGGAGCTCCAGCCGCTGTCTTGGGTCCTCACTGGATATATTGATAGCAGTGGCTCCCGCTGCTGTCAATCAAATCCAGTGACACAGGAGCCGGGGGCGGGGCTGAGTCCTGCTGCCTGTGTCAATGGACGCAGCAGCAGGACTCGGGAGCGCGCCCGCACAGGTGCCCTCATGGAAAGCGGCACTCCGTCGGGGCACCCGATGAAGAGGAGGAGCCAGGAACGCCAGTTATCTTGCAGATTCACCAGCCAATTATCTTCTAAATGATACGCAAATATAATATAAACAAAATGTACCTCTTAAACGCCTACTGAATGCCATGAAAGAATGCATACTGGCACACGGGCCGGGGTCAACCTCACAACTGACTTTTGTCAATCAGGAATGTTGGAAAATTTGCATTTGATCAGTAGCTGCAGCTAATAAGCTGCAGCGCTGATTAGTGTATTATGACAGAGGAGGAATTCTTGCTGTGCTATTGTATTCTGACTGCAGGGGTTCCTCCAATGTCAGAATACACTTGTCATGTCACCTGTGGCCAGGTGACAAGTGCACCCCGTTGGGGTCAAGGATGCACCTCAGGGTAGTGAACCCTATAGCGGACTGCTGCTATCTGAGAGGAAGCGTGAACCCAAGATCGCCCAGGGCGCGGAGTCTAAGACCCAGCTTTGTGTTCACCAGAGCCTCTAGTGGTGAGGATGGCCTTCGCCGCAGCTGGATACAGGATTCCCTAGGTCATGCTTAGGGTTGCCACTGCATCCCTTTTTAAACAGAACACATATGAATTACACAGGTTCTGTGGCTGATTAAGGTGGTAATTGAACTCAAGTGGAGCCTTATCTAAATTAAATTAGCCTCAGAACCTGTGTAATTCATATGTGTTCTGTTTTAAAGGGATGAGGTGGCAACCCTAGTCATGCTCCACAGAGAGAGAGAGGGGAAGCAGCAAGCAAGACAAACAGAAGTGATGGGTAAGCCGAGGTCAGGGCAACAGGCAGACAGGGTAACCGGGGGACAGGTCAAGGGCACAGGCAAACGGGAGAAGTCAGGGACAAGCCAAAAACGGTACACAGGGAGATACACGTAGCACACTGCAAACAGGAACTTAAGCAAAGCAACACTGTTGAACAGCACTGCAGGCCTGTAGTGCAACAGTTAATATAGACTTCCTGGGATGGCCTGGGTGGGGCCATACAGGAAGTAGAGGAGATAAGAAGGTAACCATAACATAGTCAGGCCTCTTAATGGACAGATGGAAACAGGTAAGCTGCCAGACTATTGCATATCCATGACAAAACTGATCAGCGTCGCAGTAACTTGGATGGGGGAATCAGTTCTTTTTTTTTATCAGTCCTGTGGCTGATTGAAAAAAACGAATCATCTATGCTCAGCCATATAAAAGCTGTCATTGTCAGCACTGATAATCTTTAATCATGACTTTGTAAAATAATAACAGTCTCTCTCTGTCTTACCTTTTTGGTTTGTTTCTGGAATCTTCACGGATATTTTGTTTTCTCCGCTCATTTGGACCTTCATTGAGCAATGATGGGGAATTTGTAAAGCCTTTCCTACAACAAAAAAAGCACAGGTAGAATTGTCTGAAATAAACAATAGAAACTGAGTGCATATCTAAGCATAACAAGACATTTTATTAATGTCTCCACTATGCATATTTGTTGTTCTTTGTATGTCATGTTTTCCTGTACCTGTAAGTAGATGCATATTCATGCAGCATTCTTGTTTGTTAAAAGCACATTTATATACAATTAGGTTGATTTCCTCTGCATTATTGCAAGATTTGTCCAAACAGTTACCCGAAAGTAAAAAAAGAAAAGCAAAATATGTAAGAAAACTAACAAGCATTGATGTCTTTTCCTCACTAGTTACTACAGACGTGGAAAGTGCTCTGCATGCCCTGGGCAGAGGCGGCTCTTAAATTAGGCAAATTAGGCGGTCGCTTAAGGCCTCACACTCAAAGGGGCCTCACAGGCAGCCTAACTTACCCAATGCTTTACCCCAGTTTTGAGGAACAGGGGACCTTAACGCTGCTGTGCTCAAGCAACGTTAAGAGCCCTGACTCAAGAGCGAGGCCAACAGTGTTCATAACAACCAGTGAATATCGGTGACACCACCCCTTGTGACGTCAATGACCCAGCATGCCCTCAGTCAATGACGTCACAAGGGGGCAGGTTCAGCAGGTGACATCGCCGGGTGGCCCCCGCCCCTTAGTTATTAAACAGCAGGATCTGGAGGTCACCTTGTTAAACCACCGGCCAGGGTATTGGGGAAGAGGCTTTTGTCCTTGAATTATTTTTCCCATCATGGGCGTGGGTGGGGCCCCATGTCAAGTTTTGCCTAAGGCCTCACAAAGCCTAGAGCCGCCTCTGGCTCTGGGCCCTGATTCCAAAAGTATCTATCATTGCTAACCATCCATCTACCTTTCACCACTTATATTCAAACAGCCTGGCTTTCCATAGACCAGACATCTTGACAGCAGTATACGCCAAAATCCATAAATCACTAAGAAATGATGGCAGACTGACCTGAAGGTGATGATGAAGTTGCTGTAGATTAGAGGGAAAAGCAACATACACAGCAAAAGCTGGATGAAGCCATTGTCCACGGAAAGTTTCCCCCACCAGGTCTTCGTGAGGAATGTCTGTGAAAATACAATAGACAGGCTATGGTTTTATTGTCTAACGTGGCGCCAGAAATCAGACCAATGAGCTGCAGAATAATTATCGATATGGCTAATCTGTAAGCTCAATAATTTGAACTACCTATTAAACTTAAACTGAATCTATGGTCAAAATTAAAATAGGCAAGAACTGCTTGAATTACTGTAGGTATCTGAAGGGGAATGGAAGTGACTGGAGAGGATTGGAAGTGACTTGGGGAGGCAGGAAAAGGCTAGACCTAACTTGATGTGATTGTAGGTGGCTGAAGAGACTGGATGACACTAGAGAAGACAGAAGAAGACTGGAAAGTACTGGAGGTGGCTGAAAGGTACTGGAGAAGACTGGAAGTGACAAGAAAAGCCTGGAGCAATGAAACATAGTGAAATAGGAGAAGGGCTGGCATGACGGGGTTAACGGGGAACAGTGTTTTCCCTTGGTAAGCTGGGGCTGCTTTGTTACAAGCAGCTGGATTGGATGGTGTTTTTCCCTTGGTAAGCTGGCTGCTTTGTTACAAGCAGCTGGATTGGATGGTGTTTTTCCCTTGGTAAGCTGGCTGCTTTGTTACAAGCAGCGGGATTGGACTGGAGGAGGTGGGGGGAGAATGGGAGGTCATAAAGGGGGGACGGAGCCTGCCCTCGTGACCACACGGCGTGAGGAGAAGTTCCCGCCCACCCTCCCCTATGGTTATGTTTATGTTTTTTTTTTGTGTGTGTGTGTGTCTTCGGTGTAGTTTGTGTCTGCTTTGTTTCACTGCACAGGAATCGATGGAGAGTTTGTCGTGGCAGCGGGTGTTTGGTCTCTGCGGGTGAGGAATGGTACCTTCAATAACAGAAGTTAGGACCTGTCGGTGAGATAGGTCCGTATATTGGGAATTTTCAGAGAGAGGAGGTTATCGGAAAATATTAGTTTCGGTTTTGTCTCTGAGCCAGCCGGTCGGCTTGAGGCCAGTCAGTTTGATTTAGAGACCGCAGGGCAATTCATAGTTATATATATTGGATAGGTTTCCTGCAGAGATCAACACGAGGTGGAGTGAATAACAGATGTCTAATATTTATGTTAATTTAAATTCATTAATAAAGTAAGGCTGCTACGGCCTATATATTTCCCCCAACTTTCGGTGTGGTTTTCAGTTTATAATAAGTACGGGGGATTGGTTGGATATTGGGGATAAAGAGGGTGGTGAAAAATAGAGGGACATCTGTTATACCATAGTCATGAGGAGAGTGGAGGAGACTGATGGGGACATGAGGAAACTGGTAACACTAAAGTAGACTGGAGGAAACTGGAGATGACTGGGAAGGGAAATTGAAGCAGCCTGGAGAAAACTAGAACGGACAGGAGGAGAGGGAGAATACTGGATGTGACAGGAGGAGCACAGAAGAGACTGGAGAATGAAAGTGATTGGAGGAGAATAAAAGACTTGAGGGGACTGGAAGAGACTGAAGGAGAATGAAAGTGATTGGAGGAGAACAAAGAAGACTGGAAGAGACTGAAGAAGAACGGTGAAACAGGAGTTGACTAGAGGAGGCTGGAAGAAATTGGAGGTGATGAGGAAAACTGGAGCAGACAGAAAAATTCTAAAGGATATTGGAGCGGACAAATGATAATTGGAAAGTGCTGGAAGACAGTGGAAGTGACTGGAAGGGACAGGAGGAGGCAGGAAAGACTGGAGGTGACTGAAGATGATTGGAGAGGGCTGGAAGAGAATGGGAGGGGGGCATGAGGAGACTCAATGGGACAGGTGAAGACTTGAGGAGACGGGAGTTGAGAAAAAAGACTGATGGAGTTTGGTTGTGACTGGTGAAGACTAGGGGAGACATAGTGTGACTGGAGGGGTCAATAGAGGACTGGAATAGACAACAAAATACAGGAGAAGACTGGAGAGAGATGGAGGAGACTGGAGGAAACAGAAGGCCGGAGGAGATTGGAGGGGTATAAGGGAGATTGGAGGGGACAGGAGGCGATTGTTGGAGACTGAATGGGACAAGTGAAAACTGCAAGGCACAGAAGAAGACTGTAGGGAATGGGATGAGACTGGATGGAGGCAGGAGAAGACTGAAAGTAATTGGATGAGAAAAGAATACATACTATAGGAAGCTGGAGGGTACAGGTAAAGACTGGAGGAAACTGGAGGGGACAAGAAGAGACTGGACAGAATATGAGGAGGCTGCTGAAGACTGGTGGGGACTCCAGAGGACTAGGAGGAATGGGAGGAGAATGCAGGTGCTGAATGGAAACTAAAAGGTGACTTGTGAATACTGGGATTTACTGGTGGGGATAAAAAGGTGACTCAAGGGAACTGGTTAATGCTTGTTAAGACTGGTGTTTTTTTTACCTCATAACATCCACTGGGGTTACTTAATTTTCCAAATGTTACAACTGTAACAGGAGGAATATAGATTGTGCATTAAGATTTGGTGTTGGAATAGATTTTCTACATAAAAAGCCATTGTGACATCATGTTACATAGCCAAATATACACTGCCAACCTTGGCCCGGATTTACAAAGCACTTACGCCGACGTATCTCGAGATACGCCGTGTAAGTCTATCTATGTGCCGTCGTATCTATGCGCCGTGCCCACAACCTGAGATACGCCTGAAAATAGGCTTCATCCAAACGAACTAACTTTCCTACGCCGGCGTATCTTGGGTGCATATTTACGCTGGCCGCAAGTGGTGCTTCTATTGATTTCCTATTCACATATGCTAATGAGGGAGATACGCTGATTCACGAACGTACTTGCGCCCGGCACATAATATACGCGATTTGCGTAAGTCCTACGTCCGGCGTAAAGTTATTCCCCATATAGGAGGCGCAAGTCATGCAAAAGGTATGGACCAGGGAACACAGCTGTCGTATTTTACGTTGTTTACGTAGTACGTGAATAGGGCTAGGTGTAGGTTACGTTCACGTCGTAGGCAGTGATTCGACGTATCTTAGGCAGTTGTTTTGACGTGATTCTGAGCATGCGCACTGGGATGCGTCCACGGGACGGCGCATGCGCCGTACGTTATTCGTAACTTTATGACGCTCAGTCCTTCATTTACATGGGGTCACGCCTCATTAGCATGGCTCACGCCCACTTCCACCTACGCTGGCTTACGCTGAGGAAACCCAGCGTATCTTTAACAGCGACTGGGGGCGAGTGCTTTGTGAATACTGTGCTTGCCTCTGTGCGCTACGTCAGCATAGCGTATATTCGATACGCTACGCCGGCATAAATATGCGCCAATGTATGTGAATCCGGGCCCTTGAGTTTAAGTCTCTCCTCTGGACACTTTTTGTACAATTCTATCCATTGTTTTACTAGTAATTGTTAGACCACTAATTATTTTTTGTCTCTTCATCATAAAGGCTACAACTTTCTGTTTTGGATATGTATCAGGTAAGGTAAAAAGGCATTTCTGACAAACCTGGACACCTCCTTGTGACATAAAAGACAGAGCTTGAGACTGCTGAGCCAGTTTCAGGGCCGTGGTCCTTCCCCACTTGGGGGTCACATGGATCAAAAGAAGTTCTGCCCGTTTCTCATCACTGTGATAACATTCAGAAAACACTCCTGTTCAGAGTACAGGAAAAGAGAAATTGATGGAAATGGATGCATGGAAAGATTGATGAGCATTTTTTAAAATGTAGTAAAATGAGAAAGTGGAAAATAAGTTTAAAGATGAAGTGTAGGTAGGGCAATTTTAAGACCATTACATTGGTCCAGCTTGGCCCACTGTAGTAGCGGTGCCTAGTATAGTGATTGACATACCTGTGGGATCCCATGGAAGGTGACAGAGTATGCTTACATTGGACCAATGCAACTATGTAAAAAACAAAGCTTTAGCTTTAAACACCTTCCGCCCACTGTGTTTGGATCACTGCTCAGGCAACTATAATTTTACACATAGCGCCCACTCAACGGGAGCAGGGTGCTACACATGTGTTCAAACATGGCAGTGTATGATATGGCTTTGGTGGGCTCTCTCCCTAAGGGGAGGTACTTCAGCAACTAGAAGTATTGTCTCTCACAGATCCACTGCTGATCAGAGCAGATCAGACAGACCGTGTGAGAGGCCAAATAAAGAAAACATATATAAGTAAATATACATTCTATTTAAATGTTCAGTTTGGGGTCTATACCGTGTTTCCCCGAAAATAAGCCTGGGTCTTATATTAATTTTGGCAACAAAAGACACAGTAGGGCTTATTTTCGGGGTAGGTCTTATCATGTAATGTGCTGTCTTCTCTTCCCCTCTCCCTCCCTGGCTGTTAGGAATCCCCAGTGTGAACTTAGTTAAAATGCTTGTAAAATCTTGTAATCCACTCTATTACAGTATTATATAATGTACAATGTGTGTATTTATGTAATATAATTGTGCCAAATACCTTCATTATAGCGCCGCTCTGCGCTTTTGTGACCTGCCGGAGCTCTTTTCCCTACATTTATGTTACAGAAACACACACATTGTACATTGTGTACTACTGTAATAGAGTGGGTTATAGGATTTTAAACTAGGGCTTATTTTCGGGGTAGGGCTTATATTGCAGTCCTCCTGGAAAAGTACGCTAGGTCTTATTTTAGGGGTAGGTGTTATTTTCGGGGAAACAGGGTATACATTGCTTTTAAGGATTCCTGACATTCATTCTGTTCTCTATTAGCCTCAAAGATGTAATAAATATGACCTTCCATCTCTTCTCTATTAGATGTAAGCTGTGACAATCAAGATCCTTATACCTCCTGTTCCCTATTGGACTGTAAGTTTTAATGAGTAGGACCCTCATATCTCCTGTTTCATTTTAGACTGAAAGCTGTAATGAGTAGCAACCTCATACCTCCAGTTCCTCACTGGATGTAAGCTGTAGTGAGCATGACTATAGTATAACAGATGCACTTCCCTTTGTAACCAACCCATTTATTTCCAAACCTCCCAAAACCCCCAACCTCATTAATTTGAGACCACACCGTAGGTTGGGGAAAACATATAGCTAGATTTAGTAAGAGTTAGGTCGGCGTATCAGTAGATACGCCAACCTAACTCAGAATCTGCGCCGACCTATGTTTAAGTGTATTCTCAAACAGAGATACGCTTAAACATATCTAAGATACGACGGCTTGCGCCGTCCTATCTTAGGTTGCAATATTTAGGCTGGCCGCTAGGTGGCGCTTCCATTGCGGTCGGCGTAGAATATGTAAATCAGTAGATACGTCTATTCACGAACGTACGCCCGGCCGCCGCAGTACATTTACGCCGTTTCCGTAACGCATTATCAGGCCTAAAGTTATTCCATCTATTAGATGGAATAGTAATGTTAAAGTATGGCCGCCGTTCCCACTTCGAAATTCGAAAATTTGACGTCGTTTGCGTAAGTCGTCCGTGAATAGGGATTTACGTCGTTTACGTCCACGTCGAAATCAATAGGCCCGTGCGGCGGACTTAGCCGCAATGCACACTGGGAAATGTAGGCGCCAGGCGCATGCTCAGTTAAAAAAAAACGTCAATCACGTCAGGTCAAGCCTCATTATCATAAAACACGCCCCCTCAGCCGAATTTGAATTAGGCGCCCTTACGCACGCCCGCTTTAGGCTACGCCGCCGTAATTTAGCAGGCAAGTACTTTGAGAATCAAGTACTTGCCTCGCTAATTTACGGCGGCATAGCCTAAACACGCTAATCTACGCCGCCGCAAAGTTGCGCCCATCTCTTTGTATCTAGCCAATAGACCGTAGCAGCCTTATTTATTAACACAACTCATAAATTAACATTAACATAAAAAACATCTGTTATAACCCGTAAATCCAAACTAGTGTTGGTCTCTGCAGGAAAACCTCGATCACCATCATGTAAATAAATTGCACTACGGTCTCTCTCAATATGCTGATAGGCCTCAAGCCGACCGGCTGGCTCAGAGACAAACTGTGACCGCAGTGCCCCATTACCAATACTTCCAGCTAACCTCCGTTATCTGAAATCCCAACATCAGTACCCATCACCGACTGGTCCTGAACTCTCCTTTCCGAGGTGTCATCCTTCACCCGCAGAGACCAACACCCGCCGCTGCCACGACAACTCAGCAAAATACTCCTGTATGAAACCAAGCAGAACACAAAACACAACCACAAACTGACACACATACACGTAACAAAAACTCAGGGGAGGGTGGACGGAACTTTGCTCCTCACTGCGTACCCAGGGGGCGGGAACAGCTCCTTTTCTAGCCTCTCTGTCTCCACCCCCCGTTAGCCATCCAATCCTGTTACCCCTTACTACGTCCACCGTTCCCCTAGTCATGCCAGCCCTGCACTTAAAGTGAAGGTTCCCCCGAAAAGTTAATTTTTAACATTAGATTGAGGCTCATTTTGTCAAGGGGAATCGGGTAGTTTTTTTTCAAATCTAAGCCGTACTTACCGTTTTAGAGAGCGATCTTCTCCGCCGCTTCCGGGTATGGGCTGCGGGACTGGGCGTTCCTATTTGATTGACAGGCTTCCGACGGTCCCATCTATCGCGTCACGATTTTCCGAAAGTAGCCAAACGTCGGTGCGCAGGCGCCGTATAGAGCCGCACCGACGTTTGGCTTCTTTCGGCTACTCGTGACGCGATGTATGCGACCGTCGGAAGCCTGTCGGAAGCCTGTCAATCAAATAGGAATGCCCAGTCCCGCAGCCCATACCCGGAAGCGGTGGAGAAGATCGCTCTCTAAAACGGTAAGTACTGCTTCGATTTAAAAAAAAAAACTACCCGATTCCCCTAGACAAAATAAGCATCAATCTAAGGCCCGGTACACACGAGCAAACATGTACGATGAAACCGGTCCGTCGGACCGTTTTCACCGTACATGCCTGCCAGAGGGCTTCTGTACGATGGTTGTACTAACCAATAAACAATACGCGGGGCGTGTCCGCGTCGTCGACGCGGTGATGACGCGGCGACGTGGGCGGGCCTGCCATTTAAAGGCTTCCACGCATGCGTCAGTCATTCGACGCATGCGAGGGATGGCGGGCGCTCGGACATGTACGGTAGGTCTGTACTGACGACCGTACATGTCCGAGCGGGCAGGATTCCAGCGGACGGTTTTAAAACACGTCCAGGAATATTTGTCTGCTGGGAAAAGGCCCGGCGGGCAAATGTTTGCTGGAATTCGGCCCGCTCGCGCCTACACACGACCGAACATGTTTGCTGAAACTGGCCCGCAGACCAGTTTCAGCATACATGTTTGGTCGTGTGTACGGGGCCTAAGGGTAAAAAAAAATTTCCGGGTGAACTCCCGCTTTCCATTGGCTCCGGGCTTTTCTGGACTCTCATATATTCCCTATTAGATAGTAAACTATCATCTTAACACATTTGTCTTACCTGCAGCGTGTTCCTCATAAAGGTCGGCAAGTGCTGTCATCTCCTCTTTTTCCTTAGAGTCTTCCTCCTCCTTAGAGAGAGCCTTCAGGATCTTGGTGCAGGCCAGGGCTCCAGCTACACTATCCTGAGTCTGTTGGGAGGAGAAAATAACAAGTCAAAGCATGACACCATGACAGTTTTAATGACACAGAAGTAATGATTTTTATACTTTCTGATAGATAGGCAGAGGCGGCTCTAGGCTTTGTGAGGCCTTAGGCAAAAACTTGACATGGGGCCCCACTCACACCTATGATGGGAAAAATAATTCAAGGACAAGGGCCTCTTCCCCACACACCTGGCCAGTTGTTGTGGGGGTCTGGGGGCAGGGGGCTTATAGGAATCTGGAAGCCCCCTTTAACAAGGTGGCCCCCAGATCCTGCTCTTTATTAACTAAGGGTCCGGGGGCCACCCGGTGATGTCACCTTGTGAACCCACCCCCTTGTGATATCATTGACTGAGGGCATGCTGAGTCATTGACATCACAAGGGGTGGTGCCACCGATATTCACTGGTTGTTAGGGACGCTGGCGGCCCCGCTCCTGAGTCAGGTATCTTAACGCTGCCTGAGCACATCAGTGTTAAGGTCCCCTGTCCCTCAAAACTGCAGTAATGCATTGGGCAAGTTAGGTGGCCACGAGGCCCCTGTGAGTGTGAGGCCTTAGGCGACCACCTAATTAAAGAGCCGCCTCTGTAGATAGGTGCTATGATTAGGTAAATTTAGTTATGGCTCACTGTATCCAGTTAACCACTTCCCGACCGCCGCATGTAGATATACGTTGGCAGAATGGCACGTACAGGCACATGGGCGTACCTGTACGTCCCTGCCTAGACGGGGGTCCGATCGGGACCCCCCCCCCGCTACATGTGGCGGTCGGATTCCCGCGGGGAGCGATCCGGGACGACGGCGCGGCTATTAATTTATAGCCGATCCGTCGCGATCGCTCCCCGGAGCTGAAGAACGGGGAGATCCTAGAGACTGTGGGCAAGGGCTATCCCTCATGTGTTAGAGGAAACTGCATGTGTAAAGGGGACATAATGACCAGTTTCCTGAAGAGCTTAATCTGTTTCATCCCTAGTGAAAGGACATTGCTTGATAACAAATTGGTTGGCTAGTACCCATGTAAAAAGTGTGGTGTGCCAGTACGACACATGTGGCAGATGTGTGTATCCTATTAAACATTTCTGCACATGCATCACTAAGCATATTGTGTATTTACTAACCTACCCCAAAAACATCAGAAAGAAAACCTCTGGGCTGTTCATTGAACCAAAGGGTGATTGTGACTGTGTGCCTGGCTGCGGGACAACTATTGGGGAAAGCACTCCAGCCAATCTACCAAGTGGCTCCTTCGGGGGTAGCTCTACATATGTGCAACGTAAAATTTAATAAATATATCACTTTGGACTCTTATGCCCCATACACACGATTGGATTTTCCGTCGGAAAAACCTTGGATGGTTTTTCCAACGGAATTCCGCTCAAGCTTGGCTTGCATACACACGGTCACACAAAAGTTCTAGGAACTTTCGACCATCAAGAACGCGGTGACGTACAACACTACGACGAGCGAGAAAATTAAGTTCAGTGCTTCCGAGCATGCGTCAAATTGTTTCCGAGCATGCGTCTGAATTTTGCGCGTCGAAATTGCCACAGACGATCGGAATTTTTTTTGAGAACGAGCTCTCAATCTTTTGCTGGCAGAAATTCCAACAGCAAAAGTCCGATGGAGCCTACACACGGTCAGAATTTCTGATCAAAAGCTCACATCGTACTTTTCCTGGCAGACTTTCCATGTGTACACGGCATTAGTGAAGTAGGCACAGAATTATATGGGATGCATTAACAGATGATGTGTATTGCCTGGGAGACAGATTGGGAGAAAAAGCTGATGTCACAATACCAGAAAATGTTTTTCTGGCTCTCTGTATAGGACACAAAAGGCCTGGCCTACAGCAGCAGTCTTGCAGTAGCATCACCCACATCATGCTCCTTTGAGGCATTACACAATGTTCCAAATTGCCATGGCTCTTGAACAGCAACACCCTTCGGGACTGGTATGGATTTGGAAGGGAACCCCAGACCAAAATAAGACAAAAAACGGCGTGGGGTTCCCCCCAAAATTCATACCAGGCCCTTATCCAGACATGCAGTCCAGCAGGTCAGGAAAGGGGGGGCAAGCAAGTGCCCCCTCCCTCCTGAACCATACTAGGCCACATTCCCTCAACATGGGTGCCTGTCCCCATGTTGATGTGGGCAAGGGCCTTAACCCCACAACATTGGGGGACACTTTTTTTTTTTTAATAAAGAATTTGTCAAAAACTGTCTCATGTTTTTTTACTTTTTGGACAAATGGGTAGGGGTACTATGTACACATAAGAGGGGGAGGCGGGATCTGCCCCCCCCATCTTAAAGGGGGCTTCTAAATAAAAAGAAGAGGAATCTGCTGCTCCAGGGAGTGCAATGCCTTGATTAGAACCAAGTAGGAGTGCTAGCCCCCGCCCACAGACCCCCACAACAACTGGTCACAAGTGTGGGGATGAGGCCCTTGAGGACAAGGTGCTTTGAGGTAGGGGTCCTGCCCAAAGCACCCCCCCATGTTGAGGGCATGTGGTCTGGTATGGTTCAGGAGTGGGGGACAAGAAAGTGCCTGACCTGCCAGGCTGAATGCCCATATAAGAGTCTAGTATGGATTTTGGGGGGAGGACCCCCACAGCGTTTTTTTTTTTGTTGGCATGGGGTTCCCCTTCAAATCCATACCAGACCCAAAGGGCCTGGTATGGACTAGGGGGGACCCCATACATTTATTTTTCTTGATTTTTTTAACCACCATTTTTTTTTAATTGTTGAGCGGAGAAACCCATTGACAGCTAATGACTCATCGGTTGTTAAGTACGCCACGGCTGAAACGAATGCTTGGGCAAAACCGTTCTCCCATACATACCCATAACAACTATCTGATGGTGTTGTCTAGACAAACCATTATATAATATTTCATGGACAGTGCCATAGGAGTCATGGACAGGTCAGCAGCTTATGGACACAAAATAATTTTGGTTTATAGACATTTATTTTTTTCGTGAGTGTCAAAGCCCACCATAATCAAAGTCCATTTTTATAATTTTCTGATCACTAAGGACGGGTACAAAACAGCAACAATTCGGGAAAAGATTGGAAAAAAAATGATTGGATAAGAGGGAACAACATTTCTCTACCAGATTCCAGAAAACATCTGCCATTTCAGCACGGTTCTGCACGATACACCAGATGAGGAGATCCCTCACAGGGTGGTCCAACTGGTAGTTTCTGTGCTTCATAGTTCTTACTTTCCCAGTCATCTGAGGATACAGAATTCATTTAATTCATATTGCTATTTTCCTTTCATGCACCACTTCAGGATATCAACAGTAAAGGATATCAAATGTTACTTCTAGCACTCAACAAAAGTGGTCAACATCATGTCATTTTCCTGTTCTATTAACTTCAACCACATCAACACCAATTGAGCTAAACAAATAGGGGGTGAGAATATTAGGAGAAGATGAAATGGGGGAAATGATAAAAGCTAATATACACATTGTCATGGGTTTTGGCGAAGATAATAATAATATATTCAATATTATTCAGCAAAAATATGAAAAGGCCATTAGGCCTCAAATTTGATCGTAACAATTATATATGGAAGTCATTCAGTCAGTGAAGAAGGACCACATTTGGCTCAGATGTACAAAGCCCCAACAAATCAGCTATCTATAACTTTTACAAGCTCGGGTGAAAGTTAGAACAATGACCTCTTTTCGCAGGCAAACAAGCGATGTTTAAGGAGACAAGCCACAATAAGGGATATTTCTACAGATAGCTAAAACTGACCAGGCCTGATGTGTACTCAGAAAGTTGAAAAACAATGATAACAGCTTCAGGTGGCCCTAAGGTAAACGGGCAGTATTGTCTCAGCTGCCTTTTAGACAATAGCAGAGAAACCCAGTTCATCTCACATCAAGAACCATTGTGTTAAAGTAAAGAAATGTTTAAACACGCTGTGTCACTCTTAAAATATCCTTGAATGATGCCTAGCCCAAAGTCTGAACTGAAACTAGTCAAAATTCTCTTAAAATACGCTTGATATTAAAAGGATATATTTTAACGTTGACATAAAAATTTATGTTTAGATGATCAATGACATCTTAGGACCGAGGGAAATATATGACAATCGCATCCGCTAATTTAGAAATTTGTAGAAGAAAGAATTATATGAGAAATGTTTTATAAATAGAAGTGCATTGAAGAAGCTAATCAACATGATGAAAGATATCACATTGTGATGATAAAAATGTGAATTAACCTGTAACACATATCCATAAAACACATATAAAAATGATTCATGTATCCACATTAATAATTATTTCGCATTGATTGAAATATAAACCTATGCATGATTGGAAAGAATGTTGTTGGGAAATATGCGGTTATACAGGAATATAAATAAGCATTTTATGTGGGATGCAAAGGTATACTAATTGTATTTTATGAAATGTAGAGTTGCCAGAATGGGTATGTGTATAGGTATATATAGATATATCTATGTATACATATATATATATATATAGATAGTTTCCCCAAAAATATAAATATTAGCGAATGGATTACCTCACAATAAAGGTGAGACACCTAGTGGTTGGAAGTGATATTACTTGAGGTTCTCCAATCCCAGAGAACAAGTTAATTATTAAGCTGTCAGCCAATAGAAACCAGACACGTCTTGACAGGAACGCCCATATGTGCCACAGGCCTATGAGTTAAGGACAGTTGTCAGATGGGCAGAAATGAATATGATCTTTATGGTCCTATTGTTCTGATCAATATAAAATTAGAGAGTGAGAGAGCTAAAAAAAGGAGAAAAAAGAAAGGAATGGATCAGCCTGGGGGAGGGAGCCCAGGGGATCAATGAAGGAAGACCCCATCAATAGGAGCACCCCATGAGCGCCCAGGAGCAATGACTGAAGCACAATGCATGCAGACTGCAACCATTTTAGCTCTGGTCACTTGCCAGTAGGAAATAGCCATTTTGGGAATTGGTAACTATGTCATTTTTGATTTTATCTGAAATCTATTGTTGCTCCCTAGAAATGGTGAAATATTGAAGTATTGAATATCCTGTAGTTATGGTTTGTTCTCATCAATAACTGGTAATTTTTTCTTAAAGAGTACAATTTTTATTATATTTTTATTTTTACATAGTTCCAATTTTATTGACAAAACAAACGTCCAATATATTTCACACGGTTGTGAAATAGACGCTTTTTTTCATTGTCATTTACATAAAGTTATCTTGAGAACTTACCATGACACAAATCAAAGGTATTGCATGCCCATTTTGGGGGTATTTTATTGATTTTCAAGTCATTAATGTAACGCAACTGGTATTTTAATTTCATGTAAATATTCATAATTTGTCTACCAATAAATTAGCTATTTTATATGATCATACGTCTCCGTGAATAAGTTTCATATTATAGACTATGGCATATAGATTGTCTTGTATTTAAAAATATCTTCATTATAAAAGAATTCAAAGTAAATTACTGTGCAGGTAAATATGACCTTAAAAAAGCACAACAACATTAAAGATGAGGGGCCGGATTCAGATACAATAGTGTATCTATCGGCGGGCGTAACGTAACTCAGATACGTTACGCCGCCGTAACTTAGGGCGCAAGTTCCGTATTCATAAAGAACTTGCGCCCTAAGTTACGGCAGCGTAGCGTATGTGGTCCGGCGTAAGCCCGCCTAATTCAAATGTGGATGATGTGGGCGTGTTTTATGTAAATTAATTGTGACCCCCACGTATTTGACGCTTTTTACGAACGGCGCATGCGCCGTCCGTGAACGTTTCCAAGTGCGCATGCTCCAAATTACGCCGCAAACTGTCAATGCTTTCGACGTGAACGTAACTTACGTACAGCCCTATTCGCGAACGACTTACGTAAATGACGTAAAATACGACACTGTTCGGTCGTTTCCGACGTCCATACTTAACATGACTTACCCCTGCTTTATGAGGGGTAACTTTACGCCGAAAAAAGCCTTACGCAAACAACATCAAAAAATGTGCCGGGCGGACGTACGTTTCTGAATCCGCGTATCTACCTAATTTGCATATTCAATGCAGAAGTCTAGGGAAGCGCCCCTAGCGGTCATCGTAAATATTGCACCCTAAGATACAACGGCGTAGGAGACTTATGCCGCTCGTATCTAGGCAACATTGAGGCGTATCTGATTCTATGGCCCCGTACACACGAGGAGACATGTCCGATGAAACCGGTCCGCGGACCGTTTTCATCGAACATGTCTCCTGGGAGCTTTTGGTCTGATGTGTGTACACACCATCAGACCAAAATCCCAACGGAAAGAGAACGCGGTGACGTAGAAGACACCGACGTTCTCAAACACGGAAGTGCAATGCTTCCACGCATGCGTCAAATCAATTTGACGCATGCGCAGGATTTCGGGACGCTGGTTACACGTCATAACCAGCGGACATGTCCGACTAGGTGTACTAACCATCGGACATGTCCGACGGACATGTTTCCAGCGGACAAGTTTCTTAGCTTGCTAAGAAACTTTTGTCCTCTGGAAACCTGTCCACTAGGCCGTACACACGGCGGACATGTTCGACCGTGTGTACGCGGCCTATGAATCAGACGCCGAGATGCGACGGTCCGCACTCAGAGTTACGACGGCGTATCTGGAGATACGCCGTCGTAACTGCTTTCTGAATCCGGGCCGATAACTCTCTGACGGAAGCGTCCCACACTCTGCTTGAGTGCTTCCGTCAGTATCAATATAGAAATCAGATATTATAGTCACATATTTCAACCAAGAACTAGGCAGGACTAGTTTAGCTGCAAAACTGTAATGCCGCGTACACACGATCATTTTTCGGCATGAAAAAAACGTTGTTTTTAAAAAATGTAATTTAAAATGATCGTGTGTGGGCTTCACATAATTTTTCAGGTTCTGAAAAACGACACAATTTTTTTTTTGAACATGCTGCATTTTTTAACATCGTTTTAAACTATGTCGTTTTTCGGGTTGTAAAAAATGATCGTGTGTGGGCTAAAACGATGTTAAAAACCCGCGCATGCTCAGAAGCAAGTTATGAGACGGGAGCGCTCGTTCTGGTAAAACTACCATTCGTAATGGAGATAGCACATTCATCGCACAGTAACAGACAGAAAAGCGCGAATCGTCTTTTACTAACAAGGAATCAGCTAAAGCAGCCCCAAGGGTGGCGTCATCCGCATGGAACTTCCCCTTTATAGTGCAGTCGTACGTGTTGTACGTCTCCGTGCTTTGCTAGAGCATTTTTTTAAAACGATGGTGTGTGGGCAACGGCGTTTTAATGATGAAGTTGGAAAAACTTCGTTTTTTCTACATGCCGAAAAACATCGTTTTTTTCATGCCGAACGCACAACTTCTTATTAAACAAGAATACAGGCTTTTTATACACTACACACTCAGGTGAGGCTGATCACATTATCACATGCAAATGCAACTGTATACAGAAACATAATTAACACTATAAAAATTAAGTTAATTAAACTGGCCACCTGGACAATGTTGTGACTAATCAGATATCTCATTCCAGGTCAGACTTGCCAGCATCAAGCTCACAAAGTACTATTCCAGGGTTTGACAAATTTGCTTGGAATCTAGGAGCCAGCTAAAAAAGTTAGGAGCCAAAAAACGCGACCCGTCTCGCCAAGCTTGCGCGCAGAAGCGAACACATACATGAATAGCGCTCACAAATGTAAACGGTATTCAAACCACACATGTGAGGTATCGCCGTGATCATTAGAGCGAGAACAATAATTCTAGCCCTAGACCTCCTCTGTAACTCAAAACATGCAACCTGTAGAATTTTTTAAACGTCGCCTATGGAGATTTTAAAGGGTAAAAGTTTGTCGCCATTCCACGAGCGGACGCAATTTTGAAGAGTGACATGTTGGGTATCAATTTACTCGGCGTAACATTATCTTTCACAATATAAAAAAAAATGGGCTAACTTTACTGTTGTCTTATTTTTTTATTAAAAAAAGTGTATTTTTTGTAAGACCGCTACGCAAATACGGCGTGACAGAAAGTATTGCAACGACCGCCATTTTATTCTCTAGGGTGTTAGAATAAAAAATATATATAATGTTTGGGGGTTCTAATTAGAGAGAAGGAGATGGCAGTGAAAAAACACATTAGAACTGCTGTTTTAGGCCTCGTACACACGGACGGACAGTCCGCTGAAAACGGTCCGCCGGACCGTTTTCAGCGGACATGTCCGCCCGGAGATTTCTGTCTGATGGTTGTACACACCATCAGACAGAAATCTGCGCGTAAACAATACGCGGGGACGTGGCCACGCCGTTGCCGCTGCGACGTGCGCGGCCCTGGAAGTTCAAAGCTTCCACGCATGCGTCGAATCAGTGCGAGGGATGGCGGCCGATCCGCGGACCAGTTTCAGCAGACATGTTCGGTCGTGTGTACGGGGCCTTACTTGTAATGCCAACGGCCACCACAAGATGGTACCAGGTCACAGAAGGAAGCTTGGGCCTGCAGAAGGCCTCAATTACCGGCGCCTCCCACCTCCCCCACCGCGATCGTGCCGGCCGGTAATTGAGGCCGCGGCTTTGCGGGCCTTCTGCAGGCCCAAGCTTCCTTCTGTGACCTGGCGCCATCTTGTGGTGCCAGGCCACAATTTGTGGGCGCCAGGTCACAATTTCTTGTCGCAATTGCGACCGGATTTTGTCGAGACCTGTACTATACACATTATTACAAGTGTAAGCACATCCCCACAGTAGTTTGCTAGCAGACAATAGGTAATCCAAACCACATTCTGAGCATCCATTAAGAAGTTGTCCATTATTTGCTTGGTCAGCCTGTGCCCCTAATAGACACAGGAGAACTTACACATTAGAGGGGCATGGGGAGCCGAGACAGGTTCCCAACCTCTCTAAGGTAAGCTGGGTTCCACCCGCCCCCCTTGAGTGACTCCCATCACAAACTCCGTCACAGCCTGTTTAAGGACTAAAGGTTTTTTGTTATTTTGCTGTTTATTTGATATAACAATTTCCGAAATAAAATCTGAATAATAATAATAATAATAATAATAAAAAAAAAAAAGAACTAAAAGCTACAGAGAAACAAAAGTTAGAAGAGTTTGGAAGGAGTACAAATAAGGCCTCATTCACACTACGGACCGTTCAGGTCCACCTGTCAGTTTTGACGGCGGACCTGAACGGCAGCTCCATGCATCCCTATGGAGCGTTGGATGTCAGCAGAGACATGTCCGCTGACATCTGACCCAATCCGATCCGCTAAAAAACAGACGTATGGGGGCCACGTCCCTATCCGTCCATGCGGATCGGATCGGGTAAGATCTGATGAAAACTGACATGCTGTCCGTTTTCATCAGATCGCTCCATAGGGAGACAGCGGTGCCCCGACAAGCCCCTCCCCGCTCAGTGAGCAGAGAGGAGCTTGTCATCCGTCGGCTCAGCGAAGATCTGCGGACTGATCTCCCGCTGAGCTGACGGGAGCAGGCGGACTCCGTAGGGACAGAGTCCGCCTGCAGGGCCATCTTTTCCATTGGGCACGCTGGGCAGTTGCCCGGGGGCCCTGCTTGCCTGGGGGGCCCCACCGGCTGCCCAGCAACCCCAGTAAAAAATTGTGGAGAGTGACGGGTTAGAACTGCCCATGCCCAGTTTGCGGAAATCACAGAGAAGATCAGGTCCTCCACTAATGCGGGGGGTTGCTGATGTAAGGGGGGAGTGAATTCAAAAATGTAAGGGGGCACTGATATAAAGGTTCCCCCTTCTATATTAGTGACCCCCCTTACCTTAGTGTATTTACTCTACGGAAGGTGGTCTCTGGTCACCAGAGTGCCCCCCACATCAGAGTTCCCCTTTACATCAGAGTCTGCAGGATCCCCCCTTAAAATGCAAGGGGGAACTCAGTCTGCGCAATCTGATGTAAGTGGGAAAGAGAAAGCAGTGGACTCTGATATAAGGTGGTCTCTGGTCACTAGAGCCCCCCTCCACATCAGAGTTCCCCCCTTAGATCATGATCTGCAGCGTTCCCCTTTACATAAGAGTTCCCTTTCACTGTAAGGGGGAATCCTGCAGACTCTGATTTAAGAGGAAACTCTGTGCTGGCTGGGTTATAGTAACCTGACCTTCATGTCAATGAAGACATTTTTTTTGTTTTACTTTTGTTTAACTTAAACACATTGCTAATAGCATTAGCTATATGTTTATAGTTTAAATACTGACATTTGCATTGTTCGGCACTGAAAACTGTAATTTTAGTTACTTTTTTTGCAGTGGCAGTAAAAAATGTGGTTCTGCCAGTAAATTTTATAATTTTTGTCAGTAAATTCTCGTGCGTGATTGTGTAGACAGGGCCCCAGTGCACTGTATTGCCCGGGGGCCTATAATGCTCTTAAGATGACACTGTCCGCCTGTGTGAATGAGGCCTAAGGGTCCTTTCACACCGGGTGGATCAGTAATGATCCGCCTCCGTGTGTCCAACAAGCTCAGCGGGGATCCTCTGTAAAATCCCTGCTGAGTCGTCGGCTGACATGGCGGTCCCCGCACACTGTGCAGGGACGGCCCTGTCTTTCCTCCGCTCTCCCCTATGGAGGGATCGGATGAACACGGACCGTATGTCCGTGTTCACCCGATTCGATCCACCAGACAGAAGAAAAATAGGATTTTCTTCCGTCCGAAAAATCGGATCTTTGTGGAGGCGGGTGATTACGGGTGTCAGAGGATGGTCATCCGCTGACACCCGCAATCACATAGGGACCAATGTATGTCCCGTTTTCATCCGCAACGAATGGATGAAAATGCGGACATACGGTCCGCACATGTGAAAGGGGCCTAAGAGACAGGTACCAATCAATTAAGATATGGATAAAGGAAATGGAGAGTTTTTATTTCCCTGAAATGTCAGTGGTAATCAGAAGATTAAGGTGACATGTTGCCATAAGGACATTAGAGGTAGTGTTTGCTGGTTTTAAGGGTGCAATTACTTTTAAATTGCTACTGAGGGACAGAAGCTCATTTTTACCTATCCCAGATCTGTTCTTATGGAAAAAAAAACAGCTCTTTATTAATCTTTTTTTCACAAAAAGAATGCACAGACAGTGAAAAAAAGTCAAATTAAAAGAACGTAAGCAACAGTATAAAAATAGTGCTCTAAATACACTCTCTAAAAACAAACACCCTGTGAATAATGAAAATTCTTTAAAAAAACAGCAAATTTTGGCTAAAGCAGCTCAATTTCCACAAAATTCTGCCTGATCATAGAGAGGACATCACTGCAGCTGCCATTGCTGAGCCTCAGGTGGAAAACGGGAGGAGAAAGGTCATCACCCTGGGAGTTAGTGAGAGCCTGCTGGTCTTACCCTACTTAGAGAAACAGTATTGCTTACTGGGGACACCATTCACACACCTACACCTGGGACTTAAGTTTGAGCTCTGCAATGCTGGATTTAGGTCCTAACACACTGGCCAGTGGAGGAGGGTTTGCCAAAGACTGCCAGACCATTGTCCTAGCATCTCCCCTTAGACAGCACCTTCTATAGTGTAGGGATAAGAAGACAGTCACTGGTCTGCTTGTTTATGACAAGTGAATATGTTTGTAACGGAATGGCCTGTGATACCCAGAGACTTTTGAAGGATGTGGGGTACTCCTGTGCCAGCTTCACTAATGACTCTTGTGTCTAGGGTCAGCCTATGTCCAAAAGGGCATAGGATGACTGAGAAATGATATCATGCATTACATGAGATGGGACAGTAATGATAATTCATGTATTGCAGGATATCTTGAAATATTACAAGTTGTTAATTCTGACCACAACAGATCAATAGGAGAGTGTCTCCTTCAATGTGGAACATAGACTGTTGAGGCGCTAATTAAGTCTGCTACTGTTAAGATGTTAATTGATGTTAATCGCCTCCAGCTACCTGGCTGTAGTGAGGAAAGCTTGCTGTGATTGCATTCTATTGTCTATTGTGTTAATTAAGCCTGGCTCTTAAGATATTTCATGGTGCTATGCTAACTAACCCTGTATTGTGTGAAAGTTCTGTTGATGATAGATATGTGTTGGCAGTCTGAAAGGTCAGATGTCTGGCCTTTCAGGTGTAGTGGATTAGCATGTCAATTATGTTTACTAAAGGAATGTGGATTATGTAGCAGGTGGGAATAGTTAATCGCGGAAGCAGAAAGTCTGTCTAAGATGTGGATTGAGGGGGACTCGTTAGCACCCCTTTGTGTGATGTTGTGGGTGGAGTGTCATTGTCCATTTTCTTACTGCAGCATGCTTTGTAACTGTATATAACAAGCTGAGTTTACTATTAAAGATTCATTCGTTTGGAACCAGAGACAGAGCTTGTTTCTCGTTATTCTGGGGGGCAAAATACATATGGATCGTGTCTGCTGGATTGTGGAGTGTCATATAAGCATGTCGTGGGTTGGTGGAATGGAATATCGTAAACGGTGTTAACCCCTGACCATTACAATGTTCATTTAGAACTGTTTCACATACTTGTTAAAGGGGTTGTAAAGGTAATTTTTGTTCTCTAAATAGCTTCCTTTACCTTAGTGCAGTCCTCCTTCACTTACCTCATCCTTCCATTTTGCGTTTTAAATGTCCTTATTTCTTCTGAGAAATCCTCACTTCCTGTTCTTCTGTCTGTAACTCCACACAGTAATTTCTCCCTGGTGTGGAGGGGGCAAGCCTCTGGAGGGGGGAGGGGGCGAGCAGGCAGATAGAGAAAGGAGCTGTGTGGTAGTGGGCGTCCTGACACTCCTGCTCGCCCCCTCCCCCCTCAAGAGGCTTTCTCCACACCAGGGAGAAAGCCTCACATTACGGTGTGTAGTTACAGACAGAAGAACAGGAAGTGAGGATTTCTCAGAAGAAATAAAGACATTTAAAAGCAAAATGGAAGGATGAGGTAAGTGAAGGAGGACTGCACTAAGGTAAAGGAAGCTATTTAGGGATTTTTTTTTATTACCTTTACAACCCCCTTTAAAGTATTTATTGCCATTTTCCATCTTTGATTGTTTAATTATTATTATATATAAAATTTTTACCCTTAATCTCTTGTGTGTCAAAGTGCATGGTACTGTTTAGAGAGTCATGGGCACTGAGAACAGGGGAACTGAGAAAACAATGGCTCCTTTGGGGGGGTAAATGCTACATCTGTATCTGCTGCAAAGCCACCATATCAGGCACTCTTTTGAGACACAGGCGACCATAACCTGTTATATAATAGCACTAAATCCAAAAATTTCCATGAACATTTCCCACTATCTAAAATCCTGGCAGGTTCTATGAATGACATCTTATGTCTGAGAATTTGAGGTTCTTCTCACTTTAATAAGGCCACATTGCTGACCTTGATGCTGATTTCTGCTAGGCTCCAAATGTGTTTAGGCTTGGCTTCTGGATATAATAATTCTGTTACGTCTCCCAGAAGATCCTGCAGGACACGGGAGACGTGATGAAGTTCTATTTTAGTTACTTCCTTTGATCTCTCTGCTTTGGCTTGTCTCTCAAGTTTGCTGTGAATTAAACTGGACGGGTCTGTATTGTTGTACAATTCGGTGAGAGTGTCCCAGGTGAGGTACTGCGCCAGATTGACTCCACGCTCCAGGAACAGGCGCACAAATGAAGGTTTGTCTTCAATGAGTGACAATGTCAGGCTGGGATACAGATCGGAGGGCTAGAAGACAAGCAAGAAGAAGCTCTGAATTGAAAAATCAACATCAGTAAATAACATAACAATACATGTATTATGGAAAAAACAAACAAAAAACAATACATCACTAATCCTCTCTGCCCCGCCGCTTCTAAAACTGAGAACTGAGCGATCAAAGATTGCTGATCGTTTGGTTCTAAGCTTTCAGCGAGTTGACCATCAGACACTGACTCTCTGCTCTGCCCCACCAGCACTCACTGGAGTGTTGGGCTGTGGAGGGGGTTGGAGAAGCTGGCTCAGTCGGCCAACGGCTCATTGGGAGGCTGAGCCAGCTGCCAATCCAGGCACCTGGGTGTATCCCGACTGTAAAGTCAGGATCTTTCTAGAGCCTGGACCGGCTAAGTGATGTCAGCCAGCAGCAAGCTTTAGTACACTTTGGGCGGGGGGAGGGGCTTGTGGAACCCAGCTTACCTTAGAGAGGTTGAGAAACTCCTGTTTCAGCTCCCCAGGCCCCTCTTATGTGTAAGCTACCATGTGTCTATTAGGGGCACAGGGTGACCGAGAAAGTGAGGGACAATTACTTAATGTACCCTGAGAGCCTGGTTTGGATTATTTCTTGGGACAGAAATATTTATCAAGAATATCCCTCAAGAAATATGTGAAGATGAATGAATTACACTTTCTCTGACTGAGACTCATAGCAGAAGTTGAGATCATCAGTTCAGGCCACCTGTTTAGGGTCACCTAATATAATGTGTTTATCGTAAGTAGGTCTAGTGTGCCTCCCAAGTGTCTTTCAACCATTGTTTATTGTGCTAATTAACTCACCTATTGTTTCTGTCTGTTAGCAAACTATTGTGGGATGGGATGTGTAATGTACTTTATAAAGGAAGGGGAAATGGGGAAAAGAAGGGTGTAGTGGGATTCTTCCCACAGTGCCTCCAATCATTATTACCCTTATCTACACCCTTTAATTTAGATTCTACCCATAGCTAAGAGTGCTAGTACCATAGATTTTTTGTTCTCTCTCTTCCTGTTTTAGTAATTATTATTTACAATCAATTTACAATTTATTATAGACACATCCAGTGTACAGCTGCTCCTGATGAGTGGAAATAATCCACAAAACACGTTGAGCTCTCATTGATGCTATGTCACAGCAATCATGCGTTTACTATGGGTTTTTACCTGTTTGAATCATCAATTAAATTATATATATATATATATCACTAATCATGTTTGTACATATCAGGATATACTGCTAGTCTATTATTAATCATGTGAAACAATGTAATATTATGCAATTCAATTTAATATTATGTGATTTACTAATCATGTTTATTATAATTTTGTATTGTACTAATTGAATTTATATTAATATTATATTACTTTGCACTATGCTCATTTGTACTAATAAATACTACATATATTAATATTGATTTGTTTTACCCCAGTGATGTGTTTCATATAAAGTCCCACTACTTTCCCCATTTCCTCTTCCTTTACAAATAACTAGGGATGGAGACCAATGTATTGCAATAGTCATGGCCTCACATAAAGTCCCAACATTCTCTTTTTTTATGTGTAATGTACTTTGTTTGTGACCTTGGGGCCGGGAAGTCTGACCTGGAATGAGATCTCTGATTGATCACAACATTGTCCAGGTGACTAGTTGTTTAATCAACGTAATGTTTCTAGTATGTTGGCTAATTTGACTAACTCTTGGAGGATCCTCTATGATGGGATTAGCCATGAGTCAGGTTTGCCTCATTATCTAAACCAGTGTTTTTCAACTCCAGTCCTTAAGGAACCCCAACAGGTCATGTTTTCAGGATTTCTCTTTAGATTAAATGGCTGTGATAATTACTAAGGCAGTGAAACTGATCAAATCACCTGTGCAAAATAATGCAAAGCCTGAAATAAGCCCTGTTGGGGCGCCATGAGGACTGGAGATGATCTAAACCAGTGGTCTCCAAACTGCGGCCCGGTGGCCCTTTGCTTGCCTTTATCTGGCACTTGAGTACCAACAATGGGGAACCATTTCTTCCACTGACACCATTGATGGGGCACTAATCCTTCCCCTGAGACCAACAATTGGCACTATTCCTACTACTAACACCAATGATGAAGCATTGTATACTTCCACTGACGCCAACGCATTTTCTACCCACACTGGTCACATTCCGGCCCCCAGAGAGTCTAAGGAACAGTAAACTGGCCCTTTGTTTAGAAAGTTTGGAGACCCCTGATCTAAACCATTGTGTGATGTTTTGGGTAAATATTTGTGTAGCGGCCTGGTCCTGTTGAACAGGCACTTCTTTAAATTTAGTGGGGTCTGAGCTGTTATCTGGGCTCAGACTAATTTGATTAATGGCAAATTTAGCCTCTGTTCCAGCCCTGGCTGTGTTGGGAGTTCCGACCATTGGTCGCCTGGGGGTGTCATTACCACTCCAGGCCAAGGGTTAGAGCAGCAAGGTCAGGGTGTATTGGGTGTCCCCCTTGGCAGCGAATCAGTGGGAGTGGTCACCCTACTGTGCATGCTGGGGAGGGGTACTTAAGCGACAGACGCCATTGGTGCAATGTCCGGCGTACACGCCTCGTGGCCAGCCTGGCCTAGGGTGCGTGTCCTGTGTTCTGGCCCCGGGACCACATTGGTCAGGGGTCGCGGCTTCGCCTGGTAGGCCCAGTAGTCAGACTGGGGCCTGCTCTTTTTCAGAGGTGATCATGTGTGGTCCGTCCTGTGGGAGGAAGCCACTTGATGAAGGAAGCCAGGGGAGGACCATGCAAGAGGCTGGTATCTTGGGAAACTTAAGCCTGGAAACTTAATCAAAGGATGCACCGTGCACTGAGAGGCTTGACAGTGTCGCCTGTCAGGTCTAAAGTTTTACTGAAGCTAAGCTGGAGAGTTCCGGGTGCTGAATCCTGTGGCAGGGGATTTTGGACCAAAAGTGTCTCCTCATAAAGGAAGGTCTGTGGCAGAGACTGTACTTTATTCTGTGCGCCATCCTGGCTGCTAGGCCAGTGAGAGGGACCTATCTGGGTGAGCAATACCCACTCTGGCTAGAGTGGTGAAGAGAACTGTGCATGCTGGAAGCAGGACTGTTTCCTTTTTGTGACTATACACCTAAACCTATCTACCTTTCTACCCCTTCCCACTTCTTTCTGTTGAAGTTCTACAAATAAATCCCAAAAAAATAAGTGCATTGTGTGGACATTGAAAGTCTTCAGACTTTCACTTCACCCTGGACGGCGAGAAGATAGAGGTAACATGCCACCCAAAAATAATCAGCAGCTTCTTCGGGGGTAGTGCTACATTTGGGTTATTGTTCATGTGATGACTGACCTACTTTTGAAGTGTATAAAAAGCCTGTATTTTTGTTCAATAAACAGTAATTTCTTTGGATTTTACCCCACGTCTGTGTACAATGTTTGGCTGGTATTAGCTCTCTGTCTGCTCGAAAATGTTTGGAGGGCAGGAAGCGTTGATTGGCAGAAGGGAGCATCCAGTCGGGGTGCCAAGCGGTTCCGTGACACCCACTGTGAGCTGAGAATGGGTCACAGGAGTGCAGAATAAACTGCACTCCTGTGACCTACAGGAGAAATATAGCCAAAATAGGTTTGGCCTTTAAATATACAACCTAACCATGTTAACAATACTACCTTCCACATCCAATCTTCAGAAAAGATCTGAGTCTCTGCAATCTCTGGTCGGTTCCAGGACACGGCGAGTTTCAGCTGATGGTCCCAGTTCTCCTGGCCATTGTGATTAGCATTGTGAGAGGCTGAAAAACAGATATCAGTAGTCATCATTATGTTGTTTTCTTACTTCTATGAGGACTTTACTTATCGGGTTACCATCGTGTTTTTATGACCCCCTGTTTATTTTCTGGACTTTGTACACATTAACCACTTCCATAGCGGGCCTATTCTTGCACTTGTCTCCTTCATGTAAAAATTATAATTGTTTTGCTAGAAAAAGCTGTCATTGGCTCCCGCCGCATCATTCCCCGGGTTGTCTCCGGTGGAGACAGGATGCGCTGCGCTGCGGACATCTCACCCATCGCAGGATACCGACAGCGTTGGAGCGGAGACCGAGAGTGGATTACCACCGCTGGAATCTTTTTTTTATTTTTATTTTTTTATTTTTAATAAAGGACTTTCCCAATGGTGTCTGTGTTTTTTTTTTTTACAATTTGTTACACTTTCTTTGTGAGACGGTAGGGGTACAATGTACCCCATTACCAATTTACATAGGGGGGCAGGATCTAGGGGTCCCCTTTGTTAAAGTGGTCTTCCAGATTCCGATAAGCCCCCCGCCCACAGACCCCCACAACCACCGGGCAAGGGTTGTGGGGATGAGGCCCTTGTCCCCATCAATATGGGGACATGGTGCTTTAAGGGGTCACAGACCCCCCAAAGCATCCTCCCCATGTTGAGGGCATGTGGCCTGGTACGGTTCAGGAGGGGGGGCGCTTTCTTTCCCCCCCTCTTTTCCTGCGGCCTGCCAGGTTGCTTGCTCGGATAAAGGGTCTGGTATGGATTTTTGGGGGGAACCCCACGTAATTTTTTTTTTATTTGACGCAGGGTTCCCCTTAATATCCATACCAGACCTGAAGGGCCTGGTAATTGAATTTGGGGGGACCCCCACACATTTTTTTTTCATCAATGACTTTTCTCTGTATTGCCGGGAGCCGACAATTCATTATAGCCGCGAGTACTTTTAAATTACTTTTTTTTCCTTCAGAAATTACATTTTGTGCAGGGACAGTTCTAAGCACGGGACACAAGCTCTACTTCACAGGCATACTATACACCCCCCCCCCCTCTAGGTACGAAATTTAAAGAAATATTTCACACTTATTGTTTCACTTTAAGCATTATTAAAATCACTGCTCCCGAAAAAACTGCAGTTTTTAAAACATTTTTTATTTGCAATGATACATGTCCCCTGGGGCAAGACCCGGGTCCCCAAACACTTTTTAGGACAATAACTTGCATATTAGCCTTTAAAATGAGCTTTTTAGATTTCAAACGTTCGAGTCCCATAGACTTTAACGGGGTTCTAAAGTTCACACAAATTTTTGGTCTGTTCGCAGGTTCTGGTGCGAATCAAACGGTTGGTGTTTGGCTCATCCCTACTGTGCGGCGGCAGCCTGGTTAATACCTTAGCCACGGACCGGTACTGGTCCGTGGCCCGGGGGTTGGGGACCCCTGTCTTAGGCCACAATTTTTAATCATCTATCTAAAACTAAAAAAAAAAAAATCTGTCTGTGGATTCACTTTAATGTGCAAGTCAGGTATCTACAAAGGGGCAGATTCACAGAGATCTGCACCGGCGCAGCGTATGGGAGATACGCTACGCCGCTGTAACTTACTTTTTGTTGGTTTGAATCCAGAAACACTACGCCGCCGTAACTTACGGCGCGTATTCTATCTCTGGCGGCGGAATTCAAATTGGCGATTAGGGGGCGTATTTCATTTAAATGAAGCGTGTCCCCGCGCCGAATGAACTGCGCAAGCTCCGTCCCTAAATTTCCCGCCGTGCATTGCGCTAAATGACATCGCAACAACGCCATTTTTTTACTTAGACGTGAATTACGTCCATCCCGATTCACGGACGACTTACGCAAAAAAAAAAAAAAAAATTTCGATGCGGAAACGACGGCCATACTTAACATGGCAAGTCTAACTATACGCCGCAAAACAGCAGCTTTAACTATACGCCGGAAAAAGCCGACTAGAGACGACGTAAGAGAATGCGACGGCCGCGCGTATGTTCGTGGATTGTCGGAAATAGCTAATTTGCATACCCGACGCGGAAAACGACGTGAACGCCACCCAGCGGACGCCGAAGTATTGCATCTTAGATCCGAAGCCGTACGAAGCCGTACACCTGTCGGATCTAACCCAGATGCAGTCGTATCTTGGTTTGAGTATTCAAACCAAAGATACGACACGGGTAATTTGAAAGTACGCCGGCGTATCAGTAGATACACCGGCGTACTGGCTCTGTGGATCTGCCCCAAAATGTTTAGTGGAAAGAGGATACTTTCTCTGCAACGAGCCTCAGAGCAATGTTTTTTCTGATGGTGTCAATCTCTGACCTTTCAACAAAGCTTGTAGGATTGCTACATCCATCCTTTGATCCCCAACCTTCTCTTCCCGGAGGATAGTGAGCAGAGACTCCATGCGGACAATATCTTGAATCTGTGTAGAAATTTGGAGACATATGAATATCTGCAGTATGTTTTAGCCAAAGCAAAGACTCAATCTGGTCATCGTTCAGAGCTAGTAGAGGAACAAAACCAGAACCTTTAGGTATTGTAGTAAAGACCAGTTTTTTTCTGGCACTTTTTGTTTACACATTTAAATCCGTATTTTTTGCTATAAAATTACTTACAACCCTCAAACTTTATACATTGTTTTAGCAGACACCCTGGGGAATAAAATGGTGATTTTTTTATGTCACACGGTATTTGTGCAGTGGTTTTGCAAGTGCACTTTAACGTCCCTGGCGGTATTCCCGAGTCTGGCTCGGGGTGGAAATCCTGTACCATTAGCGGTATCCCCGAGCCAGACTTGGGATCGCATCACAGTATCCAGGCAGGCAGAGTTACTTACCTTGTCCCCTGGATCCCCTGGATCCTGCAATGCCTCCCCGCTGTGTGATCGAGCTGCCTCCTTGCACGCTTCACACAGTGCCCGTGTGCCGCCGAGCTCCGTTCCCTGCGACGTTATGACGCACGGGGGCAGAGATCCGCGCCAAATTCAAAAAAGTAAATACACAGTACACATGCAGTATACTGTAATCTTATAGATTACAGTACTGTATGAAATAAATACACACCCCTTTGTCCCTAGTGGTCTGCCCAGTGTCCTACATGCACTTTTATATAATAAAAACTGTTCTTTCTGCCTGGAAACTGTAGATTGTCCATAGCAACCAAAAGTGTCCCTTTATGTCAAAAGTGGTTTTAGATCAGCTAGAAAACAACGATAATAAATTAGAATCTTCTTGCAGAATTGAGCGATAGCGATTTGTGGGGAAATTCGTCATCAAACAATAAAAGTAATGACAGCGACAATTCTGCAACTGAGCAAATTTCTGTGTTTTTGATTTGATTACATTATTGAATAATTTTTATTAGAATTACGTTATTTGTTATAATTATTTATAGTTATTTATTATATTATAATTTATGATTTTGTGTTTCAAACTTTATCATACCCGGGATGTCTACTAGACTCTTGTTTGGGCAGATTTAAGTGAGTTATTCCTAAGAATTACAGGCCTACAATATATAAACGCCAAATTTTCATGCAAAAATAATTGTACCGCTTTCAGCACCTAAAAAAACATTTGCGCTTATGTCGGCGTAACTTGTTATACGTCGGCGTAAGTGCTTTGTGAATCTGGGCCATATTGTATATTTTCTTTCAGCCTGGACCAGGACATCACTCCAGTTCTCCAAGGCCATAGAGTTGATCAAAGAGTATCTACTTTTTGATCGCCAATGGGAGCAGCCAGCAGCACTGTTGGTTCGTTTCTCGGGCAAAGTTGCGGAAGCGGCAAGCCCGAGAAACACCGGTGAGCAGCTGGAGGTGAGGGGACGTCCCCACCCGGCACTTTGGAAACTATTTCAGCAGCTCATGAGTCGCTCGGAATGCTTTCATGAGAAAGCCAACCGCCGGCTGCAAAAAACAGTACCGGAGTTATGGTTAATATCTTCAGCCATGATCCCGGTAAGCCACTTGCAAACTGCAATGTATGGATACGTATTGTGGTCAGCAAGTGGTTAATGTGAACTCAGAAGTAAACTTATACACTGGGGTAACCATGATATTGCACATGGCTGAACTTTGTAAAAGGTATTAAACAATATATATTGAAGAAGTGAAAAAGGGAAAGATGAGTTATTGTGTGACCATCACTCACTTTCTTGGTCCACATGATGATTTGATCCTCTGTGAAACTGTCATACGACTCTGAGAAAAGATTTTTTAGCTTCTCCTTAATGAGGTTGACGGTAATCCTGGAGGAACTAAGATTTGCCACTTGTGCTATGATGTCAGCAACTCGACCAGATCCCTCCACAATGACACACGGTGTGTTGTTACACATTGAATTGTAGATGGTCTGTAAGAGGGAACAATTAAAACATTGGAGAGAAGAAGGTTACCTACAACACTCTACTGTGGGAAATGGGTTTTGGTACACTCGTGGTAAATGGCTGTTTCAAACGGAAAGAGGAGGGGATGCCAGGGGCTGTGTCATCAGTGAGCAAGAGGAGAGGAGACAGGGGGCTATGTGAACAGAGAGTGAAAGCAAGAGAAAAGTACACCTGGGGCCATGTGATCAGCGAACGGGAACAGGAGAAGAGGACAACAAGGTCCATGTAAGGATGCCAGGAGCTGTGTGATCAGGGCAATGTTATTATCATGGGGGAATTTAATTATCTTAATATTGACTGGGCTTGTTTTTCCATGAATGTCTTGCAGGACAATTTAATGTATCCTTTGGTGGAAGCCCCAACTCTAAATAATGCTTTGCTAGACCTACTAATTTCATAGTTACATACATATAGCTAGATTCAGGTAGGGCGGCGCATCTTTCAGGCGGCGAAGCGTATTTACGCTACGCCGCCGTAAGTCAGAGAGGCAAGTGCTGTATTCACAAAGCACTTGCCTCCTAAGTTACGGTGACGTAGCGTAAATGGGGCCGGCGTAAGCGTGCCCAATTCAAATGAGGATGAGGGGGGCGTGTTTTATGTAAATGATTGGTGACCCGACGTGATTGACGTTTTTTACGAACGGCGCATGCGCCGTCCGTGTACATATCCCAGTGTGCATTGCTCCAAAGTACGCCGCAAGGATGTATTGGTTTCGACGTGAACGTAAATTACGTCCAGCCCCATTCACGGACGACTTACGCAAACAACGTAAAATTTTCAAATTTCGACGCGGGAACAACGACCATACTTAACATTGGCCTGGCCAGCTATTTGTTGGAATAACTTTACGCCGGAAAACGCCTTACGTAAACGGCGTATCTTTACTGCGACGGGCGCACGTATGTTCGTGAATCGGCATATCTAGTAATTTGCATATTCTACGCCGAACTCAATGGAAGCGCCACCTAGCGGCCAGCGTAAATATGCACCCTAAGATACGACGGCGTAGGAGACTTACGCCGCTCGTATCTTAGCCTAATTTAAGCGTATCTGGTTTCCAGAATATGCTTAAATTTACGACGGCCTAGATTCAGAGTTACGACGGCGTATCTACTGAATCTGGCTCATAGTTACATAGTCGGTAAGGCTGAAAAAATACAATAGTCCATCCAGTTCAACCTGTGAAGGTGTATGCGTATCAGTCAAAAACAAAAGAATTGGGAAGCGCAGATCCAGGAGGTGGCAAGGAATCAATTGGAAATGGAATCCATGTGACATTTAAAACAGTTTATTGCTGATAAAATATGTAACCAATACACAGTACAAATGGGAAAAATCGTCAGAATGGCCAAACTCACTGTGATAGTGCCAGCAATGGAGCCAAAGGTGGCAGAGAAATGGCTGTCCTGCTTCTGTGAGGGCTGTGGACAGAAGGGGCTGCAGACCACAAATGGGAAGCCTGAAACCACTTTCAAACAGCTGGGAGCGGTGACCATAACCATAGCCAGGCTACATCAGAGAGGGAAAAAAAGGCTGGGTCCAGATCCTGGAAGCGCAATCACTGTATGACCAGAGAGGAAAATGGCAGAGCTGCTGCCGCGGCAGGTGAAGACAGAGATGGATGCTGGAGGGGCAGCGGGAACGAGCTGCAAGGTGTCCGGACACCACAGGACTCCTCCCCGGCCACGTCACATGCTCCGAACACAGGCAGACATTGGCAAAGCCTGATGGATCAAATGGATCAGAGGAGGGGATGTGATGAGTAGTATAGGATTGCATGTTTTGGGGTTTAACCCCTTCCTCAGATAACACGCCAGTGTGATCCATCAGGCTTTGCCGATGTCTGCCTGCGTTCAGAGCATGTGATGTGGCCGGGGAGGAGTTCTGTGGTGTCCGGACACCTTGCAGCTCAGCCTCGTACCCGCTACACCTCCAGAATCCATCTTTGGTCTCACCTGCCACTGCAGCGGCGCTGCCATTTTCCACTCTGGTCATACAGTGATCGTGCTTCCTGGATCTGGATCCAGCCTTTCCCCTCTCTGATGTAGCCTGTCTATGGTTATGGTCACCGCTCCCAGCTGTTGGAAAGTGTTTTCAGGCTTCCCATTTTTGGTCTGTAGCCCCTTCTGTCCACAGCCCTCACGGAAGCGGGACAGCCATTTCTCCACCACCTTTGGCTCCATTTCTGGTACTATCACATTGAGTTTGGCCAGGGTTTTTTTTCAGGGGGAACTTGGTGGAACTCAGTTCCACCACCTCTGGCTCAGACCCTTGGGGGGGCCTGCTCACCACAATCACTTGTAAACACAGAAGTCTGGTTTCTGTGTTTGCAAGTAGGGATGAGCCGAACACCCCCCCCCCGTTCGGTTCGCACCAGAACCTTCGAACGGACCGAACGTTTGCGCGAACATTTAGAACCCCATTGAAGTCTATGGGACTCGAACGTTCAAATTCAAAAGTGCTAATTTTAAAGCCTAATATGTAAGTTATTGTCGTAAAACGGGTTTAAGAACCCGAGTCTTGCCCCAGGGAACATGTATCAATGTAAAACAAAGTTTTAAAAACGGTCGTTTTTTCTGGAGCAGTGATTTTAATGATGCTTAAAGTGAAAGAAAAAAAATGAAAAATGTCTTTAAATATCGTACCTGCTAAGTGTCTATAATATGTTTCCTAAAGTGGCACGTGTTTAGAACTGTCCCTGCACAAAATGAGATTACTATAAGAAAAATGTCATTTAAAACTGCTTGCGGCTTTAATGTAATGTCTGGTCCCTGCAATATGGATGAAAATCATTGAGAAAAATAGCAGGTCATTACAAGCCCCTTTGGCCCTATATACTTTGAACAGCAGTATACAGGCGCTGCAAACAAGACAGGGACTGTAGGTTTGTTGTTAAGTAGAATCTGTTTATAATTTTGAACTGGTACTTTTTTAAAGTGTAGCTCCATGACTATGGTATACCAGAATTCACCCTGACCGCTAAAGCCCCTTTACAGTTAATACCCCCCACTTAACCTTTAATAAATAATGAGACCACTACTTAGTGTTGGAGTAAAAACTGGCCGTAGCAGCCTCCTTTATTTTAAATACTCTTTAAATAATCATAAATAACCAATAACAAAAACCAATAACACATAGAGAAAAAAACACTTATTTCCTGAGATAATAACCTCTCTAACATGGTGCTGGACTTTGCAGGACCCATTAACCCTTAACTCGTTAACCTTTAAACTTTGTAACTATGTAACACTTTTTTGGCACTGCGGTGTCCTAACCTCTGGTCATAGGCCTCAAGCCGAAGCTGGCTCAAAGACGACCATTGACCGCAGTGCCCCCATTCACCAACCTTCCAGCTACATTAGTAGACTGGCAACTAGAAACCCCTTCAGGACCCCTCCCACCGCTGGGTACTGGCGTCCATCTTTGGGGTAATATCTTCTCCTGCAAAGTCCAAAAACACCCGCCACTGCCACGACAACGTGATCCATAAACCTGAAAGAAAAGAAAACACCAAAACAGCACCAAACCACATACCAATTTATCCATATACCATCAATACCGTAATCAATAAAACCCCAGAATAAAGGGAGGGTGGGTGGGAACTTCGCTCCCCCACGCTGCCATTGCCTGGGAAACTGAGGGTAAGAGATATCTGTGATCTCTCCTCCCCTCCTCTGCTCCTCCCCCCACAGCTACTAGGGTTTCTGTTAACCCTGTCATGGCCGGCCCTACACTGACTTCCAGTTGCTCCGGGCCTCACTTGACTATGGTATACCAGAATTCACCCTGACCGCTAAAGCCCCTTTACAGTTAATACCCCCCACTTAACCTTTAATAAATAATGAGACCACTACTTAGTGTTGGAGTAAAAACTGGCCGTAGCAGCCTCCTTTATTTTAAATACTCTTTAAATAATCATAAATAACCAATAACAAAAACCAATAACACATAGAGAAAAAACACTTATTTCCTGAGATAATAACCTCTCTAACATGGTGCTGGACTTTGCAGGACCCATTAACCCTTAACTCGTTAACCTTTAAACTTTGTAACTATGTAACACTTTTTTGGCACTGCTGTGTCCTAACCTCTGGTCATAGGCCTCAAGCCGAAGCTGGCTCAAAGACGACCATTGACCGCAGTGCCCCCATTCACCAACCTTCCAGCTACATTAGTAGACTGGCAACTAGAAACCCCTTCAGGACCCCTCCCACCGCTGGGTACTGGCGTCCATCTTTGGGGTAATATCTTCTCCTGCAAAGTCCAAAAACACCCGCCACCAGCACCCAAAGGTAACCCCTTACCTATGGGAGCACCTCCACACCCTCATCGCTTGCTGTACCCCCTCCTCTAAACGCAACACCCACATATCAATCCCCACGTCCGTGAGGTGAACACCATCACTCCTGAGGTATCTCCATGTGTCCACTTCCAATTCGGGGTGCCGAACCACTAGCCCCCCGTTCCTGAGCACAAACCGCCCCACATTTCTGTTTATCTTCCTGCGCGCCCGATTCACCCCCTCTACCGACCTGGCCATCCTCCATGTTGACCTGGCCACCATGTCTGACCACACCACTATCGTATCCGGAAAGGACATCCGGATCCGTTGGAAGTCAAATTTAATGTCCCGTGCTATCTCCATCATCGATCTCACTCCAAGATCATTCCCCCCGGCGTGAATAACCAGAACCTCCGGTGGCCTGTCCAGCCGAGCAAATTTGTGCACCTCCGGCACCACCTTGCTCCATAACATCCCGGGGACCCCCAACCACCTTACACTCGCCTCCTGTCTCGATATTCCCAGCTGGCGACCGGTCGGGCGATCGTCCGCCCGTCTGGCCCCCCGAACCACATAGGAGTGGCCCATTATCCAGACCAAAAGCGGTCCAGTACCTGAAAAACAGTAAACAAAAAACACGTCACCAACATACCCACATAGAGATAACCCGCTTTTGAGTAATCACTGTCACCCCCTTTGACCCGTAACTCAAAACCCACTCCCCAGACCTTCAACCCAAACTAGCCACCAGCTGCGGCCTAACATATAATTGAAACCGCCTGGATTCCCAACGCCCTATCCTCTTTATTGCCTCTTCACCCAGTCCATTCCTTGCCGCTTCCGTAGCTGCCCCGATCCTAAAGGAATGAGCCGAGAACTCCTTTGCCACCAGGCCCAATGCCCCCAGACACTTCCTAAACACTGCCACAAACTGATATCGTGACATCGGAGACCCATTTTCGTGTACCAAAAAAGCGCCCCCCACCCCCGGACGTATGTCCAGGTAGTCCCTTACCAGCCCGACCGGGCACAACTCCGACCCTTCAATTGGGAACACGTGAACCGCCCTTCCCTTGCCACTCTGATCCGTTTTGGACCTTCTGAGCCACAACGTGACCCCCTCCGGGGTCCAACCGACAACCGCGACTCCCATGCCCCCCCGGACCAATTTCGACGGGCTCACCAGCTCGCCCACCCTAAAGGCCCCAAAAAATGCCAGCGCGAATGCCGCGCGGAACAATGTAACTTCAAACCTGGATGAACATATCGCCCCCACTTTAGCCAGGATTCCTCTCAAAACTTCGAAAGACACCGGGCGGCGAGCGTCAGGTCGCCGCCCCTGTTTCCTGTACCCTTTCAGAGCTTGTCGCACCCAGAAGTCCTTTGTAAGATCCGGCCACCCTTGCCATTTGAACAGAAATGCCAACCCGGCCAATTTCTTATCCAACGCCGACGGCGACACTCCCGCTTCCATGTTTCTAGACAAAAAATACAGAACCAGTGTCCTCACCTCCGGTCCCGAAAGGTGAACCTCCGATTCCCTCACCAAAACGCTCCACTCCGACCATACCTTCTCATAGGCCGCCCAAGTACCCGCACTCAACGATTTCCTAATCCAGGTGGAGATTGTTCCAATGGAATCTGCCACAGCCACTCCGGACAAGGGACCCCCCGTTCCTCTGCCTCCGGCACCAGCTCCCGGAACCTGTCCCACTGAAACCGAGACAAAGCGTCAGCCATGACATTGTCCACACCCGGTAAGTGCACCGCATACACAAACACATTCAGCTGCATACAGTGCAGCACCAAGTGTCTCAGGAGACGAATCACTGGGGGAGAAGACGCGGTAACTCGATTGATCACCTGCACGACCCCCAAGTTATCCCCATGGAAGCGCACCTTCCGATCCCGGAAAGACGTGCCCCATAACTCAACCGCCAGCACCACTGGAAACAGCTCCAGCAGCACCAAATTCTTTGTAAAGCCCGCAGTCACCCAAGACTGCGGCCAAGAGCCAGCGCTCCACTGACCCTGAAAGAAGGCCCCAAAGCCCGCACCCCCGGCCGCATCCGTATACAGCTCCAGGTCAAAATTGCTGACCGGGCCGGACATCCACAAGGCCCTGCCGTTAAAACCCTCTAGAAAAGAGTGCCATACCGGCAGGTCCTCCCTATGCTCCTTCACGAGCCGCACATAGTGATTGGGCAACCTAACACCCGCAGTGCTAGCCGACAGCCAACGACAAAAAACCCTCCCCATCGGGATAATCCTGCAGACAAAATTCAGCTTACCCAACAACGACTGCAAAGCCCGCAGCTGCACCTTATGCACTCCAATCATACCCCTGACCTCCGCCTTGAGGCCTTCTAGCTTATCCTGCGGCAAACGGCATTCCATCTTCTCGGCGTCTATGACTATGCCCAGGAATTGAATGACAGACCTAGGACCTTCCGTCTTTTCGGGCGCCAAAGGCACCCCAAAACGTTCCGCTATGTGTTCTAGCGTAGATAACAAAACCGCACAAATCCGTGACCCCCCCGGTCCAATGCAGAGAAAGTCATCCAGATAGTGGATGACTGAATTCACTCCCGCCACGTCTCGCACCACCCATTCCAAAAAGGAACTGAATTGTTCGAACAACGCACAGGATACCGAGCAGCCCATGGGCAGACATTTGTCCACATAGAACTCCCCTCCCCAGTGACACCCCAACAATCTGAAGCTGTCCGGGTGCACCGGCAACAGCCGGAAGGCCGCCTCGATGTCCGACTTGGCCATCAACGCCCCCCGACCGTATTTCTTGACCCATCCCACCGCCGCGTCAAACGATGTGTAGCACACCGAACAATCACCCGCATCAATCGCATCATTGACCGACCCCCCTTTCGGAAATGAGAGGTGGTGAATGAGTCTGAACTTGTTTGGTTCCTTCTTCGGTACCACCCCCAACGGTGATACCACCAGACCCTCCAAAGGGGGGGATTCAAACGGGCCCCCCATGCGGCCTAGCCCCACTTCCTTCCGTAGTTTCTCAGAAACCACTTCGGGGTGTTGGAGAGCCGAACGCAAATTCTTAGACAGCGGCGGAACCACCGTCAAGCTACAAGGAATACGGAACCCCACAGTAAAACCTTCCTCCAGGAGCTGAGCCGCCGCTCTGTCCGGATACCTACCGAGAAACGGCAGCATCCTTCTCACCCTCACCGGGGTGCTCCCTCTTACCTGAAGAATCCCCGGGACGTCCCTTGCCCTGCTTGAAGCAGCGGGAAGAGGGGTGATTACCCCCACACCCGGAGCACTCATGCTTGTATCGGCACAACCCCCCAAACTTGCAGCTACCCTCGTTGAACTGCCAACAAACCCCCTTTTTCTTTCCGGCCGACTGTCCCAGGGAAGAGGCTCCGCCGCCCCCCCCCTGAAAAAACGGCGCCGACGTCCTCGGAGCCGTCATAAGCCGCATCCAAAGGCTAATGTCCTTGGCGTCCCAACGAATTTCCGGCCTGATCGCCCGACGTTGCCTGAACTGTTCGTCATATCTAAGCCAACCTGTGCCCCCATAGCACCTGTAGGCCTCACTGATCGCCTCCTGGTAACTGAAGAGCGCCGAGCAGTGCTCGGGGTTCTTCTCGCCAATCACACTGGCCAAAATGGAATACACCTGCGACCAGTTTGCAAACGTGCGAGGTATTAGCCTGTACCTCCTCTTCTCCTCATCTTCCTTCTTGGAATCCTCTGGTTTTACCCTGTCCAAATTGAATTTTTCCAGCGGTAACAGCGCGAATATCTCCACGTACTCGCTCTTCCAGATCTTTTCCCGTACCTCCTGTTTCAGATGCGACCCCAGCGGCGCATCGTAACAGGTGTAAACCTGTCCCCTAGCCTCATCCGCTAACCGTACTAAATCCCGTTTCTTAGAAGCGGCCCCCGCAGACTCGGCAGTAATCTCCGGCTGCACCGATGCCCCGGCCCCCAAGCCGCCCCCACTTGCCTCCTTTCCATCTACCACCAACGGCGTAGTGGCAGCCGCCACCGCCGCCACCCCCGTAGCTCCCCCGACCGGCCCCCAAGCCGCCGCCGGGCTTGCGGGAGGTCTGTCCCCCCCTTTTAGCTGACTGACCAGAGCCTCTAACCCCGACAAAAACCTTTGCAAACCCACATCCCCTCCAGCAATACCCACCTGTGCATCCGTAACCTGGGACGCCGGTGCAACAACCACATTCCTCTCAACCACATCAACACATTGCCTATTAGAAACATCAGTGTAAAATGACTTACCGGGCTGCGTGGAAGCAATCCCATCAGCCGACCGTCTCGAATCCCTCGTTGCTGGTACCGTCCTGGGCAAGACCTCGTCCTCAGATCCCGACCGCTCTCCCTCCGACCGATCCTCCTCCGATGATGACCCACCAGGCGGCTCGGTCCCGGAGGCCGAAGGCCCAGGGCCGGATTCACTCCCCCTGCGGGCCCTGGACCCGTGCGGCGATTTTGCCGAAGCTTTCCTGCTTGGCGTAACCCTGTTGCTGCCGACGCGCTCCACCTCCTGCAAGTGGCTAGCCGAGGAAGCTGGGGGGCTAGCCACCGTGGCCTGCGATCCCACTCGCCGAGACCCCACCACCGGGCCCGTCACTGCCTGCTCCACACGCCGGGCGGGCAAGGCCGCCGCATCTGAGCCCCCTGGCCGTCCCCCCCTCGCACCCACGCTACTCCTGGTGCCCCCGGCTGGGCCTTCCGACACAGTACCCGCCGCACGCTTCGCGGGGGGGCCCGAAGGGGCCCTGCTATGTCCACTATCCCCCCTCTGCCGTCCCGGGGATATACTGGGCGAATACCGGCGGGGGGGGCGGGACGAGCGCGTCCGCGAGGCCCCCCGGCCTGTGTGACTAGGCCCCGACGACGCTGCTCCCACGCCTGTGTGATCAGGCCCCGATGCGGCCTGAATTGTGTCCCCGTGTGCCCGCGCTGCCCCCCGGACTGACCGTTCAGGCCCCCGACTCCGCCCGCACCGCACCTGTGTGCTCCGGCCCCGATGCTGCTTGTCCGGTCTGGACGCGGCTAGGCCCCGACGCCATGCGCCCCATGTCCCCTCCATCCTGCGGTAAAAGTGCCCCCAACTGCCTCTGCAGCCAGTCCTCACCCCGGATAGCCGCCTCCGCCCTCAATCTCCCAAACAAATCCTCGATCGCCGCCATCGCCATGACTATTTGGGACAAGCGAATTCACTGCAGGCTGAGCAGACACAGCAGCAACTTCGCTCCCCCACGCTGCCACTGCCCGGGAAACTGAGGGTAAGAGATATCTGTGATCTCTCCTCCCCTCCTCTGCTCCTCCCCCCACAGCTACTAGGGTTTCTGTTAACCCTGTCATGGCCGGCCCTACACTGACTTCCAGTTGCTCCGGGCCTCACTGCCATAAAATCAATTTTTAAGCTTTTCTGAAAACATAGAGAAGGGTTATCACCCCTGTAACATTTGTTTTGCTGTCTGTGTGCATCTGTTCAGAAGATTTCAATTCACTTTCTGTCCCAATGACAAATGATTTTTTGAAAAAAAAAATTTTTTAGTGAAACAAAGATTGGTGATAAAGCATCAGTGGACAGGAGACACCTCTTACAGAAGAGAATTTCCCTTCCTAGGGGTAGATTTCCTCTGACTTCCTGTTGTGTCCTTCCGTTTGCAAGTAGGAGTCATTTGTAAGTTGGATGTTTGAAAGTAGGGGCCTTCCGTATATACTCTGCATAAATTTGGGCCCTAGGTGTTGGTGTTGCCACAACACTGTAAGCCCTCACAGTTAGTCTTGGTGGGCGCTGGAACGCCCTGCTGTGTGAACTATTATATCAAGAATTGTAATTACATGTCATTGTTGAACAGTGGTGGAAAAATTGGGCCTTTGGTGCTGGTGCCACAACACTGTAAGTCCTCAAAGTTACTCTTGGTGGGCGCAGGAATGGGCCCTGCTGTGAAATATTAGATCAAGAATTGTAATTACATGCCACTGTTGAACGGGGGCAGAAAAATTGGGCCTTAGGCACTGGTGCTGGTGCCACAACACTGCAACCCCTCACAGATACTCTTGGTGGGCGCAGGAATGGGCTGTGAAATATTAGATCAAGAATTGTAATTACATGCCCCTGTTGAAAAGGGGCAGAAAAATTGGGCCTTGGGCACTAGTTCTGGTGCCACAACACTGCAACCCCTCACAGACAGGGCTGTCTTAATGCCTGGGCACACTTGGGCACTGCCCAGGGGCCCCCAGGTGCATGGGGGCCCCATGATAGTCTTGCATTACATCATATTTGCCAAAAGTCCTATATCTGCTAGGATAGTTATGCATTTTACTAAGTTTTCCTAGGATGGCCTTCCCAGAACTTGTACTTTGTTCTCCTTCTGCACTTCTGCCCCCCCCCCCCCCTGTGCTCTTTGTGTTGATTAAGTCTTTGAATTATGGCATGTTTTCTTATTGTTTAAAATCAATTTTATTAAAAGTACTAATATATATATATATATATATATATATATATATATATATATATATATATATATATATATATATATATATATGTTTAATTCTATCAACTATTTATACTTTAATTCTTGAGTAGGTGCGTACATTTGGGGCAGGCTGGCAGGGGCCCCAGTGCATTACTTTGCCCAGGGGCCCATGATGCTATTAAGATGGCCCTGCTCGCAGGAATGAGCCCGCTGCAAAATATTGCATCAAAAATTGTAATTACACGCCCCTGTTAAACAGGGGCAGAAAAATAGGGCCTTAGGCACTGGTGCCACAACACTGCAACCCCTCACAGATACTCTAGTTGGAGCACAGGAATGAGCCCGCTGCAAAGTATTGCATCAAATATTGTAATTACACACCCCTGTTAAACAGGGGCAGAAAAATTGGGCCTTAGGCACTGGTGGCAGTGCCCAGAACCAAAAATGTTCTTACAAGCTATCAGCATGATCATTGAGGAGGAAAAGGATAGTCACTCAGCATAAAAGGATAGTCACTCAGCATCAGCATAGGCAGTCTTGAAGGGATCTGACATTTCAAAAACAATTATTCAGTTACATCAGCATCAGGTGCTTGGTAGCTGGTGGTGATCCAAGCCGGATTCATTTTTATGAAGGTCAGTCGATCGACCGAGTCGGTGGAGAGGCGCACCCTGTGATCGGTCACAAAGCCTCCAGCAGCACTGAATGTGCGTTCTGAAAGAACGCTCGATGCAGGACAAGCCAGTAGCTCAATTGCGTACTGTGCAAGCTCTGGCTAGTGATCCATCCTCAAGACCCAGTAAGCCAGAGGATTTTCGGTGGGAAAGGTGTCCAAGTCTGATCTTGCCCCTAGGTATTCCCGCACCATGTAAAACAGACGCTGGCGATGGTTGCTGGAACCGGTCATACCTTGGGGCTGCGGACTAAAAATTGTCTGAATGCATCGGTCAGACGGCCACCTTCTCCACCGCTCCTTCTGTAACTGACCGAAGCCTCAGCAACATGTTGTCCAGGACCAGGATTTTGTAACCTCCCAGTCTCTGGGAACGCATTGCACAGACCTTTCTGCAAGGCCTCCCGAAGATGTTTTATCTTCTGCTCCCTCTGCGCCGGCAAGATAAGGTCTGCAACCTTACTCTTGTAATGTGGATCACGGAGGGTTGCCAGCCAGTAATCAACACTCTCCTTGATAGCACGAATACGAGGATCTCCTTCCGCAGGCTTTACAGGATCAGGGAGGCCATACAGCGTAGGTTTGCTGAGGCATTTGGTGCGGAGTCCTCTGGGTCACTGAGGGCGACAGGATCCGCAGCCACCTAGTCCCAGCCACGTACAAGTCCATGGGTTTCTTGGGACCGTAATTGATCCCTTGAAGACTGCTGCTGATGCTGAGTGCTAGGCTCCACCTCCATGCCGACACAATCCTCCTCCTCCTCTTCCTCCTTGTCCTCTTCCTGTGTGATAGGCGGGCAAGCAGGAACACTATCTGGATAAAGGGGGCCTTGAGAGGTAAGGAAGGCCGTCCTCTTTCTCCCTCTGTTCTGCCTCAAGGGCCATGTCCATTATTCCACGCAGCGTGTGCTCCAACAGCTGAATAAGAGGGACAGTCTCACTGATGCATGCACTGTCACTGCTCACCATCCTCGTGGCCTCCTCAAATGGTGACAGGACAGTGCATGCATCCCTGATCATGGCCCACTGGCGTGGGGGAAAAACAAGCTCCCCTGTCCTGCTGCCACATTGGCACAGATACTCATTGATGGCCCTCTGCTGCGTGTGCAGCTGCTGCAGCATGGCCAACGTAGAGTTCCACCTGGTGGGCATGTCACAGATTAGGCGGTTCTTGGGCAGGTTGTATTCCTTTTGGAGGTCTGCCAGCCGAGCACTGGCATTATATGACCGTCGTAAATGCACACAGAGTTTCCTGGCCTGCTTCAGGACATCCTGTAAGCCTGGGTACCTGCCCAGGAACCACTGCACCACCAAATTAAGGACATGAGGAAAACAGGGCACATGGGTCAGTTGTCCCTGTTGCAGGGCGGAGGGGAGGTTGGTGCCATTGTCGCAAACCACCATTTCTGGCTTAAGCTGGCGTGGCGTCAACCACCTCTGAGTCTGCCCCTGCAGATCTGACAGAACCTCTGGCCCAGTGTGGCTCCTGTCCCCCAAGCACACCAGCTCAAGCAACGCATGGCATCTCTTTGCCTGCGTACCTGCGTAGTCCCTTGAACGCCTACGAAGCACCGCTGGTTCCGAGAACATATCCGCACAGGAAGAGGCCACAGAGGAAGAAGAGGAGGGGGTGGAGGAGAGAGGTGTGTCACAACCAGTAGTAGCATTTTGGAGGCGTGGTGGCGGAACAACCTCCAACACCACTGTACCTTGTCCTGTGTCCCTCCCAGCTACCAGCAGAGTCACCCAATGAGCCGTGAAAGATAGAAAATGTCCCTGTCCAGGTCAGCGGTAATATGCACCTTACCACTGACTGCTCTGTCCAATGAGGCATGCACATTGCCTTCTACATGCCGGTAGAGAGCCGGAATCGCCTTCCGTGAGAAAAAGTGGCCTTTGGGAACTTGCCACTGAGGTACTGCACAAACTCACGAAAGGGGGCAGAATCTACCAACTGAAAAGGCAGCAGTTGAAGTGCTAGCAATTTAGCTAAGCTAGCATTCAACGGCTGGGCATGTGGATGGCTGGGAGAGAACTTCTTTTGGAGCTGCAGCAGCTGGGGCAGGGAAATTTGCCTGGTACAATCTGCCATCGGTGTACCGATAGTAGATTGCCCGCAAGTACTTGGCTGTGACACACCTAATTCTACACCTTCAGTCCTATCAGTGCAGGCTTCAGAGAGGACTGAGGGTATAGTGGGGTTGGAGATCCCAGCTGATGAGGAACAAGGAGAGGTCCGCTTTTTTCTTTGGTGTGGATCTTTGATGTACGCTTGCCAATGAACTGCATGGCAAGTCGACATATGTCTGGTCAAGCATGTGGTGCCCAAGCAGGTGATGTTTTGGCCATGCGAGATACGCGTGAGACATATGTTGCAAATAGCAGCGGTGCGATCTGATGTACTCGTCTCAAAAAGCCCACACCAAAGAACTTTTGGAATAACGCTGAGAGACAGCAGCGCCCTGCACATGCGTTGTGATGCAGTCGGTGTGCTGCCCATAAGCTGGCCCCTTTAGGGCATCCTGCCTCGTTGGAGATGTGCCTCCTCCTTCTACTCTCTCCAATCAGGCACCCACGTAGAGTCAGTGACCTCATCATCCCCTCCCTCCTCATCACTGTAGAAAACCTGGCAGCATGCTGCAGCTGGGGGAACATAACTGCCAGATTGCTGTCCTTCTTGGGCACCCCCTCTTATTTACTCTTAGGCCCCGTACAGACGAGGAGATATCCGATGGAAACGGTCCGCCGGACCGTTTCCATCGGACATTTCTCCTCCGGATTTTGATCTGATGGCTTGTACTCACCATCAGATCAAAATCCGCGCGGAAAACATCCGCGGTCACGTGTCCGCGCCGTCGCCGCAACAATGACGCGGCGACGTGCGCGACGCTGAAAGGTAAATACTTCCACGCATGCGTCGAATCATTCCGACTCATTCGAGGGATGGGGATCGGACGGAATTATCCGGTGAGTCTGTACAGACGACCGGATAAGTCCGAGGGACAGGATTCCAGCGGATAGATTTCTTAGCATGCGAAGAAATTTTTATCCGCTGGGAATCCATCGGCTGGACAAATGTCCGCCGAAAATTGTCCGCTCGGGCCTACACACGACCGGATCTATCCGCTGGAACTGATCCGTGGATAAATCCCAGCGGATAGATCCGGTCGTGTGTACGGGGCCTCATGCGTTTTTTCCAGTGCTCTTTATTGCTATACCAATGCTAGATGGAGCCGGCTGGTGACACACACCCCTAGTCACCTGCTCTCCATCTACTCATTAGCACTTGTATGCCTCCACTGAGAAAAAAGTTTAGTTAGGACCACAGGAATGCAGAGAGCCTTGTAAGCGGCCTGTGGCTTATTCATATATTTGCAAAGTTAGATAGTTGAATTCGGCTTGCAGTTTGGTTGGTAAGTTCGAGCCTGGTTATTACGTTATACAACTTTACTTATTTATTTAAACATACTGTTTCCATCAACACGCATCTCATTTAAAGTCCCAACACTTTCTCTTTTTCTATTTGCCGGCGTATAAGACGACTGAGCGTATAAGACCACCCCCTAATTTTCCAGCTAAAATGTTGGTTTTGGGATATACTCACGGTATAAGACGACCCCTCACTGTGCCATTATACATGCCTCACTGTGCCATTATACATGCCTCACTGTGCCATTATACATGCCTCACTGTGCCATTATACATGCCTCACTGTGCCATTATACATGTCTCACTGTGCCATCATTACATGCCTCACTGTGCCATCATTACATGCCTCACTGTGCCATTATTACATGCCTCACTGTGCCATTATACATGCCTCACTGTGCCATTATACATGCCTCACTGTGCCATTATACATGCCTCACTGTGCCATTATACATGCCTCACTGTGCCATTATACATGTCTCACTGTGCCATCATTACATGCCTCACTGTGCCATCATTACATGCCTCACTGTGCCATTATTACATGCCTCACTGTGCCATCATTACATGCCTCACTGTGCCATTATACATGCCTCACTGTGCCATTATACATGCCTCACTGTGCCATCATTACATGCCTCACTGTGCCATCATTACATGCCTCACTGTGCCATCATTACATGCCTCACTGTGCCATCATTACATGCCAGACTGTGCCATTATTACATGCCTCACTGTGCAATTATTACATGCCTCACTGTGCCATTGCTGACCTCACTGTACCTTTCCATTCCCTGCCTCGACGATCTCCCTACCTTCCCCTGTTTGCAGAGTATGTCAGACGGTGGGCATCCATTATTCAAAAGCCGCACCTCCTCCTTAGGCTGTTCCGTGATAGGCGGAACACAAATTTTCCCAGCAGAGCCTCTGTTCAGTGTTCCGCCTATCACGGATGTCCTCTCGTCCGAGGATGAGAAGGCATCCATGATAGGCGGAACACTGAACAGAGGCTCTGCTTGGAAAATTAGTGTTCCGCCTGTCACGGAACAGTCTGAGGAGGAGGCGCGGCTTTTGAATAATGGATGGCCGCCGTCTGACAGACAGGTACCCGGCGTATAAGACGACCCCCGACTTTTGGGGCATGATTTTAGATGCAATAAGTCGTCTTATACGCCGGAAAATACGGAAATAGAATTCAAAATAGTTACAATGTGTAGTGCGTAGCTTTATTGAAAAGAAACAATAGTGGTCAGATCCAAGTACAGGGGGCATTGGAAGGCCAACTGTGGCTTTATAAGGACATATAGGCTTCTCAGTAGAAGATGAACTCTGGGGTTAGCGGGTATTGTATATCTACAAGAGGCATGTACAGTATATACTTTCTTGAATCTTGATGCTATTTTTACAGGGTAGTGACTGAGCTTGCAAAGGCATTTGGTGCTCAAAAAATGCATTTATATTTACAATACAGCAAATATAGACCTGGTTGGGCATTTAGGAACTTACATCCAATGTTCCAGGACCTCCTTCCAGCACCACACACACTGTTTTAATGGCGGTTCCTGGGAAGAAACAAAATAACATAAACATACACCTCAGCTTATTGTGATATGGATACATCCTACTGTTACTGTCATAAATTGGCAATCTGTGAGCACATTGTATATATATATTTAAAATGAATAATCTGTGCGGATATCCTTTTAACCACTTAAGCCCCAGACCATTTTGCTGGTCAATGACCGGGCCAATTTTTGGGATTCGGCACTGCATCGCTTTAACTGACAATTGCGCGGTCGTGCAACGTGGCTCCCAAACAAAATTTACGTTCTTTTTTCCCCCCAAATAGAGCTTTCTTTTGGTGGTATTTGATCACCTCTGTGGTTTTTAGTTTTTGCGCTATAAATAAAAATAGAGCGACAAGTTTGAAAGAAATTTTATATTTTTTTTATTTTGCTATAATAATATTCCCCAAAAAATATATAAAAAAAAAAAAAATTCCCTCAGTTTAGGCCGATACGTATTCTACAAATTTTAGTAAAAAAAAAAAATGCAATAAGCGTTTATTGATCAGTTTGCGCAAAAGTTATATAGCTGGATTCAGGTAGATGAGCCTAACGTTAGGCAGGCGTAGCGTATCTCATATATGCTACGCCGCCGTAAGTTAGAGAGGCAAGTGCTGTATTCACAAAGCACTTGCGTCCTAAGTTACGGCGGCGTAGCGTAAATGTGCCGGCCTAAGCGCGCCTAATTCAAATTGTGAAGAGGTGGGCGTGTTTTGTGCTAATGAATCGTGACCCGACGTGATTGCGCCGTCCGTGGACATATCCCAGTGCGCATGCTCCAAATTACGCCGCAAAGACTTATTGGTTTTGACGTGAACGTAAATTACGCCCAGCCCCCTTCACAGACGACTTACGCAAACGACGTAAAAATGTAAAAATTCGACGTGGGTCCGACGTCCATACTTAACATTGGCTGCACCATCTTTTTGGTGGAATAACTTTAGGCCTGAAAACACCTTACGTAAACAGCGTATCTTTACTGCGACGGGCAAGCGTACGTTCGTGAATAGGCGTATCTCGCTGATTTACGCATTCTAGGCGTAAATCAGCGTACACGCCCCTAGCGGCCGGCCTAAATAGACAGCTAAGATACGACGGCGCCCGCGGTCGTATCTTAGCTAGATTTAAGTGTATCTCAATTTGAGAATACACTTAAATTTACGACGGCGCAGATTCAGAGTTTCGACGGCGTATCTACTGATACTCCGGCGTAACTCTCTCTGAATCTGGCTAATAGCGTCTACAAAATAGGGGATAGTTTTATGGCATTTTTAATTAATTATTTTTACTAGTAATGGCAGCAATCAGCGATTTTTATTGTGACTGCGACATTATGGTGGACACATCGGATACTTTTGACAAATTTTTGGGACCATTGCCATTTTTACAGCGATCAGTGCTATAAAAATGCACTGTTACTGTGAAAATTACACTTGCAGTGAAGGGATTAACCACTAGGTGGCTCTGTAGGGGTTAAGTGTTCCCTAGGGAGTGGTTCTTACTGTAGGGGGGATGGGCTACGTGTCACAAGACAGTGATCACCGCTTCTGATTACAGTCCTTCTGCCTGTCCGTGCCATGCTGTCGACGTATATAGTCGTGCACTGGTCGGCAAGCAGATAATGATCTTAACCCAGAACTGACATTTCGCTGTCTGGTGGATGCTGGAGAGATAACATATCTAATGTCAAACCTTTTTTTTGTTTTTGATAGGGTGGGAAGGGAATGTTTGAAACCATACTCATGATTTTTTGTTTTTTTTTCTGTGTCCCACTGTTCTAGATTTGCTAAGAAGCGAGATAACCCTTTAGGATGGCACCAGAACTGGTGTCTCTATTCAAAGATTTCCCTTTAATCCCTGTTCTGCCTTTTTAATCCCTGTTTACTGTTGACATTTATTTAACTTCCTATTGTTTTCTGTTCCAAGACAATGGTCAATTGCCAGGGCTGGGCTCAGCCCTTCCTTCTCTGAGCTGGCCGCTCAGCTGTCGACTAATTGCCAGCTCCTATCTCTCCACAGTGACCCACCTGTTGATGATCCTGCTCGTCAGTCCTGCCTACTTAAGACGTCCAGCTCAGATGTTCTCTGCCTTCGCCTTGGTCAACATCACAGTGACTATCTCCTGTTGAAGACTTGCTTGGCTGACACCCCTTCTGGCTCCTGATCCTGCTTGCTGTTCTACTACGTTCTTCTTTGGCTCCCTGACGTTTGGCTTGTCTGACTATCCAGTTCCTCAAGAGCCGGTTCACACAGGGGCCTTTTTAAATTCCATGTTAGTCAATGAGACCCGTCTTAATGTACACTACTGAAGGCGCTCCGACTTCAGAAAAGGTTCCTGTACTACCTTAATCCGACTTCTAGGTGACTGGTACCCATTGATTTCAATGGAAGTCGCCTCCAAAGTCGGATCGTGTCTTAAAGTGGATGTAAACCCAAAAAATTATTTATTTATTTTTGATGTCACAATGTAGAGAATACGTTTTTCTATCGTTTGTGCCCAGTCTTGCCACACAGAGTTAATCCAGCTCTGAGCAATCCTATTTTTATTGTTCAGTGAAATAAAACAGACTTGCCGCTAAAAAAAAACAAAGTCCTTGCTTTGAGTGACAGGTTATTTACATATCTTGTGCACTAGCTTGCAGACATGCACAGCTTCTGTAAAAAGTGCACAATTCACATCCCCATGCCCTCTCCTCCTCTCCTCTCCCCTCCCCTCCAGCTCTCCTAGGATTGGCTGTCTGTCCTGTGTTTTGATTAAATGTTTTTAAAATATGGGGTGATTTACAGTTCAGTGTGATGAGGAAATTCTCCAGTGAACAGCCATCAGAATATACATAGACAAGTGATTAGGGGAGATGTATTTAGTCTGAGCTTGAGTGATCTTATTATTGTTATATTGCAGTGTGTGTGTCGGAGGTCACCTATATTACCAGGATGTGTTATGTGGGGGAGGGGTGGATTTCTCACTTTTTATACTTACACCCAGTAAGGCTGAATGAACTTAGGGCTGATTCACATTAGTGCGCTGTGCGAGATCGCAAGTGATGTCTGTGCGATGCGATTTCAGCCATACAAACTGTATGGCTGAAATCGCATCTCATTTGGACCAAACACGCACAGGACCCTTTTTTTGGTCCACACCAGAATCGCATAGGTGTTCACACCCATGCGATCCGATTCATGTCCTAACTGTCAGTTTGCAGTGCGATATGCGAGCTGAAATGGGGGTGTCATTACCATTGTATGACACTCTCCAGCAGTTTGCATATGGCAGTGTGAACTGCCGTGCGAGTCGGGTGCGATGTGGGAACCCACAGTGTGAACCGAGCCTTGGTGGGAGCAGTCAGGTGACATTTGTAGGCTGTATGCTTTGAGGCTTGGTTCACACTGGTGCGATTCGACATGAATCGAATTGCATAGGTGTGAACACCTATGCGATTCTGGTGCGGACCAAAAAAAGGGTCCTGTGCGTGTTTGGTCCGAATGTGATGCGATTTCAGCCATACAGTTTGTATGGCTGAAATCGCATCGCACAGACATTGCATGTGATCTGAACAGCAATGCGGTGCGAACCACAGGAATGCAGAGTGTACAGTGGTGAGTAGTACGTGCAGGATGGTGTCAGGATAGTGGATAGTGTCAGATTATTTTTTTATTTTACAATAAATTTTTTTTTTTTCAAAAGGTTTTTTGAGACCAGTGGATTTTTTTTTTTCATACATTTTTACAATTTAATTTTTGTTACTATTTATTTTTGTACTATTGAAGGGAGGGTGGGGTTTTATTTTTTAAATATATTTTTTCACAGTGCTTTTGGGAAAGGGGGTGGGGGATGGGGCAATGGTCGGTGTCAGTGAGTCAATCGGTCAGTGGTCGGTGTCAGTGGGGCAGTGGTCGATGTCAGTGGATGATGTCAGTGGACGGTGTCAGTGAATCAGTGGGTCAGTGGTCGGTGTCAGTGTCAGTGGGGCAGTGGCCGGTGTCAGTGGGGCAGTGGCCGGTGTCAGTGGGGCAGTGGCCGGTGTCAGTGGGGCAGTGGTCGGTGTCAATGGGGCAGTGGTCGGTGTCAGTGGGGCAGTGGTCGGTGTCAGTGGACGGTCTCAGTGGGTCAGTGGACTGTCTCAGTGGGGCAGTGGTCGGTGTCAGTGGGGCAGTGGTCGGTCTCAGTGGATGGTGTCAGTGGTCGGTGTCAGTGGGGCAGTGGACGGTGTCAGTGGGGCAGTGGACGGTGTCAGTGGGGCAGTGGACGGTGTCAGTGGGTCAGTGGTCGGTGTCAGTGGTTGGTGTCAGTGGTCGGTTATTGGCCCGTTTCTCCGCTCTCCATCGTGACAGATTTCCCAACCCCCCCCCGGGAGAGGAGAGGGAAGCTGGCGGCTGAGGGGGTCGGTGTCAGTGGGGCAGTGGTTGGTGTCAGTGGATGGTGTCAGTGGATGGTGTCAGTGGTTGGTGTCAGTGGATGGTGTCAGTGGTCGGTGTCAGTGTGTCAGTGGTCGGTGTCAGTGGTCGGTATCAGTGTGTCAGTGGTCGGTGTCAATGGGGCAGTGGTCGGTGTCAGTGGATGGCGTCAGTGGGGCAGTGGTCGGCGTCAGTGAGTCAGGGGTCGGTGTCAGTGGGGCAGTGGTCGGTGTCAGTGGGGCAGTGGATGGTGTCAGTGGACGGTGTCAGTGGGGCAGTGGTCGGCGTCAGTGGATGGTGTCAGTGGTCGGTGTCAGTGAGTCAGTGGTCGGTGTCAGTGGGGCAGTGGTCGGTGTCAGTGGGGCAGTGGTCGGTGTCAGTGGGGCAGTGGTCGGTGTCAGTGGGGCAGTGGTCGGTGTCAGTGGGGCAGTGGTCGGTGTCAGTGGTCAGTGTCAGTGGTCGGTGTCAGTGGTCGGTGTCAGTGGTCGGTGTCAGTGGTCGGTGTCAGTGGTCGGTGTCAGTGAATGGTGTCAGTGGACGGTGTCAGTGGGGCAGTGGTCGGTGTCAGTGAATGGTGTCAGTGGACAGTGTCACTGGGTCAGTGGTCGGTGTCAGTGAATGGTGTCAGTGGGGCAGTGGTCGGTGTTAGTGGATGGTGTCAGTGAGTCAGTGGTCGGTGTCAGTGGTCGGTGTCAGTGGGGCAGTGGTCGGTGTCAGTGGGGCAGTGGTCGGTGTCAGTGGCTGGTAATTGGCCCGTTTCTCCGCTCTCCATTGTAACAGATTTCCCAAACCCCCCCCCCAGCCTGCGGGAGAGGAGAGGGAAGCTGGCGGCTGAGGAGGTGGAGGGGAAAGACACAGCAGGCGGATGAGAAGGGGCCAGAGAAGAAGAAGGGGGGTGCTTGAGGAGGCAGAAATGGAGGAAAGTCGCGGATGATCGGTGCAGCAGGGATAGCTGTGAACACCGCGATCCCCCATACATAGCTTTTCAGGTGAAAGCCGCGGGAGGGAGAGAAGAAGCGTCGCACCGATCATCCCATCCCATGGACATTCTCATGTGTGAAGAAGTGACAGGGGGCCGCGAGCGCATTCTGCTTCTTCACAGAACGCGCTCTGTCACTCCTGCACATGCACGGCAGTGTCACCAGGCGCGAGGCTCGTCCTCCCAACGCTGGCTGGCCAGGGCAGTGTAGTGGTGGGCGGAGCAGTCGTCTGACGTCACGACTCCACCCACCGAGCGCCGAGAACTAAAACAGATTCGGGAATATTGCGGGGGCTCCTAGCAGGTGAGGGAGTGACAATAAAAATATAAGGACAACTGCAGGGGGCATGTAAAGCCTTATATATTTGAAATGTGGCAATTCTTTAAAAATGATGACAGTGGGTTTACATCCACTTTAACTGAAGCAACAATACAGGAAGAGAAAATTATTTTCTCAGGCAAACCCCTCCCTCCCACAGAGCTGATTGTTGTTTGATTGTCAACTGGGAGGTCGCCTGTCCTGGAGGCGACTTGAGGTCGCCTTGTAAGTCGCCCCAAGTTGCGCTGTGGTGCACGCTCAGGTCGTGTCCAGGTCGCCTCGCAAAATCTCGCCAGAGTCGTGTTGCTCCTGTGTGAACCGGCTCTAACTCTGGCTATGTTTTGACTATGTTTATCTATTTATTATTATTATTAGTTTTATTAAACAAGTGTGTCTTCTGAATGGTCCTTATAATATGTCTCTCTACAACAGTGGTCTCCAAACTGCGGCCCAGGGGCCAAATGTGGCCCGTTGCTTGATTTTATCTGGCCCTTGGGGTGCTGCTTTTTTATTCATTGGCACCAATGATGGGGCATAATTCCTCCCAATGACACTAATGATGAGGCAGAATTCCTCCCAGTGATGGGGCAGAATTCCTCCCAGTGATGGGGCAGAATTCCTCCCAATGACACCAATGATGGGGGATTGTGTACTCATGATGGCCACAGTCTGGCCCCCTTAAAGTCTGGAGGACAGTAATCCGGCCCTTTGTTTAGAAAGTTTGGACACCCCTGCTCTACAATATAATGGCAGGAGTGGATAATTCTGATGAGTTGGCCTTCAAGTTTAGATCTCTCAGATCTACAGGCAGAGATCTCCTCTACATCTCGGTGCCCAAGAAGATCCTACGTGGTGGTCGGGCCTTCTCCCACCAGGGTGCCGTATTATGGAATAGCCTCCCTGCCATGCTCCAGGAGGCCCCTATTATCCCGGTCTTCCGCAGGTTACTAAAGACTTGGCTTTTCACGCAAGCCTTTCCTGCTACGCTCTCTCTTCCACCCTTTCTGCCGCTCTGTGTTGCTTTTGGTTCCTGGGTCCTCTTTTCCCAGGAACTCTGCTATGCGCGTCGGGACCCTTCGGGGTAAGACTGCGCTATATTAACCACTTAACCCCCGGACCATATTGCTGCCCAAAGACCAGAGCACTTTTTGCGATTCGGCACTGCGTCGCTTTAACTGAAAATTGCGCGGTCATGCGACTTGGCTCCCAAACAAAATTGGCGTCCTTTTTTTCCCACAAATAGAGCTTTCTTTTGGTGGTATTTGATCACCTCTGCGGTTTTTATTTTTTGCGCTATAAACAAAAATAGAGCAACAACTTTGAAAAAAAAATTATAATTTTTTAATTTTTGCTATAATAAATACCCCCCAAAAATATATATATAAAAAAAAAAATTCCTCAGTTTAGGCCGATACGTATTCTTCTACTTATTTTTCGTAAAAAAAAAAAATCGCAATAAGCGTTTATTGATTGGTTTGCGCAAAAGTTATAGCGTTTACAAAATAGGGGGTATTTTTATGGCATTTTTATTAATATATATTTTTTACTAGTAATGGCGGTGATCAGCGATTTCTTTTTGGTACTGCGACATTATGGCAGACACTTGACACTTTTGACACATTTTTGGGACCATTGGCATTTTTATAGCGATCAGTGCTATAAAAATGCATTGGATTACTATAAAAATGCCACTGGCAGTGAAGGGGTTAACACTAGGTGGCGGGGAAGGGATTAAGTATGTTCCCTGGGTGTGTTCTAACTGTAGGGGGGGGTGGCCTCACTAGGGGAAATCAGGGGCGAGCGGGGGGCGCGTGCGCCTCCAGCGGTGCGCACGCGCCCCTAGTGACCTGCGCGAGAGTCGACGTATAGCTACGGGCTCTCGCGCAGGGGAGCCAACCTGCCGCCGTAAAATGACGGCGGCAGGTCGGCAAGTAGTTAAGATACCTCTTAACTCAAGGTACCAAGCCATACAATCTCTTCCGTGTTTATTCATTGTGTCACCAAATCTGCTTGATTTGCCAGCTAAACCTCCATGCTATCTCCCCCTCACCTTGACTATGCAAATGCCCTCTATCTCGGACTCCCCAAATACCAAATCACTCGTCTGCAAGTCGTTCAAAATACGGCCGCTCGACTAGTGACTGGCAAAAAAACATGGGAATCAATCTCACCTTCTCTGAGATCCCTTCATTGGTTGCAAGTAAAAGACAGAATCACTTTCAAAGCACTCTGTCTAAAGCATAAGTGTATCCAAGGAAACGCCCCCCAATAGCTATGCGAAAAACTAAAAGCTCACAAACCCAATCGCGTTCTGCGATCCACCAACCAAAATTTACTCCAGATACCCAAAGCCAGATACAAGTCCAAAGGAGAACGAAGATTTGCAGTCCAAGGACCTAGACTGTGGAACGCTCTACCAACCACCATCCGGTTGGAGGTGAACCACTTGGCCTTCAGAAGAAAGATCAAAAAATATCTCTTCTGAGATCAAAAAGTTTACTCAGGGAATGGATACTAAGCGCCCAGAGGCGATTCAGTTTGCATGTGTTGCGCTATATAAGTTTTTCACTCACTCACTCACCTTCTTTGTGCATTGTCTGTTCAGAGATAAACTTCTCCAGGCGAGTTCTCAGTGGGATTTCCACCCCATAGCGTCCATGTGTCCCATCATCCACCAGTATGAAGTGTGTGTGATTGTTGTCCAGACAGCACAACTTCCCCTGTGATCCTTCATCCATGGGGTACAGGGCAGGAGCTCCCCCCTCCAGAAAATTTTACATAAAAAAGAGAAAATTTATGTTGCCAGGTTTGCCGATGGTTAAAGATTTTCCATGTTTGGAAGCTTTGTTCCTTCCCTGTGACACAAGGAGAGTTAAATGAATTGCCTGCTGCAGTGTCCATTTTGGGGACGACCATAAACAATTGTCCGATATGTAGTTTCCTCTCCACATTAAATTGGACTCTTCCCAATGTCCCCTCAAAATAACTCAACACACAGCCATTAATGTGTAAACCGCTGGCAACAAAAGTGAAAATGTGCAAATTGGGCATAATTAGCCATTTTCCCTCCCTGGTGTCATGTGACTTGTTAGGCCCCGTACACACGACCGAACATGTCCGCTGAAACTGGTCCGACGGACCAGTTTCAGCAGACATGTTCAGTCTTGTGTACGGCCGACTGGATAATTGTCCGGCGGATCGGACAGTTGCCAGCGGACAAATGTTTCTTCGCATGCTAAGAAACATGTCCACTGGAAGCCTGTCCGTCGGACATGTTCGGTCGTCTGTACAGACTCACCGGACATGTCCGATCGGCCGAAAGCCCTCGCATGCGTCGAAGTGATTTGACGCATGTGTAGAAGCATTGACCTTCCAGGGCAGCGCACGTCGCTGCGTCATCATCGCGGCCACGTCACCGCGTATCGTGTCCGTGCGGATTTCTGTCTGATGGTGTGTACAACCATCAGAAAGAAATCCGGCAGCGGACATGTCCGCTGAAAACGGTCCGGCGGACCGTTTTCAGCAGACAGATCCGCTGGTGTGTACGAGGCCTAAGTGTTACAGGGTCTCAGGTGTGAATGGGGAGCAGGTGTGTTAAATTTGGTGTTATCGCTCTCACTCTCTCATACTGGTCACTGGAAGTTCAACATGGCACCTCACGGCAAAGAACTCTCTGAGGATCTGAAAAAATGAATTGTTGCTCTACATAAAGATGGACTAGGCTATAAGAAGATTGCCAAGACCCTGAAACTGAGCTGCAGCACGGTGGTAAAGACATTACAGCATTTTAACAGGACAGGTTCCACTCAGAACAGGCCTCGCCATGGTCAACCAAAGAGGTTGAGTGCACGTGCTCAGCGTCATATGCAGAGGTTGTCTTTGGGAAATAGACGTATGAGTGCTGCCAGCATTGCGGCAGAGGTTGAAGGGGTGGGGGGGTCAGCCTGTCAGTGCTCAGACCATACGCCGCACACTGCATCAAATCGGCCTGCATGGCTGTCATACCAGAAGGAAGCCTCTTCTAAAGATGATGCACAAGAAAGCCTGCTAACAGTTTGCTGAAGACAAGCATACTAAAGACATGAATTACTGGAACCATGTCCTGTGGTCTGATGAGACCAAGATAAACATATTTGGTGACAAGCGTGTGTGGCTGCAACCAGGTGAGGAGGACAAAGACAAGTGTGTCTTGCCTACAGTCAAGCATGGTGGTGGGAGTGTCATGGTCTGGGGCTGCAGGGGTGCTGCCGGCACTGGGGAGCTACAGTTTATTGAGGGAACCATGAATGCCAACATGTACTGTGACATACTAAAGCACTAAAGCGGAGCATGTTCCCCCCCCCCCCTTCGGAGACTGGGCCGCAGGGCAGTATTCAAACATGATAATGACCCCAAACATACCTCCAAGACGACCACTGCCTTGCTAAAGAAGCTAAGGGTAAAGGTGATGGACTGGCCAAGCATGTCTCCAGACCTAAACCCTATTGATCATCTGTGGGACATCCTCAAACGGAAGGTGGAGGAGCGCAAGGTCTCTAATATCCACCAGCTCCGTGATGCCATCATGGAGGAGTAGAAAAGGACTCCAGTGGCAACCTGTGAAGCTCTGGTGAACTCCATGCCCAAGAGGGTTAAGGCAGTGCTAGAAAATAATGATGGCCACACAAAATATTGAAATTTTGGACCCAATTTGGACATTTTCACTTAGGAGTGTACTCACTTTTGCTGCCAGTGGTTTAGATACTAATGGCTGTGTGTTGAGTTATTTTAAGGGGACAGAAACATTTACACTGTTATGCAAGCTGTACACTCACTACTTTACATTGTAGATACAAAGGCCCAGATTCACAACCAAGATACGACGGCGTATCTCCAGATACGCCGTCGTATCTCTGCGTTGCGCCGTCGTATGTATGCGTCTGATTCATAGAATCAGTTACGCATAGATATTCAGTAGATCCGACAGGCGTAAGTCTCTTATGCCGTCGGATCTTAACTGCAATTTTTTTTTGCCCGCTAGGTTGCGGTTCTTCTTTCGATTTCCCCGTCGAGTATGCAAATTAGCTAGATACGCGAATTCCCGAACGTACGCGCGGCCGACGCAGTAAAGTTACGACATTTTACGTTAGGCTTTTTCCGGCGTAAAGTTGCCCATGGGTCTATGAGGCGCAGTAAATGTTAAGTATGGCCGTCGTTCCCGCGTCGAAAATTTATAAAATTACGTCGTTTGCGTAAGTCGTCCGTGAATGGTGCTGGACGTAATTTACATCCACGTCAAAACCAATGATGTCCTTGCGACGTCATTTAGAGCAATGCACGCTGGGATATTTTAGGGACGGCGCATGTGCAGTTCGTTCGGCGCGGGGACACGCATCATTTAAATGATACACGCCCCCTACCCGCCGAATTTGAATTCCGCCGGGTGATTTATGTTACGCCGCCGCAACTTTACACGCAAGTGCTTTGTGAATAAAGCACTTGCCTGAAAAACTTGCGGCGGCGTAACGTAAATGAGATACGCCGATCTCTGTGAATCTGGGCCAAAGGGTCTTTGTGACAGACCTAGCCGAGACAGAGGCTTTTGGAGAGGACTGAATGCTAGCCTCTTGGCTTTCGATTATGGGCCAGGGCCTCAAAACGGGAAGGCGGATGGGTTATCCCGGCAGACGAACCTGGAACCTTAAGACTACTTTTCCAACATGCTCGTGTTGACCCGTTCGGGGTCCCACTGTGGCTGTTGGACTATTTCCCAGGGGGGAGTATTGTCATGAACCTTGGAATACTGAGAGTGGAACTGAGTGAGCAGGGGCTCGTTGCAGTCTTAACTGTGGGGAATGAGCTGATGGAGAAAGTGGAAAAACAGTTGCTGGGGGGGGGGGGGCAGAGTAGGTCTCTGAAGAGGAGAGTTTTCTGGGATCATCTAAAAGTGAACAGAGTAGGAGCTAGTCGGAGAGGCTCGGGAGAAGTCCTGGAGGTGAGAATGGGAGGAGGTGACAAGGGAGCTAGAGAGCAGGAGGCCTTGGGAGGAACGAAGAGAAAGCTTAGGTTTGTATTTTGAAACTAGGTTAGAGACATAGCTGGGGACCGAGTTGTGGATGGCTTTTTAAGTTGTTGTTAGTATTTTGAAATTAATTCACTTTATGAGTGGAAGCCAGTAGAGGGATTGGCGGAGAGAGGTGGCAGACACTGAGCGGCTGGTAAGGTGGAAGAGTCTGGCATCAGCAATCTCGGAACATCCAAGAGGATAGTATGTGACCGGTCAAAATATATTAATGCAGTAAAGTGTTTGTTTACCAATGCCAGAAGTCTGCCAAGCAAAATAGGTGAGTTGGAAGCTCAGGAGAGCTATGATGTAATCGGTATTGCTGAAACTTGGCTTCATTCCTCACATGACTGGGCTATTAATATTCCTGGCTATGCTCTCTTTCGGAAAGACAGGGTAAAAAGGAAAGGTGGAGGGGTCTGTCTCTATGTGAGAAGTGATCTTAAAGCGGATCTCCACTCTAAAGTGGAGTCCCGCTGATAGGAACCCTCCCCCCCTCCGGTGTCACATTTGACACCTTTCAGGGGGGAGGGGGGAGCAGATACCTGTCTACAGACAGGTATCTGCACCCACTTCCGGCCCTACGATACGGGCAAAGGACGGGTTTTTCCTCCGCTTCCCGTCGCCCCCCCCGTTGTATGCTGGGAACACTCGGCTCCCAGCACACAGCGGGAGCCAATCGGCGGGCGCAGCGCGACTCGCGCATGCGCCGTAGGGAACCGGGCAGTGAAGCCGGAGCGCTTCACTTCCTGGTTCCCTCACCGTGGATGGAGGGGGGAGCAGCAGGGTGACGAGCGATCGGCTCGTCATCTGCTGCGATCACCGCTGGACTCCAGGACAGGTAAGTGTCCTTATATTAAAAGTCAGCAGCTGCAGTATTTGTAGCTGCTTGCTTTTAATATAGTTTTTTAGTGGCACATCCGCTTTAAAGCGAGTGTGAAAGAGGACCTGGTGGTGTGATGAGTCTGAAGCATTATGGGTGGAACTGCATACAGATGTGCGTAGTTCAAAGTTAATCATTGGAGTTTGTTATGGACCACCCAATGTTAATAAGGAGGTGGAGACTCAGCTCCTTGCACAGATGGAAAGGACTGCAATGGCTGGGACGGTGATAATAATGGGGGATTTTAACTACCCAGAAATTGACTGGAATAATGGCACTGCTGGGACAGTTAAAGGGCAAAAATTGATAAACCTATTGCAGGACAATTTTATGGTCCAGCTTATTGAGGCCCCAACTAGGAATGATGCTCTGTTGGACCTGGTAATCTCAAACCATGCAGAACGTATTACTAATGTTCAGATAAAGGAACACCTGGGTAGCAGTGACCATAACATGATTTCATTTGATGTTAGCTGTAAGCAAAAACCACATACGGGAAAGATAAAAACACTCAATTTCAAGAGAGCAAATTTTCCAAAGATGAGGGCTGCTCTCCAGGACTTAGACTGGGAGAGAATAATTGGCATCAATGGGCACAGAACAGAAATGTGAATTCCTCAAAAAGACTGTTTGTGAACTCACTGCAAAGTATATTCCCATGGGCAATAAGTTTAAAAGGCTAAAAATAAAACCTTTGTGGCTCACGGCCAAAGTTAAAAAAGCTATAAACTATAAGAAAAGAGCTTTTAAAAAATATAAAAATGAAGGAACACTAGTGTCATTTAAATGTTATAAAGAATATAACAGAATATGTAAAAAGGAAATCAAGGATGCAAAAATTCAAAATGAACGACAGATTGCAAAAGATAGAAGGACAAACCCCAAGAAATGTTTCAAATATATTAATAGTAAAAAGGTGAAGTCTGAGCATGTAGGCCCTTTACAAAATATTCTAGAGTGGGTCACTGGGGACAAAGAGAAGGCAAATTTATTAAATACTTTCTTCAGCTCTGTGTATACAAAGGAGCATGGGGGAGCTTTTGTCCATAATGGGGGTGGTAGTGACAAAGTCCCAAATGATCCACAATGGCTCAAAAGTGATATGGTCCAGAAATATTTAGACAGAATAAAGGTGGATGCTTTATGGGTGGACCAGATGGCATCCACCCATGGATCCTAAAAGAATTGAGCTCTGTCATTTCAAAGCCACTGTATCTAGTTTTTAGGGACTCATTAATGACGGGAATAGTACCACTGGATTGGCGTAGAGCCAATGTGGTGCCCATATTTAAAAAGGGAACAAAGTCTTTACCAAGTAACTATAGACCTGTTAGTTTAACTTCTATAGCTGGGAAGATACTGGAGAGATTAACCTCCCTGGCGGTATGATTCTTTCAGGAAAAACATGCTGAAAGCGGTACCATTATTTGCAAGGAAATTTGGAGTTTTATATTGTAGGTCTGTAATTTTTAGAAATAACTCACTTAAATCTGACCAAAGAAGATTCTAATAGGCATCCCGGGTATGACATTTTTTTAAAAACAAAATTATAAATTATAATATAATAAATAATTATAAATAATTATAACAAATAATAATATAATTATAATAAAAAATATTCAATAATGTAATCAAATCAAAATCACTGAAATTTGCTCAGTTGCAGAATTGTCGCTGTCATTATTTTTTTTTTTTTTATGACGAATTTCCCCACAAATCGCTATCGCACAATTCTGCAAGTGATTATAATTTATTATCGCTGTTTTTTAGCTGATCTTAAACTATTTTTGACATAAAGGGACACTTTTGGTTGCTATGGACAATCTACAGTTTGCAGGGAGAAAGAACAGATTTTATTTTATAAAAGAACATGCATGACAAAGGGCAGACCACTAGGGACAAGGGGGGTGTGTTTTTTTTACATACAGTACTGTAATCTATAAGATTACAGTATACTGTATGTATTGTGTTTGTTTACGTTTTTGAATTTGGCGCCGTTCTCCATCCCCGTGCGTCGTAACGTCGCAGGGAACGGAGATCGGCGGCACAGGAGGACGCTGTGTGAATCGAGCGAGGTCCCGCTCGCTCACACAGCGCGGTGGCATCGCTGGATCCAGGGACAAGGTAAGTAAACAGTGCCTGTGGATCTAGCGAGGCAAGCCCGAGTCTGACTCGGGGTTACCGCTCGCAGCAGGAAAATCTAACCCTGAGTCAGACTCGGGAATACCGCCAGGCAGGTTAATAAAAGACCACATGGATGAGTTCTTGATGGAAAAAAACTATTCAAGCAACAGACAGCATGGATTCAAGAAAGACAGAAGTTGTCAGACAAACCTGATTTCATTTTATAAAGAGGTAAGTATAACCTTGGACAGAGGCGTGGCTGTGGACGTGGTATACTTGGACAGAGGGGAGGCGGTGGACGTGGTATACTTGGACAGAGGCCTGGCGGTGGACGTGGTATACCTGGATTTTGCAAAAGCATTCGATACAGTTCCCCACACACGGCTCATGTGTAAGGTAAAGTCTACAGGATTGGAAATATCAGTTTGTAAATGGATAGAAAACTGGCTAAAAGACAGAATTCAGAGAGTTGTGGTTAATGATTCATACTCTGAATGGTCCAAGGTTATCAGTGGTGTACCCCAAGGTTCAGTGCTGGGACCCATACTTTTTAATATATTTATAAATGATATTGGGTCTGAGATCAAAAGTAACATTTCTGTCTTTGCAGATGACACCAAGCTATGCAGTGGAATAACGTCCTTACAGGATGTCGCCAATTTACAAGCCGCCCTCAATGCTCTGTCTAATTGGGTGACTAAGGCCGCGTACACACGGGCGGTCAAAACTGATGGAAACGGACTGAAGGACCGTTTCATCGGTCCAAACCGATGCTGTGTGGGCCCCATCGGTCAGTTATCCTTCACTCAAAAATTTTAGAACTTGCTTTTAAATTGAACCGATGGACGCTTAACCGATAGGTCAAAACCGACGGTTAGTATGCAAAAGCATTGGTTAAAAACCCGCGCATGCTCAGAATCAACTCGACGCATGCTTGGAAGCATTGAACTTCTTTTTCTCAGCACGTTGTTGTGTTTTACGTCACCGCATTGGACTCAATCGTTTTTTTAACTGATGGTGTGTAGGCACATCAGACCATCAGTCAGCTTCATTGGTTAACCGATAAGAACGGTCCTTCAGACCGTTCTCATCGGATGGACTGATCGTGTGTACGCGGCCTTAGTGGCAGATGAGGTTTCATTTTAATAAATGTAAAGTTATGCACTTGGGGACTAAGAATATGCATGCATCATACATGCTAGGGGGAGTACAACTGGAGGGATCCGTAGTGGAGAAGGATCTGGGGGTTTTGGTAGATCATAAGCTCAATAATGGCATGCAATGCCAAGCTGCGGTTTCCAAAGCGAGCAAAGTCCTTTCTTGTATAAGAGAGGTATGGACTCCAGAGAGAGAATATCATCTGTAAAAATCATTAGTAAGACCTCATCTGGACTATGCAGTTCAGTTTTGGGCCCCAGTTCTCAAGAAGGATATCGGAGAACTGGAGAAAGTGCAGAGAAGGGCAACCAAACTGATAAGAGACATGGAGGAGCTCAGCTATGAGGAAAGATTAGAGGAACTGAATTTATTCACTCCTGAGAAGAGGAGATTAAGGGGGGATATGATCACCATGTACAAATATATAAGGGGTCCATATAGTGAACTTGGTGGTGAGTTATTCACTTTACGGTCAACACAGAAGACAAGGGGGCACTCTTTACGTCTAGAGGAAAAGAGATCTCACCTCCAAATACGGAAAGGTTTCTTCACAGTAAGAGCTGTGAAAATGTGGAACAGACTCCCTGCAGAGGTGGTTCTGGCCAGCTCAGTAAGCTGCTTTAAGAAAGGCCTGAATACTTTCCTAAATGTACATAATATAACTGAGTACCAACATTTATAGGGGAATATCCGATTGCCTCTCGGGGGATCAGGAAGGAATTTTTTCCCCTGCTGTAGCAAATTGGATCTCATGCTTTGCTGTTTTTTTTTGCCTTCCTCTGGATCAACTGTGGGTATAGAATTGGGTATATGTGATTGTACGATATTATTATTATTATTATTATTATTTTATTTCTTATGGTTGAACTTGATGGACTTATGTCTTTTTTCAACCTGACTAACTATGTAACTTTGATGGACTGAAGGGGGGGGTAGCCTATGTAAAGCTAACCCAATGAGGAGGGAGTTGCAGTAGTCAAAGTGAGAGATGACCAGGGAGTGAACTAGGAGCTTGGCGGTGTAATTGGTTAGGAAGGGAAGGGGCGTATTTTAGAGATGCTGCAGAGGTTGAGGTGGCAGCATTTTGGATATTGATTGGATGTGGGGCCGAATGGAACAAGAAAGGAAAATGAAGGAAGCCCTATGCATTAGAAGCCCCTTGTATACCTAATCAAAAGCTCAATGCACAAACTGTTCCAGCCGGTGCTGCAAGCCGCCACACGTTTCATTCCTGCCGGAGCTTATTCATAGAGATACTACACTGTAAAGGCTAGTAGCCGCCATACACAAGCAGCATTGTGTCACACGATTAACTTTCACTAATGCCGTGTACACACGGTCAGAATTTTCGATGGAAAAAGCTTGATGGGAGCTTTTCATCTGACTTTTTCTGACGTAACTTCCGACGGACTTGCATTCCTATCATAAAATCCGTTTGTCTGTATGCTTTTCCAACGGGAATAAAATCATGCATGCTCGGAAGCATTGAACTTCTTTTTCTCGCCTCGTCGTAGTGTTGTACGTCACCACGTTCTTAACGCTTGAAAGTTCAGAGAACTTTTGTGTGACCGTGGTGTATGCAAGCCAAGCTTGAGCGAAATTCCGTCGGAAAAAAACATCCAACGGAAATTCCGCTCGTGTGTACAGGACATTAAACTCCAACATTTTATTGGAGAATTCTTTTCTAAGCTAAATAACAGATGTGTAGCTTCCCCTAATTCTTAAATCTCGTGTTCCATAAAGAAAAGGTCACAAACAACGCTGATTAATTGTAACCTCAGCTAGTTCAGAGTATTTCTATGAAGGTAATATTCTATATGCTGTAGAATATGTATACTTGCCGCCTCACTGAGCAGTGATTTTTGGTTGTGGACGATGCCCCAGGTGGCAATGCCTATCAGGACAATCTCTGAGTCTTCTTCGCCTCTACTGAAATCTCGTATGGCCTCACCTACGTGCTTCATGACCCCAGCGTGAGTCCCTCCGGTGATGATCCAGGCCCCTGTATGTAAGAAAAGGAGGAGAGATCGGTTATAGGAAAAACAGAGTATTCCTAGTGCCTGGGATCATTTCACTCTCTGCGCTGTAATCCTCTGTGCCCACCCATATCATCACCCACTTTCTTACTTAAGTTGGGTGGTGTCTGACTGAGGTGACCAGCACTTTGTTAATAAAAAATGGCAGATAAAAAAAAATGTTTTTGTGTGTGTTATTTTGAGCCATGCTTGCCTTCTCTGACTAGCAAGAAAAAAAAAAAAACATCAATTGCAGCCTCACTATGCCACCAAACGCAGCCACTGTGCCATCACATGCAGCCACTGTGCCAACACATGTCGCCACTGTGCGCATCAAACGCAGCCACTGTCCCAATCAAATGCAGCCACTGTGCCCATCACACGCAGCCACTGTGCCCATCAAACGCAGCCACTGTGCCCATCAAACGCAACCACTGTGCCCATCACACGCAGCCACTGTGCCCATCAAACTCAGCCACTGTGCCCATCACACGCAGCCACTGTGCCCATCAAACACAGCCACTGTAACCATCAATTGTTGCCAGTTTGCCCCATCAATTGCCGCCAGTGTGTCCATCAATTGCCACCAGTGTGCTGCCAGTTTGCCCCATCAATTGCCACCAGTGTGCTGCCAGTTTGCCCCATCAATTGCCGCCAGTGTGTCCATCAATTGCCACCAGTGTGCTGCCAGTTTGCCCCATCAATTGCCACCAGTGTGCTGCCAGTTTGCCCCATCAATTGCCGCCAGTGTGCCCATCAATTGCCACTAGTGTGCCCATCAATTGCCACCAGTGTGCCCATCAATTGCCACCAGTGTGCTGCCAGTGTGCCCATCAATTGCCGCCAGTGTGCTGCCAGTTTGCCCCATCAATTGCCGCCAGTGTGATGCCAGTTTGCCCCATTAATTGCCACCAGTGTGCTGCCAGTGTGCCCATCACACGCAGCCACTGTGCCCATCACACGCAGCCACTGTGCCCATCAAACGCAACCAATGTGCCCATCACACACAGCCACTGTGCCCATCACACGCAGCCACTGTGCCCATCAAACTTAGCCACTGTGCCCATCACACACAGCCACTGTGCCCATCACACGCAGCCACTGTACCCATCAAACGCAGCCACTGTGCCATCAAACACAGCCACTGTAACTATCAATTGTTGCCAGTTTGCCCCATCAATTGCCGACAGTGTGCCCATCAATTGCAGCCAGTGTGCTGCCAGTTTGCCTCATCAATTGCCGCCAGTGTGCCCATCAATTGCTGCTAGTGTGCCCATCAACTGCCGCCAGTGTGCCCATCAACTGCCGCCAGTTTGCCCCATCAATTGCCGCCAGTGTGCTGCCAGTTTGCCCCATCAATTGCCACCAGTGTGCTGCCAGTGTGCCCATCACACGCAGCCACTGTGCCCATCAAACACAGCCACTGTGCCATCAAACACAGGGCTGGAGCCCCATTTGGGGCTCCAGCCCCCCCTCCCGACGCCACTGATTACAAGTGAGGATAGCAGTGACAGTTAAACAGAAGGATGGTCATTGTAGAAGGCCACCGTTACCTGTGCTTTGTGCAGCATTCACAAGGCCCCGACTGAACTGAGTCTTCAGCCTTGGACTGATGTTGAAGTTTTTGGCTCCTCCTGTCACAGATATAAGGAGACTTGGTACACAAAGCTCCCACTGCTCTGTCATCAGCTCAAACAATTTGCTGGGATGAGTGTCGCAGGATGCGCGCACATACTGTTGAGAAACAGAGCCTAAAGTCACTTAAACAGCAAGATGTTTAAACCTAACCATTAATATGATAAAAGGTGGCCAGCGGCAGTCTAGTCTTCTACTGCATACAGTAATGTGCTTTACCAGATGTAACGGAATGACCCGGGACACCCAGAGACTTTGTAAGGATGAGGGGTACTCCTGTAACGGAATGACCCGGGACAAACAGAGACTTTGTGAGGATGGAGGATACTCCTGTGTCAGCGTCACTGATAACTCTTGGGTCTGAGTCCACTCTGTGCCCTTTGGGCATGGAGTGGCAAGTGAATCGTAATTCATGGATTACATGAGATTTGACATCACGGACAGTTCATATTGCAGGATCTTGAGAGACTACAAGATGTTGGTTAATTGTGACCCCAACCAGTCAATATTCTATGACTCATTTCTATGATTAGTCTAGTGACATGCTAATTGCATCAGGGCTTGGAGGACATTCCATTGTCCTTGTGTAAGGGTGTTGTAACGGACAGGTGTTAATCCCAGGTCTGCTCCCAGAACTCTAATTATGCATACTAAAGACTGCTTATGTGTGATAACCCTGTCTACAATCTATTGATGCTCAGAGGTGTCAAGAGGTATGCGGAGACGGAGTGGGTGAAGGCTTTTGTTGTTAGTAATTGAGGAATGTTTAGTAATTAGCCTTAGTGTGTGATTGGGGGGGGGGGGCAGTTTGATTGTTCCTGTAAATTCTGTGACCTGTTGTACTATATAAAAAGACTGAGAGAAATCATTAAAGTATCATTACATTTGGAACAAGTACAGAGCTGCGTGTCTCGTCTTGATTCTGGGAAAATGGGATGCCTGCTGGTCTGTCTGTGTGTCAGATGAGCTGTTGTCGTGGATGGGATGGAAGGTCGTAAACGGTGGTGACCGTTACAGTGGTGGCACAGCAGTGGGATAATTCCATCGCTTAAAGGACGGCGACAAGGACACAGGACGATGGAGACGCTGTATGAACGGCTGAAGCTCTCTTCCCTCAAGGACTTACTGGAGAGCCGGGGCAGATCGGCCTGCAACCGTAAGAGAAGGGACATTATCGCACAACTTGTCGAAATGGATAGAGCTGAGAGGCCCAGCGTAACAGACAGGACACCCGATGAAGAGTTTTGGGACCGGGCTGTTAGACGTGGACTGGCATAGTATGGACCTAATCCTCCACCGGAGATCATAGACCGGGTTATAGCGGCTGTGGATGCCACTTGGCTAGAGCAAAGAGGTGCTGCAGCAGCAGAAGTCACAGCAGCACCAACTGAAGAGAGGGGAGAGGTACAGATGCCAGTCACCATGGAAGTGGAGTTCCAGGGAGCCGGGGCAATTGGCCCCTCTCCCCAGCAACAAGCTGTGGTGGTAAAGCATTTACTCCCAGCTGAATCTCTGGCGGCAGGGCAGGATGCTACTGGCTGCGGCACACAACTGCAGCTTGAGCTGACATCGGGGGATGGGACTGTGGTCTCCCCCCAAAGCGACCCAGCAGAAGAGCTGGCAACAGAGCAGAGCACCACAAGCCTCTGCTCTCACCTAGCAGGAGAGGGAGTTCCTGTGGGAGTGGATGGGACTGTGGTCTCCACTCCAAGCGACCCAGCAGAAGAGCTGGCAACAGAGCAGAGTGCCACAAGCCTCTGCTCTCTACTAATGGAAGAGGGAGTTCCTGTGGCAGTGGATGGGACTGTGGTCTCCACTGACACAACCCCAGAAAATGGTGCGTCACCGAGACAGGAGGATGTCGGCTTGGCTTTGCAAGCATCAGGGGATTTTCTACCACCAGTGGATGGGACTTCAGTCTCCACTGGTATACCCCAGGGATGGGGGGCAGTTGGCCCAGATCCCCAGCAGCATGAGGAACTGAGCCCAGTCACCCTGTCTTCTCTCCAGCGGCTGAAAGGACTCCAGGGAGAAGGGCCAGTCCAGGCCTCTCCCCAGCGGCAGGCAGATTCTCTGAGAGAGACAGAGGTTGGTTGGGTGAGTAATGCTCTGTTTGGAGCCATTTATTTGGGGTACGGTATGGATACCAGCATTGGAGGACTGGATCTACTGACTGACTTCGGAGTCAACCCGTTCGGGGTCTCCTCCTGTGTCAGTCTCCCACCGAAAGGGGAGAGATGTAACGGAATGACCCGGGACAAACAGAGACTTTGTGAGGATGGAGGATACTCCTGTGTCAGCGTCACTGATAACTCTTGGGTCTGAGTCCACTCTGTGCCCTTTGGGCATGGAGTGGCAAGTGAATCGTAATTCATGGATTACATGAGATTTGACATCACGGACAGTTCATATTGCAGGATCTTGAGAGACTACAAGATGTTGGTTAATTGTGACCCCAACCAGTCAATATTCTATCACTCATTTCTATGATTAGTCTAGTGACATGCTAATTGCATCAGGGCTTGGAGGACATTCCATTGTCCTTGTGTAAAGGTGTTGTAACGGACAGGTGTTAATCCCAGGTCTGCTCCCAGAACTCTAATTATGCATACTAAAGACTGCTTACGTGTGATAACCCTGTCTACAATCTATTGATGCTCAGAGGTGTCAAGAGGTATGCGGAGACGGAGTGGGTGAAGGCTTTTGTTGTTAGTAATTGAGGAATGTTTAGTAATTAGCCTTAGTGTGTGATTGGGGGGGGGGGGGACAGTTTGATTGTTCCTGTAAATTCTGTGACCTGTTGTACTATATAAAAAGACTGAGAGAAATCATTAAAAAATCTTTACATTTGGAACAAGTACAGAGCTGCGTGTCTCGTCTTGATTCTGGGCAAATGAAATGGGAATCGGGTCCTGTCGGTTGGAGTGTCGATAAGCTGTCGTGGATGTGATGGAAGGTCGTAAACGGTGGTGACCGTTACAGGCGTCACCAAGGAGTCTTATGTCTAGGGTCACCTTATGTCCGATAGGGCCATAGGGTGACTGAGAAATTATGTCTTGAGATATCACAAGTTGTTGGCTTATTCAATGTGGGGACACATTCTGTTGAAAGGTGTTAATTGCATCTACTCCTAGACATTTCATTGTCCATTGTGTAAAGGTGTGACTACCTGTCTGTCGGAGACAGAACATCTGTCTAAAGATGTGGATTGAAGGGAACTCATTGTGTGATGGTGTTTTGTTTGAGTTCTGTTAATGAAGGAATGTGCAGTGATTAGGTCATGATAATTATAGGCCGGCGCCGACATGTCTAGAATGTTTAGTAATTAGCTCAAAGAATGTGATTGAAGCCCCCCACGGTGTGATGTGTGGGTGGGGAGTTGATTGTTCCTTTAATGCCTTGTACTGTATATAAGACTGAAAGTTACCATTAAAAGTTGTCTTACATTTGGAACACGTACAGAGCTGCGTGTCTCGTCTTGATTCTGGGCAAATGGGATGGATCGGGTCCTGTTGGTTGGAGTGTCGATAAGCTGTCTTGGATGTGATGGAAGGTAGTAAACGGTGGTGACCGTTACACCACCCAACAAGCTTACCTTGGCCCGGGTCCTGGTGGTTCCTGTAAATGACATGTCCCCATGTGCATCACTAGGGAATTCTTCGACATGTTTCTGAGGGTCCCAACTGGTTTCAGGTGGCCTAATAGGATGTGAGGTGTCATGTAAATGGGTTCCTCTGGTGTAACCACATCCACAGGTCTCCCTAAGTGAGCAATAGAGCATCTATAAAATATTTTCAACATAATGTGATTGCTATATTTAAATAGACAAATTGAACCCAGCACTTAAGACCTATCCCACCACACATCAAATAATAAATGTATAGGACCCTATAGACAACCCTCAAAATTCCCACCCTACTGCTCACATTGGGAGAGTGGAAATAAGCTGAGGGCGGGTAGAGAAGGGGTGCTGAGAAGGGGTGTTCTGACAAGGGGATGGTGCCCCCCGCCAGAACACTTCGGACAACGCTCTCAGCCATTTGGCTGAGAGTGCTGATTTGGAGCCACTCAGATGCTGGTTTTCCAACATGCAAGTCTGTCAGAGAACCAACCGTGGAAGAACTGGCAGACCTGTCTTGCACGGACCTACGAGCACAGTGCGCATGCGCGCGCATACGAGCACAATGCCCGCTCATACGAGCACAAGGCGCATGCGCGCGCATACGGGCAACAACACCATAAATACATTGGGCTGGATTCAGGTACATTTGCGCTTTTTTTGCGGAGGTGCAGGGCAACGTTTTTGCCCTGCGCCCCCGCAAATTTACTGCGCTGCCCTTGATTCACGGAGCAGTAGCTCCGTAAATTGCGTGGGCGCGCCGGCAAAATGCCCGGCATAAGCGCGCGCAATTGAAATGATCCCGTAGGGGGCGGGAATCATTTAAATTAGGCGCGTTCCCGCGCCGATCGTAGAGCGCATGCTCCGTCGGGAAACTTTCCCGACGTGCATTGCGGCAAATGACGTCGCAAGGACGTCATTTGCTTTAAAGTGAATGGCGTCCAGCGCCATTCACGAATCACTTACGCAAACTACGTAAATTTGAAATTTTGCGACGCGGGAACGACGGGTATACATAACATTGGCTGCCCCTGCTAATAGCAGGGGCAGCCTTACGCGAAAGACGCCGTACGGAAACGATGTATACTGCGTACGCAGGGCTCGCATAACGGTGTGAATCGGCCTTAGTATGCAATTTGCATACTATACGCTGAGCACAACGGGAACGCCACCTAGCGGCCATCGCAAGAATGCAGCCTAAGATATGCGGGCATAAGAGCCTTATGCTGCGCATATCTTAGGCTGCAGTCGGCGTAACGAGGTTCCTGAATCAGGAGCATTCGTTACGCCGGGGCAATTGGTTACACAGGCGCAATTGCTTCATGAATCCAGCCCATTGTTCTTTACTACGCACGCGCGTGCGCCATTACGCACGCAATGCGGGCGGGACTCCTGGCGTCAGTGCCCTATTTAAAGCTTGTTGCAGCAGTCACCAACTGCTGCATGATCTTCAGCCCTTGATGTGATCCTGAATCCGTGTTCCTGTTCTCCTTGTATTCCTGTTGACGACCCGGCTTGCCTGACCAGACTTTTCCGTGCATGACCCCTGGCTTGCCTTCTGACCTGTTCCAGTCACTTCCTGCTTCCTGTGTATGACTACCGGCTCGGCTCCTGACTCCCACCCCTGGGTTTCCTGCCAGTCCACCTCATCTACTACTTCCGTGGTACCCCTGCCTGACTGCGTATCCTGGTCTACAGCTGATCGCCAACATCTACTCAGCAAGTCGCAGCTGGCAACTCCTGCATCTCTGGGCATAGCTTCCCCTGTGTCACCTCCAGGGGGCGTTCTGCACTTAGTCGCAAGGGAAGCCCTCTCAGCACTTCGGCCTCTGGTAAGGTACGTGACAAAGTCCGAGAGAAGCTGGCAGATAGGCCTGCTTCTGTCTGACCGGCTGTCATACACACGGGCCGAATGTTGGCCGTTTTTTTTATTGAACCGGCCAATATTGACCAACATTTGGCCTGTGTGTACTAAGCTTTAGTACAGCGGCTCAGACTGGAGCTGTGTTAAAGGAATAAAATATTGTGGTGTGTACTAGACTTGAGTATTTGTGAACAGTGCTTGGTGTCAGGATAGATGGGTCCGTGAACCAATAAGCTGGTCACTCCATCTCCCCATGTGATCTGTAGTGATTATTTATTCCCCTCTCTTGCTCACCTATTTGGATTTGATAAGGTGAGGAGCTTTGAAACGCGTCATCTCATTGGTGAAAGAGTGGCCCTGGGTTCACTCCCACAACCCACTGCGGGTTGGCGGTGACTTAATCACCCCTGTTCCACAGCACTGCCTATGACATCACTTCCAGGTCCTGTGGATTACACAGAGTGGCCATCTTTTTGGTGGGTCCTTGCTTGTTTACACATTGAATTAGAGCCAGACGTCTCCAGTGGCCGCAACCTGGTGTGTTTACTTTGGACTTTCCCTGGCTGGTATGTGTTTACAGACCCTTGATTTTACCGCAAGTAAACCAAAAAAAAATGACTGCACACTTTTACAAAGACTGCGGCCCAGATTCACAACCGAGATACGATGGCGTATCACCAGATACGCCGCCGTATCTCTGAGTTGCGCCGTCGTATCTATGCGCCTGATTCTTAGAATCAGTTAGGCATAGATTTCCCTTAGATCCGACAGGCGTAAGTCTCTTACGCCGTCGGATCGTAACTGCATATTTACGCTGGCCGCTAGGGGCGTGTACGCTGATTTACGCATCAAAATATGTAAATCAGCTAGATACGTGAATTCACGAACGTACGCCCGACGCAGTAAAGTTACGCCGTTTACGTTAGGCTTTTCCCGGCATAAAGTTACCCCTGCTATATGGTGGCGTAAGTGCGGCGTACCAATGTTAAGTATGGCCGTCGTTCCTGCGACAAAATTTAAAAATGTTACGTCGTTTGCGGAACTCGTCCATGAATGGGGCTGGACGTAATTTACGTTCACGTCAAAACCAATACGTCCTTGCGGCGTATTAGGAGCAATGCACACTGGGAGATTTCCACGGACGGCGCATGCGCCGTTCGTGAAAAACGTCAATCACGTCGGGTCATGGTTATTTTACATAACACACGCCCCCCTGTTCCAAATTTGAATTAGGCGGGCTTACGCCGGCCGGTTTACGCTACGCCGCCGTACTTACAGAGCCAGTGCTTTGAGAATACAGCACTTGCCCGTCTAAGTTGCGGAGGCGTAACGTAAATCGGATACGTAAACGCCGTCGCAAAGATACGTGGATGTACGAGAATCTGGCCCTGCATTCTTATCTCATTGCTACACACAGAAAAGTACTTTATGGATTTCTTGAAAGAAAGATTTTTTTTTACCCTCCCATCCATTTACTTTTATTATATTCCTGGACAACCCAGTTTACCAGCGTGCAGCACATACGTTTGTTTTGCTTTTGTACTGATGGGGGCTACACTGATAATCAATGTAAATGATGTGCTGACGGGCATGCCAGTTAACGGCTCTCCTTTCCTCACACAGACACAGTGTGGGAGGAGAGGATAGCTGATAACTGGCAAGTCTGTTTACATGTGATCAGCTGTGATTGAAAACAGCTGATCACATGGTAAAGGGCCCCTGTGATTGGCTCTTTACCCTGATCTGTGACCAGCTGTGTCCGAAACAAAAAGCGATCACAGAGCGCGTCAGATGTGTGCAGCAGAAGGTGCTCGGGGGCGGGCTTCTGGGAGGATGCCTATGGATGCCCTCCCAGTAATGGACGACCATGTAGCAGTCTTTTGGCTATAGAACTGGTTAAAGGGACAGAACATCTGTGACCTAGCATAGTAGAGTAATATGTAGTAATGAAGCTTTAAAGAATAGATCAATATTTTTTATCACTTTCAGCCAAAATATATAAAAAAAAAGAACTTTATGGCAGATGATGTACTTACTCTTTGCTAGACTCTTGTGGGATGAAAACAACACACTCTTTTTTCTTAATATGTTTTGAAACCCAGGAATTAAGTTCACCAGCCTGTCAATGAATGATAGTAAATTTGAAAGCGACCAAAAAAAAACAAAACATTCTGATTATAAAAAAAGGAAAAAAAAAAGGCTTCACAGAAATGTAGTGCAGACCTTTTACTTGGTCCAGCTGAGAAGTAAAGGATTTTTTTTTGCAGGTTTATACTTACCTCGGTGGATGCAGCATTTGTCCCCTGATGCCTCTGCATTGGGAACCGAGCGGTTGAACACCGCCAATGGCTCAGCTCTCACAGCTCCTCAAGCATAGAGCTGCTGACTGTCAATCAGCAGCTCTCCGCTCTGCTCCTCCGAGTCCTTGCTCATTGTAAGAATGAACTGTGGAGGGACGGGGAGCGGCCGTCTCAGCGGCTCGCTGAGAGGCTGAGGCGGCATCAGTCCAGGCACCTGGAAGATCCAACGTTTCAGAGCCGCGCAGGGCCCCTTTGTCAGGCATGTGATAAAGTGCAACAGTGTCAGAGCAGAATATATATACATTATCCACCAATCAGAAGATGCAAAAATTGAAATAAATAGAAGAGAATGGTACCGCCTGTAGTATTATTAATATTTATGTGTAGGTATGTATTGCACAATATAGTGTATTGCATTACCATATTGACCAGGAATTCAGTTGAACTGTCCAAGCCAGCTGAATTCTAACATATCAAAGGGACAGCTGAAGACCCTTTGATGTGTTAATCTTATGCAAGACAACCTAGGAAGTATTTATTGATGGTAATTAGACTTGAGGGGGTATTCATTCAGGGAAACATTTGGTCCACCTGGAAGAACCCCTCCCTCCAGTGTGAGACCAGTATTTGAGACATTCAAGCTGGCATTCAGTCAGTCTTGTCACTGAGAAATATGGCACAGGTCTAGGAAAAGATGGGATTCTGAATTACTCTGTTGGATCATCTGTGGAATTTGGACTTTGTTCTGTATTGGAAATCAAATAAATGCACTCTCTGAAGAGCCTGGGGTATTGCTGCGGGACATAACTTATAGTCATCATACTAATACCTAAATATCAATTATCTGATCTGACTCCACTATACATTTATATCACTACACCGCCCCCACCCTGTGACGTCAATCTGACATCAGAATCCCACCAGAAACTTCGAGCTAGATTCAGCATTGAATTACGCCGGCGTATCTATAGATACGCCGCCTAAATTCAAATCTGCGCCGTCGTATCTTCTTTCTGTATTCAGAAAGCAAGATACGCTGGAATTAGGCTAAGATCCGACTGGCGTAAGTCTCTTACACCGTCGTATCTTAGGGTGCATACTTACGCTGGCCGCTAGGTGGCGCTTCCGTCGTTTTCGGCGTAGAATATGCAAATGACCTGGATACGCCGATTCACAAATGTACGTGCGCCCGGCGGAATTTTTTTACGCCGTTTGCGTAAGGCTTTTTCGGCGTAACGTTGCTCCTGCTTCTATGAGGCGTACGCAATGTTAAGTATGGACGTTGTGAATTTTTTACGTAATTTACGTTCATGACGAAACCAATACGTCCTTGCGGCGTACTTTGGAGCAATGCATACTGGGATATGTACACGGACGGCGCATGCGCCATTCGTAAAAAAACGTCAATCACGTTGGGTCACCACCCATTTACATAAAAAATGCCCCCCTCATACTCATTTGAATTAGGCTTACGCCAGCCCCATTTACGCTACGCCGCCGTAACTTAGGAGGCAAGTGCTTTGTGAATACAGCACTTGCCTCTCTGATTTACGGCGGCGTAGCGTAAATACGATACGTTACGCCGCCGTACAAATGCGCCGCCCTACCTGAATCTAGCCCTTCAAAAATATAACAGGCAACAAGGTTCAGGCCTCGTACACACGACCGGATCTGTCCGTTGGGATTTATCCGCGGATCAGTTCCAGCAGACAAATCCAGTTGTGTGTACGGCCTAGCGGAAATTTTTCGGCGGACATTTCTCCATCCGACGGTTTTCAAGCGTGGACTGATTTCTGTGATGTCAGCAGAGAGTGGACTTCAGACCACTCTCTGCTGAAAACGGATCACAGGAGTGCAAAACGAATTGCACTCCTGTGATTCATAGGGGAAGCCGAGCCAAAACCAGCTCAGGCTGGACTTCTCCTTTAACCCAGGTTCTGATCCCAATTTAGTGCAGAACAGTCATTTACCAGGTATTTTTAACAGGGTGCACAAATTTTCACTCAGTCTTTCACACGATGAGCTGGCAGATTTTTTTAATGTCTTTTTATGTTTTTTTTTTTATTATTTGAAGAACTAGAATAGGGATTAGGGTGGGTCTTGGAGCAATTAAACCTAACCAAGGACACTATCTAGTAAACAGTTAAAGGGGTTGTAAAGGTTTTTGTTTTTTTTCTAAATAGATTCCTTTTACCACTTCCATACCGGGCACTTACGCACCTTCCAAGCCAATTTTCAGCTTTTGGCGCTGTCGCACTTTGAATGACAATTGCGTGGTCATGCTACACTGTACCCAAACAATTTTTTTATCATTTTGTTCCCACAAATAGAGCTTTATTTTGATGGTATTTGATCACCTCTTTTTGTTTTTTGCGCAACAACTAAAAAAAGACCGAAAATTTTGAAAAAAAATTCCTTTTTATTTTTTTCTGTTAATTTCATTGTAAATAAGTACGTTTTCTTCTTCAATTACGGGCACCAATGAGGTGGCACTGATGGGCACTGATAGGCGGCACTGAAAGGCGGCGCTAGTATGCGGCACTGATTGGCACTCATAGGCGGCACCGATGGGCACTCATAGGCGGCACTTATGGGTGGTACTGATGGGTACTTATGTGTGGCACAGATGGACACTGATTGGTGGGCACTGGGCATGGATGGGCACTCAGAGGTGTCACTGATGGACACTGAGGGGTGGCACTGATGGCATTGCTGGGCATCACTTCAGTCAGTGCCCATGTTGCCAGTCAGTGCCAGAGGCTCTTTACCAAGATCGGAGATGCAGGGTGGCAGACAGACACCCCGCATCACCGATCGCCGCGCGCCCCCACGGGCTTGTGTCGGCATGTTATCCTGCTGGACGTCAATAGACGTCCAGTCAGGATTACACAACCACTTCCCGGACGTCAATTTACTATTGACCGGGCGGGAAGTGGTTAAGCTAGTGCATTGTTGGTTCACATAATTGTAAAGTGGAAGTAAAATGATAAATGATTTTCAAAATGTTTTACAAATAAATATGTGTATAGTGTGGCATGCATTTGTATTCAGTCAATACTTTCTAGAACCACCTTTCGCTGCAATTACAGCTTCAAATCTTTTTGGGTATTTCTCTACCAGCTAGATAGTGAAGTTTTTGCCCATTAGTCTATGCAAAATTGCTGTGAACAGCAATTTCTAAGTCTTGCCACAGATTCTCAATTGGATTTAGGTCTGGACTTCGACTGGGACATTCTAACACATGAATATGCTTTGATGTAAACCATTCCATTGTAGCTCTGGCTGTATGTTTAGGGTCGTTGTCCTGCTGGAAGGTGAACCTCCACCCCAGTCTCAAGTGTGTTTCAGACTCTAACAGGTTTTTCTTCTGAGATTTCCCTGTATTTGGCTCCATCCATCTTCCCATCAACTCTGACCAGCTTCCCTGTCCCTCCTGAAGAAAAGAATCCCCACCACATGATGTTGCCACCACCATGTTTCACAGTGGGGATGATGTGTTCAGCGTGATGTGTGGTGTTAGTTTTCTGAACCAGTATATTTTCAAACCAGTAGGGGGACGTCTACCTTTCGGTTAGGTTGATCAGTATGAAAATGCAGAATTTAGTTTTCTGCGGAAGTGTCAGATCCAGAGGTGCAATACTGTACTTCTGTTATGAAGTTTACACACCTTTCTGCCCAGCTCTGGAAATAGAAGTAAGGAATCAGGAAAGTGTTTGCTTTAAGGGGAATATTGACCTTATATGTTTGAACTGGTTGGGGGTATAAATGCAGTAAGGAGGGACCATGCAGTTAATGCGGCTATTATACTTGGGTCGTCCATCCTGGAGGCCTTGTAGTTCCTAATAATAGTCGCCAAACGCTTAATAATCAGACACTCACCTGTCCCACGGTCCAGCGTTACGGGCGCATGAAGCCCTGCTCCTCTCCCCCTCCTCTCCGAGGCGCCGGCATTCCAATTGTGGGCGTCTGGCTGTGGCTTCACAGCCGGGTACGCACTGTGTTACCGCTCACCGCGCTGCGCCCTGTGAATGGCCAGGCAATCTTTTGGGACCTGTGACGTTTCCGAGAAAATTTGCAGGGAGGGAGGGGGCTAGAGGTGAACCTCCCTCCAGCGCGGAGGAGCCAGGGGAGGAAGTGGGAGCTGGGTGTTAGTAAAAACAGTGTACTTGCTCCTCCCCCCAAAAAATGACATGCAAAATCTGGGGGTCACCTGCACTTAAAGCGGAAGTTTCATTTTTGGGTGGAACTCTGCTTTGAGCCACTCGTATATGCCTTGTTGGTACACCAAACAGTAGTAGCCGACAGTGGCAGCCCATCCATTAGGGGTGCACGGGCGCCACCCCCCCTCCATCCATGCGTCCGGCCCCTAATCTACATGAAGGGCGCCGGACGCATGAATTCCGATGTTTTTTTGTTTGTTTTTTAAGCACGTAATTGGAGCCAGAGGCTCTAATAGGCTTCAAAAGAGGGTGGGCACAGGGCGCAGAGCACTACGCCCTGAGCCCAACCAGTCGTGGGACAATATCAAATGAATGTTCTGCATTGTCACACTGATCCTCCTCACAGAAAATCAGGGAGCGGGTCCTGAGACCCGTCACCCGATTGGCTGAAAGGACAGGCAATCCCATTGGACGCATATGGGGTGCTTATTGGGGGCATATAAATTAACTATGGTGTATAATGCCCTGTACACATGATCGGTCCATCCAATGAGAACGGTCTGAAGGACCGTTGTTGTCGGTTAACCGATGAAGCTGACTGATGGTCCGTCGCGCCCACACACCATCAGTTAAAAAAACTATCGTGTCAGAACGCGGTGACGTAAAACACAACGACGTGCTGAAAAAAATGAAGTTCAATGCTTCCAAGCATGCGTCGACTTGATTCTGAGCATGCGTGGATTTTTAACCGATGGACGTGCCTACTAACGATCATTTTTTTTTCTATCGGTTAGGTATTCATCGGTTAAATTTAAAACAAGATTGCTTTTTTTTAACCTATGGATAAATAACCGATGGGGCCTACACACGATCGGTTTGGTCCAATGAAAACAGTCCATCAGTTTGACCGATCGTGTTCTGTATCAGCATCGGTTGTACCTGTGACAAGCTTCTTGTAGACCCAGTCTGTAAGGATGTATGCAGCAGGTTGAATGATGACTTTAACAGACAGCTTACTCAATGAATAAAGACTCCAGAGGTGTTTTCCAATGCTTCTTTATGCTTCAAGGTAACAAGGATATAAACATAGAGGCTTTTCCATAGGTAAATTTCCAATGAAGATACACAGCTCCCACACTCTGCAGACTTTTCAAGCAACTAAGCAAAGATGGGGTTTACAGCAGGAAATGGTGGGTGGGAGCAACCAAACTAGTCAGAACAGCAGGGGGGGTAAGGATCATACCAAATAACATAATAACATAACATGTAATAACTGCTAGACAGTAAAAGCTGTGTGACAGCACACTCCCCGCCTGGTATCGTGAGATACCACTATACTCTGTTTTCTTTTACATATTATTAACATTGCATACAGTAACATGCTATCTAGCCTTCTCAAGTCTATAAGCTGGCTATATTAAAGGTCTTAAGTGACTCCTTCACATAACACTGAATCAGAATTTTTGGAAGCAGGCATTATTAGGACTGTCTCTGTGACTGGTCTCAGGAAGGTTTTTGAAGCCCCATCCTTAACGATCCTGACTTCCACACTTCGGACTCTTCCATCATCACTGGTGATGGCCTTTGTAATAAGTCCAACTGGCCACTGGATACGGTGAGCTTTCTGGTCTTTTAGCAGGTTTGACTTATTTAGTCATCCACCGACTCGAAGCATGCCTTCATTGTCGATTATTGGATTCAGTTGGAATAGTGGGCTACTCTTTGAGACTGGTCTATTGCCTCTCAAGCATTTAATCTCTTCTGCAAAGACTTCTTCTTGCACAAGACGTATGACGAACAATTCTGCGTTCTCGTACTCTAACGCATTGGGTGACTCCTTGCAAGTGTGCCATCCATGACAAGACGATGTCTGATTGGGCTTGCGGAAAGTCTGAGCAATATGTCTCAATCTTGCTATAATCTTGACCAATCTTTTCCAAGAAGAGAAACGTTTAAAGCGTATCGCTTCCAAGTTTCTTCTTGAGCAGATGTTGGAACTCAATGTTATCACTTCAGGGCGGATTTCTGGATCAGTATCTGGATCCACCAGGTGGAAATCGATATCTTCTTTTGAGTTTGTAGAAGACTGGTCCGATAAAAACTTGGGTCCTGAAAACCAAATGGTTTGCGTGAGGACACCTGCTGGCACTGACCTCACTGCAATGTCTGCGGGATTCAAACCAGTTGGGACATAGTTCCATTGTTCAGGTCTACTGACTTTTCTTATTCGTTCTACCCTGTTAGCCACGTACACATAGAACCTCCTTACGCTGTTGCATATGTAGCCAAGTATGACCTTGCTGTCGGTGTAGTACTTAACCTGATCAATTTCAGAGTCCATTTCATTTTGCAGGAATTCTGTGACTTCGACAGCTAGGGTTGCGCCACACAATTCTAATCTTGGAATAGTGTGAGCAGGTTTTGGAGCTAACTTGGCTCTTCCTAGTAGAAAACCGACATTGGATCTCCCAGAGGGATCTATGATCTTGAGATAAGCGACAGCCGCTATAGCCTCGGTAGATGCATCGCAAAAGACGTGAATCTCTTTCCTCAGACTTCTTGAAGTTGAAGTGGGTGAATAGCAGCGTGGGATATTAAGTTTTTTCAGTACTTTCATGGAGTTTCTCCATTTCTCCCATTTAGGCAACAGGTCTGGTGCTGGTTCAGCGTGAAGGTTATCTAAAATCTTCTGCATAAATGCTAGAAAATGCTCTTGGATCTCAGGTTTGTTACAGAGAGTCTTCTTAAGTGCAGCAAATCTGGTTATAGCTTGTCCTCGATTGTTAGGGATAGTAAGCCTTGGTACTCGGAAGGATAATGGAGCTACCCAACTGTTGGAATTGTCCTTGAAGAACTCTTCAACCATAATCTTGATGAACTCCTTGTCTTCGACTGAAGGGGCAATCTTGTTGTCATCGCAAGTAGTCTGGTACACTGAATCGCCAAGGTCCTTCTGAGAAGTGAGCTTGCAGTTTATACTTTGGAGTGGTTGATATGGAACTTCGTTTTTAAAATCAAGTCTTTCCTTCACATAATAATGCAATGGACATTTCATCGACCGATAGGCAACATTGGTTTTGTAAGAAGCTACATCCAAGAGCTTGTGAGATTGGTCTAAACAGACTTCTCCTATTATCACCCATCCAAGATCAAGTTTCTGGGCCTGAGGAGCATCGTCTGGACCGTTACATAACTCTCTTATTTTATGGACTCTAGGAACGTCTCTCCCTAGTAGAATCAAGATCTTAACATCCTTGTTAAGTGGTGGAATGTAGTCAGCAATGTGGCTTAAATGGGGGTGATGACGTGCAGCCTCTGGTATGGGGATTTCTTCTCTGTTGTTCGGTAGCTGATCACATTCGATTAGAGTCGGAAGAGGAAACTCTATGTCCTCATATTCTGATGCCACTATGAAGCCATGGGCTCTTCTTCCAGAAGTATTGATCTTTCCTGCACATGTCTGCAAGGTATAGGACCAGGCCTCTCCATGAATGTTGAATAGGTCAAAGAATTCTGGACTGGCCAATGAGCGATTGCTCTGATCGTCGAGTATGGCATACATTTTTATGGAATTTTGTGGGCATCCTTCAGGAAAAACCCTTACAAGACATATCTTGCTACAAGACTTGCTATGAAGCCCTTCTCCACATACCTCTGTACACCTTGTGGTTACGGGGTTGGCATGTTGCTCACTTCTCTCCCCGCCATCATCTGATGTAGGCTTGGGGTTGCTGCCGGGTGAAGGTTTCCTTTTGAACAGGTCTGAATGAAGAGCGTCCACATGTTTGGCACTGTTACACAGAGAACATCTGATGGTGATCTTACAGTCTCTTGCTAAATGATCGGAGGATGCACAACACTTGAAACAGATATTATGCTCTTTGAGAAATGACTTGCGTTCTTCAATAGGCTTATCCTTAAATGCACGGCATTTGGAGAGAGAATGTGGCGCATTATGGATAGGACACTGTTGATTGAGATTGCTTGCCTTAATGCCTGTAGCCAAGACGTTGGATGCTACCTCTGTCTTCCTCACGGCAATAGGATACTTTAAATCCTTGAACTTACTGTTGGTGGCAATACCCCTTGAGGTGGTTAAAGGAGTGGTGGTTGTATCTGGATAGAAGAAGCTTGGGTCATTCTTGGATTTTGCAACCTTCCGCACGAACTCTGCAAAATAAGAAAAGGGAGGGAAGGAAACATGATGTTCATACTTATATTTTGATCCTACACTAGTCCACTTTCCCTGAAGATAACTAGGCAACCTTGCTACAATAGGATTCACGCCCTGAGCAGTGTCTAAATAGCTAAGACCTGGTAAACTAGGATCTAGCTTAGCAATTTCAAGTTCATGAAGGAGGTCGCCTAACTCTCTAAGCTTATGATTGTCCTTAACAGAGATCTTAGGAAAGTCGTTTAGTCTCTGGAATAAGGCAGATTCAATGACTTCGGGACTCCCATAGTCTTGATCTAGACGTTCCCAGGCAGCATCAAGGCCTGCGTTAAAGTTATAGATGTAAACAGATTTAAGTCTCTTTACTTGTTCTGAAGATTGTCGCCCCGAATACCTTATTAGTAAATCGAGTTCTGCTTGAGGTTCAACGGGCAAGCTCTTGATTACCGCCTTAAATGTAGATCTCCAACTCCTGTAGTTCTCTGGGCGGTCATCAAATTTATACAGTCCAGTTGTGATCAATTTTTGTAGAGCCATACTCTTGCTGAGCTCCGTAGCGTTGATGCTTTCAGTTTTTATAGCCACCGGGGATACTGATGGTGCGCCGACTTGAGCCATGGTTGGTATCTGAAGTTGGCTGGTTGGTGGAGCGAAAGGTGTTGCAGATGGGTTCAATCTAGGTAAGGGTCTGATGTCTGAATGTCTCTGAGCATTTGAAGTTGAAGAGAACTGTATCACAGGGGTCATAGAGTTCATCCTGTAGTCTTTTGCTGTACCCTTGTAATCTCTATTCGCATAGGGTTGCGGTGGCACGTGTGCCGCGTAGGTTGACTCACTTGATTTTGTGACATGCGGTAGTTGCGGAGTGTCTCTGTTAGCAGGTGTGTCTAGTTGACCAGCTTGATTTTGTGACGCGTTGCCTTCTGGTCCACATGCTGGATGATTATGAGAAAAATCTCCAACTGTAGGTGGGACTGTGATGTCGTGGTTCTGGCTTAAGACGAACTGTAGGGTCCTTTCAATGGGGTCTTGACAAGCAGCCAAGCTGGGACAAGCTGCTCCTTCTTCTTCCAATAGGGCTTGTTCCAAGACGGATAATTCCGCCAATGCTACTTCCTTTTCTTTACTCTTCTGAAGGATTTCTAGCTGAGCTTTGATGGCTGCTTCTCTTTCAGAGCAGGCGGCTTGAACCTGGGCTGCTGCGACCTTCTGGCGAGCTTTGACTATTTGGTGGCTCAGTGTTGACCTTACAGAGCAGGACCGCAGTGACTTAGAAGAGGATTTATGATAGGAGCGGGCAGATCTAGAAGATTTTCCTGAGTGTCTGGAAGAAGCAGATTTACAGGATGTAGTTTCATGTAGCTGTGCTAATCTACCTTCTATCTGTGCCTTTGCTTCAAGATATGTGCTATGCCTCTGCTGGTCAGTAGAAGTAAAGTCCTTTAATTCCACTGCGGCTTCCTCCATGCTGGAATGTGACAATAGGGAAAAGAACTTTTCAGAAAGTCTTTTATAATTCTCAAATGCCTTCTTAACCCTTGAGAGAGCAGTGTTCAATTGCTCAGGATTGTTGCTAGTTTCGTTAGCGTTTTTTATACAACTTAAAGTCTTATGCCATAATGCAGTCAGGTTACTATATGTTTCTTCCTTACTTGCTTCATAAACCTCTCTTGCCTTCAAGGATGGATGAGGGCCTCTAGCGGGACGAGCAGAATGAAGTAAGGAGTCTGCTTTATCTTGGCTAAATGCAGGTGACTCTGTGGGATCTCTGTCAGACATAATGACAAGTGCTGTAGTTTTGGTGTCTTGTTACAAATCTGCCAGAGCTGAGCTCTGTAGTGACTTCTGATATTAGGCAGATTGAACTGAGGAGCTGGATATTTGTGACATCTAGTGCTGCAACTGTTTCAGACTGGATGGCTCAGCTCACTATCACTTTATACAGGCAGGAATACACAGTTATTTCAGTAGATTCAGGTATTGGATTCACAACCAAAAACAGCTTGACAATGATAAATCCTAGGGACTTGATGAAGCTATGATACAGTCTTTGAGCAGTTCAAAAGGTACTCATTGCTCTCCAATAAAGGCAAAAGTCCCTGGCAGTGAACAGTTATGGAGCATTCAGTAGAAGGCTGGCTTCATACAGTATTGCTTCTGGGGCTGCAGCAGTGACACTCGGGCCTAACTCTCAGTGCACAGCCTGCAGATGGTATCCTGTGTTAGGATGTTTGTTCTTCACACACACACGTGGTTACTCACGTTTCTGAAGCTGCAGAGATAGCTGTGTGATGGATTCTTCTGGAAATTTACTGGAAATTTACTGTTCTGTATCAGCATCGGTTGTACCTGTGACAAGCTTCTTGTAGACCCAGTCTGTAAGGATGTAGGCAGCAGGTTGAATGATGACTTTAACAGACAGCTTACTCAATGAATAAAGACTCCAGAGGTGTTTTCCAATGCTTCTTTATGCTTCAAGGTAACAAGGGTATAAACATAGAGGCTTTTCCATAGGTAAATTTCCAATGAAGATACACAGCTCCCACACTCTGCAGACTTTTCAAGCAACTAAGCAAAGATGGGGTTTACAGCAGGAAATGGTGGGTGGGAGCAACCAAACTAGTCAGAACAGCAGGGGGGGTAAGGATCATACCAAATAACATAATAACATAACATGTAATAACTGCTAGACAGTAAAAGCTGTGTGACAGCACAGATCGTGTGTACGCGGCCTAACACATTGTTCACTTCAACAATAAGAACAATGAATCTGCCATGCTCGTCCAAAACAAGCCTTAACGAGACAGTATCCCTGATAGCTATCAGGACCCCTTTTTTCGGTGCTGTACGGTGCTGAACATATGAGGGAGCTTCATGTGTGAGCACTTAGGGGTCTTGTCCAATGCAAAATGTCACAACGTTGCCGTAAGGCACATGCCACACTTCTAAGATATTTTTTTGTAAAAAAAAATTGAAAACCATTTATCATTTTCCTTCTACTTCACAATTATGTGCCACTTTGTGTTGGTCTATCACACAAAATCCCCCAAAAAACATATACGTTTTTGGTTGTAACGTGACAAAATGTGGAAAATTTCAAGGGGTATGAATACTTTTTCAAGGCACTGGCCCAGATTCAAGAAGCACTTGCGCCCGCGCAACCATAGTTGCGCGGCGCAAGTGCTTACTTGCTCCGGTGTAACGAGTGCTCCTGATTCAGGAACCTCGTTACACCGACTGCAGCCTAGGATGTGACAGACATAAGCCTCCTTATGCCTTCACATCCCAGGCTGCATTCTTGCGTTGGCCGCTAGGGGGCGCGGCCTTTGTGATCGGCGTATAGTATGCAAATTGCATACTACCACCGATTCACAAAAGTTGCGCGGGCCCTGCGTACGCAAGGTACGGAGTTTCCGTACGGCGCCTTTAGCATAAGGCTGCTCCTGCTAATAGCAGGCGCAGCCAATGCTAAAGTATAGCTGCGCCTCCCGCCCGTGAAATTTAAATTTCACGTCGTTTACGTAAGTGAACCGTGAATGGCGCTGGACGCCATTCACGTTCACTTAGAAGCAAATGACGTCCTTGCGACGTCATTTGCCGCAATGCACGTCGGGAAAGTTTCCCGACGGAGCATGCGCTGTTCGCTCGGCGCGGGAGCGCGCCTAATTTAAATGATTCCCGCCCCCGGCGGGATCATTTACATTAGGCAGCCTTGCGCCCGGCTGTTTAGCATATTGCCCGCACAATTTACGGAGCAAAAGGTCCGTGAATCGCGGGCAAAGCGCAATATTTGCGTGGGCGCAGAGAAAAAAATTTGCTCTTTGCCCACGCAAATATTGCGCGATTCTACCTGAATCTGGGCCACTGTATATATATATATATATATTTTAGGTTAGTGTTTCTTTAATATTTCTTATGACGCGTACACACGACCGTTTTTCGGGTTGTAAAAAAATATATATTTTTTTAATGTCATGAAAAACAATCGTGTGTGGGCTCCAGAGCTTTTTTCACAAATGGGCATTAAAATTTTTTGAATGTGCTCTAATTTTTCACGTTGTTTTTCACCAATTAAGGACCGCCTAACGCCGATATACGTCGGCAGAATGGCACGGCTGGGCACAATCACGTACCTGTACGTGATTGTATAATGCCCAGCCTTGGGTCGCGGGCGCGTGCCCACGGCACGCACCCGCGACCCGGTCCGAAGCTCCGTGACCGCGGGACTCGCGGACCCGATCGACGCTGGAGTCCGGCAATCGGTCCCCGGAGCTGAAGAACGGGGAGAGGTGTGAGTAAACACAGCTTCCCCGTTCTTTACTGTGGCGCTGTCATCGATCGTGTGATCCCTTATATAGGGAATCACAATCGATGACGTCACACCTACAGCCACACCCCCCTACAGTTGTAAACACACATGAGGTCATACATAACCCCTTCAGCGCCCCCTAGTGGTTAACTCCCAAACTGCAACTGTCATTTTCACAGTAAAGAATGCATTTTAAATGCATTTTTTGCTGTGAAAATGACAATGGTCCCAAAAATGTGTCAAAATTGTCCGAAGTGTCCGCCATAGTCTTGAAAAAAAATCGCTGATCGCCGCTATTAGTAGTAAAAAAAAAAAAATAATAAAAATGCAATAAAACTATCCCCTATTTTGTAAACGCTATACATTTTGTGCAAACCAATCAATAGACGCTTATTGCGATTATTTTTTACCAAAAATAGGTAGAAGAATACGTATCGGCCTAAACTGAGGAAAAAAATAGTTTTTTTATATATTGTTGGGGGATATTTATTATAGCAACAAGTAAAAAATCATTTAATTTTTTTCAAAAATTGTCGCTCTATTTCTGTTTATAGCGCAAAAATAAAAACCGCAGAGGTGATCAAATACCACCACAAGAAAGCTCTATTTGTGGGAAAAAAAAGGACGCCAACTTTGTTTGGGAGCCACGTCGCACGACCGCGCAATTGTCAGTTAAAGCGACGCAGTGCTGAAACGCAAAAAGGGGCCTGGTCCTTTAGCTGCATTTTGGTCCGGGTCTTAAGTGGTTAACGTTGTCGTTTTTACCATTGTAAAAAATGGTCGTGTGTGGGCTTTAACGACGTGAAAAAAACGTGCATGCTCAGAAGCAAGTTATGAGACGGGAGGGCTCGTTCTGGTAAAACTAGCGTTCGTAATGGAGATGGCACATTCATCACGCTGTAACAGACAGAAAAGCGCAAATCGTCTTTTACTAACACAGAATCAGCAAAAGCAGCCCAAAGGGTGGCGCCATCCGAATGGAACTTCCCCTTTATAGTGCCGTCGTACGTGTTGTACGTCACCACGCTTTGCTGGAGCATTTTTTTTCACCATCGTGTGTAGGCAACGCTGTTTTAACGATCAGGTTGAAAAAAACGTTGTTTTTTCTAGACCATTAAAAACTTAATTTTTTACAACCCGAAAAACGGTCGTGTGTACGCGGCATAAGTATTTTGATCATGATGTTTCAAACCTTGGCTCCATCCAGGAGGAGTGGGTTGGTCTTCTTCTGTTTCTTCTTCTTCTTCTTGGCTTTAGCAGTGGTGGGTTGGTACGGGGTACAAAAGCTGGCTTGTTGAAAGTTGGAATCCTGAAGCTCTATGCTGTCCGCTTGAACCAGACTTTTGGCTTTCCTTCTCGTGTTTTCCATTATATGCGTTTCTATGAATCTCACCTAGGCATGTTATCCTGTAAGGAAAAATATTAAAAAGTTAGGCCTTGTACACACGAGCAGACATGTCCGATGAAAACGGTCCGCGGACCGTTTTCATCGGACATGTCTGCTGGGATCTTTTGGTCTGATGTGTGTACACACCATCAGACCAAAATCCCCGCGGACAGAGAACGCGGTGACGTAGAAGACACCGACGTTCTCTGACACGGGAGTTCAATGCTTCCACGCATGCGTCGAAGCAATTCGACGCATGTGCGGGATTTCGGGCCAGCGCACATGTCCGATGCGTCGTACTAACCATCGGACATGTCCGACGGACAGGCTTCCAGCGGACAAGTTTCTTAGCATGCTAAAAAACTTTTGTCCGCTGGAAACCTGTCCGCTAGGCCGGAAAACTGTCCGGTAGGCCCTACACGCGGTCGGACATGTCCGCGGAAACTGGCCCGACGGACCAGTTTCAGCAGACATGTTCGGTCGTATGTGCGAGACCTTAGAGGCACCAGATGGGCAAAACAGCAGCGGGGAGGGTCATTCACTAAGGAGAAGGCGCTGCACCAGTTCATACATTAATTGGTGCGCCAAAATTGTTAATCGAACGTGCAAACCAGCGCACGTTGCACCGCAAATAGCGATAATAAATACCTGCATATCTAAACTGCAACTGGCGCTATGGTGACTGTGGTTTTCTTTTTGATAATAGCACACACGCCCAATACAATTGGTTCATTTCATCTAATTGGGTGTGTCTTGTTAGGCTATTAGTAGGTGTTCTCAGTTAATTAACCCTTTTGATGCTAATCTCGTTCCTATTTCTTCTAATATACCGTATATACTCGAGTATAAGCCGAATTTTTCAGCACATTTTTTTGTGCTGAAAATGCCCCCCTCGGCTTATACTCGGGTCACCTTTTTTGCACCTGATCTCCCAAAATTGGGGACCTGGTACCGGCCGGCCGTAGGTCCATGGACCGCAAACTTGGCACACATATAGCCCCACTCTTCCTCTATAAGTGTGCACCGTTTGTTGTCCGGGGGACCTACGGCCGGGGAGCACTGATTTTCAAAACCAGGCACCCCTTCCATATTCCTTTCTCCAGTGAATTTGGGGACCCGGTACCGACCAGTCGTAGGTTTCCTAGACCCGGAACTTGGCACACGTGTAGCCTCATTTCCAGGGCCGATCCTAGGCAGGGTGCACAGGGTACATTGCACCCAGGCGCCTGCAGAGGTGGGGGCGCCAAACATCTAACAGACTCTCTAACAGAAGCCCTCTCTGTATCCTCTTCCTGTATTTTGTTTATTGTTAAGAGATCATGTAAGGATCCCAGGTTAATGAAGACTTTGTGGGGGAGCATCTCTGTGGTTGAGTCGTTGCCATAGAAATCATTTGTAAAGGGGAGGAGTTAGTAACATGACGACGCCCATGAGGGGGCGCCAGAAATATTTTTGCGCCCAGGCGCCTGTGACCCTAGGATCGGCCCTGCTCATTTCTCCTCTACAAAGTTTGTTGTCTGGGAGACCTACGACCGGGGAGCACATATTATTCAAACCGGGCACCCCTTCCATTGACTCCTATGTTAAACGTTGGTCTAGTCATGGACACAGTGAGGCATGGGCACAGTGAGGCATGGGCACAGTGAGGCATGGACACACTGAGGCATGGACACAGTGAGGCATGGGCACAGTGAGGCATGGGCACAGTGAGGCATGGGCACACTGAGGCATGGACACAGTGAGGCATGGGCACAGTGAGGCATGGGCACAGTGAGGCATGCACATAGACACAGTGAGGCACAGTGAGGCATGCAGATGGACACCCTAGGCTTATACTGGAGTCAATACGTTTTCCCATTTTTTTTGTGGTAAAATTAGGTGCCTCGGCTTATATTTCTTTCTTTTTTTACCCAAATCTTTCAATACATTACAAAGAACAGAGAAGTGTCTCTAAACCCAATAAATTAACATTTTCAGGTGAAAAAACCTTCTGTGGTGCTGCAGGCCCCCCCCCCCCCCTGAGCCCCCGATTTACTTACCTGACCCCGATCTTTCTCCTGCCGGGAACAAGCACACCAGCACTATGAGAGAGGTCCAGCGTTCTCAGCGGAGTGCACTTGTTGAGCTGGGGGCGGAGGTGGGAGGCGGGGCTAGAGGCCATAGGTACGCCATAGGTACGGGAATGACTTTCAGAAGCTGCAGGAGAAGGATCGGTTCTCCTACATAGGTGTGCGCAGTCTTTTGCATTAGGGTGTGCACCCCAAAGCTCAAACACACACTACTAATCACTCACGATATTCATTCAGAAAGGGAAGGGGATGGTCAATTACATATTTACCGGCCCCTTCCCTCACTCATCCTAAAACATCCTTGCAGGACCAGCTGGCGGGAGAGGAGGGAAGCTTGTAGCCCTGCAGGGGGGAGGAGGGAGCCAGGGAAATAGGGGAATCTGTGCTGTAAAGGGTGATTAGGGTGTGCCTGGGCACACCTGGCACACCCTGTGCGCACGCCTATGGGCACTGTAATGTAAAATGGACTACATTGTAATGTAAAGGGTGCTGCTCTGTAAGGGGGACATTCTAATGTAAAGGGGGTCTGTGATTTCAAGGGGACTGCACTGTAAAGGGGGCACTGCGATATAAAGCTGTCTGTACTGTAAAGGGGCACTGTAATGATTAAATAAATGGAGCATCCACATTATGTATAACTGTGGTCACTTTCTATTTCACAAAATGGCGCTTGTGCATGTGGGTCAAGCCTCACTATGAAGAAGGGGCTGGATCTTGCCTAGTCAGCATAACACTCTATGGAATGTAGTGACGCATGCGGGTCAAGCATTGTTAGACAACACGCCAGACATCTGCATCTGCAACACCTCGAACCTATAAAATATGCTTTTATTAGTGTTCCACAAGCAAGTCTCATGGATACATACAAACCCCAGCACGTTCATTTAAAGAAAAGGATAAAAGAATGCAGGGTTTTGGAGTGCATTAGTACTGGCATGAGCTACCTACAGAGTCCAGGGTTCTGGGATGAGCTTTGTACAGAGTGCAGGGTTCTGGGATGAGCTTTGTACATAGTGCAGGGTTCTGGGATGAGCTTTGTACATAGTGCAGGGTTCTGGGATTAGCTCTGTACAGAGTGCAGGGTTCTGGGATGAGCTTTGTACATAGTGCAGGGTTCTGGGATGAGCTTTGTACAGAGTGCAGGGTTCTGGGATGAGCTTTGTACAGAGTGCAGGGTTCTGGGATGAGCTTTGTACAGGGTGCAGGGTTCTGGGATGAGCTCTGTACATAGTGCAGGGTTCTGGGATGAGCTTTGTACATAGTGCAGGGTTCTGGGATGAGCTCTGTACATAGTGCAGGGTTCTGGGATGAGCTTTGTACATAGTGCAGGGTTCTGGGATGAGCTTTGTACAGAGTGCAGGGTTCTGGGATGAGCTTTGTACAGAGTGCAGGGTTCTGGGATGAGCTTTGTACAGGGTGCAGGGTTCTGGGATGAGCTCTGTACATAGTGCAGGGTTCTGGGATGAGCTTTGTACATAGTGCAGGGTTCTGGGATGAGCTCTGTACAGAGTGCAGGGTTCTGGGATGAGCTCTGTACAGAGTGCAGGGTTCTGGGATGAGCTTTGTACAGAGTGCAGGGTTCTGGGATGAGCTCTGTACATAGTGCAGGGTTCTGGGATGAGCTCTGTACAGAGTGCAGGGTTCTGGGATGAGCTTTGTACAGAGTGCAGGGTTCTGGGATGAGCTTTGTACAGGGTGCAGGGTTCTGGGATGAGCTCTGTACATAGTGCAGGGTTCTGGGATGAGCTTTGTACATAGTGCAGGGTTCTGGGATGAGCTTTGTACATAGTGCAGGGTTCTGGGATGAGCTCTGTACAGAGTGCAGGGTTCTGGGATGAGCTCTGTACAGAGTGCAGGGTTCTGGGATGAGCTTTGTACAGAGTGCAGGGTTCTGGGATGAGCTTTGTACATAGTGCAGGGTTCTGGGATGAGCTCTGTACAGAGTGCAGGGTTCTGGGATGAGCTTTGTACATAGTGCAGGGTTCTGGGATGAGCTTTGTACAGAGTGCAGGGTTCCGGGATGAGCTCTGTACAGAGTGCAGGGTTCTGGGATGAGCTTTGTACAGAGTGCAGGGTTCTGGGATGAGCTTTGTACAGAGTGCAGGGTTCTGGGATGAGCTCTGTACAGAGTGCAGGGTTCTGGGATGAGCTTTGTACAGAGTGCAGGGTTCTAAGCATAGGCGTGCGCACAGGGTGTGCCAGGTGTGCCTGGGCACACCCTAATCACCTTGTGCAGTGCAGATCGCCCCTACTGCCCTGGCTCATTCCTCTTCTCTCCCAAAAGCTGCTGCGGCTGCTGGCACACATGGGAAGTTTTAAAAGGAGTGGGGGAAGGGGCCGGTAAATATATAATTTACCAGCCCCTTCACTTTATGAATGAGCACAGTAAGTGATTGGTAGTGTGTGTTTGAGCTTTGGAGTGCACACCTTAATGCAATAGGCTGCGCACACCTATGACAGTGCCCCCTTTACATAGTAGTCCCCTTTACAGAGCAGTCCCCTTTGTATTAATGATATTGTGATGTAAAGGGGACTTCACTGTTAAGGGGCATTTCGATGTAAAGGCAACTGCTCTTTAAAGGGGGGCACTGTAATAAAAGGGGACTACTCTTTAAGAGGGGGGGGGCTGCAATGTAAAGGGTTCTGCTCTGTAACTAAAGTTTAAAGTGTTACTAAACCAACAACAGTAAAATCATATGCATATCATATGTACGTGCCGTAAAGCATGCTTGTTATACTCACTCTGGAACCTAAAGGTTTAATCCTGCGCATTGTGTAAAAAGGCTGTTTGATCCTGTCTTCTCTAATCCTCCCCTTCTTCCACTGTCACCAGTCCATCCCCTGTTGGTACAGAGCCTTGGGGAGCACTCTGCACATGCTCAGTTTGGTGTGTATTGCTAGGGATTTATTTTATTCCTTTCTTGGGAGGGTGCATGTGATCAGCACAGGGCCAATCAGCGCTGTTCATATAGAGGGTCAGGAGTCCTGCATCCTCATAGGTCAATCAGGGGGGAATGAAAACTCCTCCTACAAGCTTTAACCAGTGATTGGCCAGACACTGCTGATGAGAAAAGGTATTTCGCAGTTTATAGTTACTAAAATAATTGCATTTCCATGTTCTGTGTACTGTGGGTGACCAGAGATAGTGAATGCAGGGTCCTGGGGAGACCAGATATAGTGAAAGAAGGGTCCTGAGGAGACCAGATATAGTGAATAAAGGGTCCTGAGGAGACCAGATATAGTGAATAAAGGGTCCTGGGGAGACCAGATATAGTGAAAGAAGGGTCCTGGGGAGGCCAGATATAGTGAAAGAAGGGTCCTGGGGAGGCCAGATATAGTGAAAGAAGGGTCCTGGGGAGACCAGATATAGTGAAAGAAGGGTCCTGGGGAGACATTATATAGTGAATGCAGAGTCCTGAGGAGACAAGACATAGTGAATGCAGGCTCCTGGGGAGACCAAATATAGCGAATGTCGGGTCCTGGGGAGACCAGATATAGTGAATGCACTGTCCTGGGGGGGGGGGGGCAAATATAGTGAATGCAGAGTTCTGGGAGACCAGATATAGTGAATGCAGAGTCCTGGTGAGACTAGTTATAGTGAATGCAGGGTCCTGGGGAGACCAGATATAGTGAAAGAAGGGTCCTGGGGGGACATTATATAGTGAATTCAGGGTCCTGGGGAGACCAGATATAGTGAATGCAGAGTCCTGGGGAGAGCAGATATAGTGAATGCAGGGTCCTGGGGAGACCAGATATAGTGAATGCAGGCTCCTGGGGAGACCAGATATAGTGAATGCAGAGTCCTGGGAGACCAGATATAATGAATGCAGTGTCCTGGGGGGCAGATATAGTGAATGCAGGGTCCTGGGGAGACCAGATATAGCGAATGCAGAGTTCTGGGAGACCAGATATAGTGAATGCAGGGACCTGGGGAGACCAGATATAGTGAAAGAAGGGTCCTGGGGAGACATAATATAATGAATGCAGGTTCCTGGGGAGACCAGATATAGTGAATGCAGTGTCCTGGGGGGGGCAGATATAGTGAATGCAGGGTCCTGGTGAGACCAAATATAGTGAATGCAGAGTCCTGGGAGACCAGATATAATGAATGCAGTGTCCTGGGGGGGGGGGGGGGTGGGGGCAGACGGGGCTGGTGCAAGGATTTTTGACACCCTAGGCGAAACCTCATTTTGCGCCCCCCCTTTGGCTCCACCCCTGACTCCACCCCCTTTTTCCTGCCCATCTATACCCCATCTTTTTTAGATTGCTACCATTTTTTTGGGGGGGGAGGTCAGTCACTGAGGCTGGAGGTGGTGGGGGGCATCAGTACGGCGCCCCTGACTGACGTGTGCTCTAGCACAGGGATGGTGGGACCCCCTCATAATGGGCACAGCAGGTGTACAGACCTGGGAACTCAGCACAGGGATGGTGGGAACCCCTAATGGGCACAGCGGTTGTAAAAATACAGCCCAGTTCTAGTAAATGCTGCACCCCCAGGCTGCACTAGTATCAGCAGTAACCAGGGCAGATATAGTGAATGCAGAGTCCTGGGGAGACCAGATATAATGAATGCAGAGTCCTGGGGAGACCAGATATAGTGAATGCAGAGTCCTGGGGAGACCAGATATAGTGAATGCAGAGTCCTGGGGAGACCAGATATAGTGAATGCAGGGTCCTGGGGAGACCAGATATAGTGAATGCAGGGTCCTGGGGAGACCAGATATAGTGAATGCAGGGTCCTGGGGAGACCAGATATAGTGAATGCAGAGTCCTGGGGAGACCAGATATAGTGAATGCAGGGTCCTACGTTTAGTAACACTTTAATAATGTCTTTTCTGTAGGTGTAGGTCATATACATACCTCCCAAAGCCTGGCTTAAAAAATGGCATCATCCAATCCTGCCTTATCGCTATGACGTTGCCAAGACTCTCCCAGATTCAAACATAGCAAGAATGGAGAAGACCAGAGCCAACATTCTGCTTAATCCAGCCAGTCCATCGTTCATTCAGAGAATGAGTGCATCGCCTGCCAGATGCAGGCTTCCCCCTCCGATGCATTTCACCTCTAATTGGGCTTCGTTGTAATTCTCCTTCTACTCAACTAATCCCAATTATGGGTGAAATTCATCAGGGGCAGAACATGCGTCCCGTAGGAGATGTGCTCTTTCTCTAAATAAATCTTCACACTAATTGGAGTTAGCAGTAGTACATCATTATATATTCTTTATCTGTATGATGTCTCAGCAACACGTCTTACAGAGTGTAGAAATGATCCGGCTGCCTTGTCAACACGGCTTGGATGTCACGCAAACAGTTACTCCGCGGCTACAAGACAACGGAAGAACATTCCACACGCACCTACCAACATTCCTCCGGGGCTTACCTGGAGAAGAATAGACATCACGCTGCTTTCTAGTAAATACAATGGCCCGGATTCACAAAGCACTTGCGCCGACGTATCTCGAGATACGTGCAAATATGCGCCGTCGTATCTGTGCGCCGTGCCCACAAAACTAGGATACGCCTGAAAATAGGCTTCATCCGACCGACATAACTCGCCTATGCCGGCTTAGAGTGGGCGCATATTTACGCTGTACGGCCCAGATTCTGAAAGGGCTTACGACGGCGCAACGCCATGTGCGCCGTCGTAAGTCCTAATCTGGGCCGTCGTATCTATGCGACTGATTCTTTAGAATCAGTTACGCATAGAAAACCATTAGATCCGACAGGCGTAAGGCTCTTACGCTGTCGGATCTTAAATGCAATTTTTTTGTTTCGCCGCTAGGTGTCGCCGACGTCGTTTTCCCGATCGAGTATGCAAATTAGCAAAATACGCGAATTCCCGAACGTACGCCCGACCGACGCAGTGAAGGTACGACGTTTACGTAAAATTTGCGACACGTAAAGTTGCCCCTGGGTCTATGAGGCGCAGTCAATGTTAAGTATGGCCGTCGTTCCCGTGTCGAAATGTGAAAATTTACGTTGTTTGCGTAAGTCGTCCGTGAATGGCGCTGAACGCCATTTACGTTAACGTCGAAACCAATGACGTCCTTGCGACGTCATTTAGCGCAATGCACGTCGGGAAATTTTAGGGACGGCGCATGCGCAGTACATTCGGCGCGGGAACGCGCCTAATTTAAATGATCCACGCCCCCTACCCGGATCATTTGAATTAGGCGGGCTTGCGCCGGAGGATTTACGTTACGCCGCCACAACTTTACAGGCAAGTGCTTTGTGAATCAAGCACTTGCCCGTAAAACTTGCGGCGGCGTAACGTAAATGAGATACGTTACGCCGCCGCATTTTTAAGCCATTCTACGAGAATCTGTCCCAAAGTATTTGGCGCACCCATTGATTTTCTATTCACATATGCAAATGAGGGAGATACGCCGATTCACGAACGTACGTCTGTCCGACGCAGTGCACGTAAAGTCATACGTCCGGTGTAAAGTTAAGCCCCATAAAGGAGGTGTAACTCAGCAGCATCCATGCAAAGGGCTGCACCAGGGAGCACAAGCCGACGTATTTTACGTAGGGCGTGAATATGACTAGGCGTAGGTTACGTTCACGCCGTAGGCAGTGATCCGGCGTATCTTAGGGAGTAGATCCGACGTGATTCTGAGCATGCGCACTGGGATGCGTCCACGGGACAGGGCATGCACCGTTCATTATACGCATCTGTCTGAGACTCAGCCCATCATTTGCATGGGGTCACGCCTCATTTGCATGGCTCACGCACACTTCCACCTACGCCGGCTTACGCCTAGGAAACCCAACGCAGATTTGGCAGCACTGGCTTTGTGAATCCAGTGCTTGCCTCTCTGCGCTGCGTCGGCGTAGCGTAAAGAAGATACGCTACGGCGGCATAAATATGCGCCGCTGTTTGTGAATCCGGGCCAATGACAACAGCAACAAATAGCTACAATGTGGGTCTGCAGTCTACTGTGGCGCAGTGTATGGTTTTCCCGCCGGTTAGCTGCACTTTGCCATAGACGTCTATTATATCCTGCAGGTGTGGTGCACTTTCTGAAAAGCCGCTTGCTTCCTCTGCCGCCGGCTTCATTTACAACACTTAGGCCGCGTACACACGGTCGGTCAAAACCGATGAAAACGGACTGAAGGACCCTTTCATCGGTCCAAACCGACCGTGTGTATGGCCCATCCGTCAGTTAACCTTCGATCAAAAAATTTAGAACTTGCTTTAAAATTGAACCGATGGACGCCTAACCGATAGGTCAAAACCGATCGTTAGTATGCAAAAGCATCGGTTAAAAATCCACGCATGCTCAGAATCAGGTCGACGCATGCTTGGAAGCATTGAACTTCGTTTTTTTCAGCACGTCGTTGTGTTTTAAGTCACCGCGTTCTGACCCGATCGGTTTTTTAACCTATGGTGTGTAGGCGCGACGGACCATCAGTCAGCTTCATCGGATGGACTGATCGTGTGTACGCGGCCTGATGCTTTTGGATGGCGGGTCGGCAATCTGGGCTTGCCAACCAGCCTCCCAAGAGCAGGAGGTCGCGGGCCACATCAGAGGGCTCCGCAGTCCACCTGTGGCCCCCGGGCCACTGGCTGGGCACCCCTGGATTACAACTTATGCTTGTTACTGACCATTGCCATAATTCAATGGTGTAAATTTGGTCTTACCCGACCAAGAATTTGGTAACAATGTGCAAAATATACTTACAGTATGTTAGATGTTTGTATTAATACTTATGAATAAAATAGTGTGGTCAGTAGCTACACTAAAGGAAAAGTTAACTCTTCTCCTCCGCTGCCTATAGACAAATGCCTACTGTACCCAACAGTACATCAGAACCAGTGGCGCTCCGTCCATAGAGGGCGCTGGAGCGCCGCCCCCTCTGGCTCCGCACCGCCACTGAAATAAACATACATTCATGCATTGCATAAATGTATGTAATTGTTGCCAGCTGCCGCTGGTCTATTCAGGTGGCCGGACATTGAGTGCCGACCACCTGAATAACGGCAGCTGGTTGGCTGTGCGGAAGTGCCTATCAGAGCCAGCGGCTTTCCGAGTACAGCCCTCGTCTCCCGGATGCTTTATCCAGGGAACCTTGGATAAGACTGATGGCCGTCTCAGCCAATCAGGTTCGCCTGATTGGCTGAGGCGTCACCAAGGCGGGAGAAGACATCGAGGGACGTGGAAGGATTAAGGTGAGTGCATTTTACAGGGCACAGCGGCGACAATGGGCACAGATGCAACAAAGGGCACAGTAGTGACAATGGGCACAGTGGAAACAATTAGAGGGCACAGTGACATGCACAGTGGCAACAATGGGCACAGTAGTGACAATGGGCACAGTGGCATCAATGGGCACAGTAGTGACAATGGGCACAGTGGCGACAATTAAAGGGCACAGTGGTGACAATTGGCACAGTGGCGACAATTGAGGGGCATAGTAGTGACAATTGGCACAGTGGCGACAATTGAGGGGCACAGTGGCTGCGTTTGACGGCATGGCACAGTGGTGATAATTGATGGCACAGTGGCTGCGTTTGATGGCATGAAACAGTGGTGACAATTGATGGCACAGTGGCTGTGTTTGATGGCATGGCACAGTGACTGCGTTTAATGGCATGGCACAGTGACTGCGTTTGGCATGGCACAGCAACTGCGTTTGATGGCATGGCACAGCGACTGCGTTTGATGGCATGGCACAGTGACTGAGTTTGATGGCATGGCACAGTGACTGCATTTGATGGCATGGCACAGTGGTGATAATTGATGGCACAGTGGCTACGTTTGATGGCATGGCACAGTGACTGCATTTGATGGCATGGCACAGTGGTGACAATTGATGGCACAGTGACTGCATTTGATGGCATGGCACAGTGGTGACAATTGATGGCACAGTGGCTGTGTTTGATGGGCACAGTGAGGCTGCAATTTTTTTCTTTTTACGTTTGCGCCCCCCCAAAACTTTTGAGCACCAGCCGCCACTGATCAGAATCCAAAGGCAGATTTATGGAGCTGAGTGGGAGGTTCAAGCCTGCCATTTTTCTCTTCCTATAGGTAGATATACTGATATACAAATATAAATCTACATATAGATAGGAATAACACATAATACATAAGTGCAGAACCCTTACCTGTGTATTGCACACGGGGAGGTTTGTGTAGGATCTAGTTCCTCGCCCTGTTCTCGGCTCACCATCCAACCATATGAAAAAATGTAACTTCACCAGACTTCCAACATTCTATAAATACAGACGGTTACAACAGAATGGATTTTCGGAGAACCATGTGCCCGCAGCTTCCTCTTCCTCTCCCACATGCACACAATGTCACAGTACACAGGGGAGGGTGTCTTTTCTGCTTGTCCATAGAAAGTGGGTTGCCTGATTGGAGTGCATTAGACATAAGGTGGAGGCTGAACGATCACACCGCTCAGTCAGTGATGATCAGTGTGGGGACTGCCATCCCCGGCTTCATCTCAGGGGCTGTGTAGGCAATTAGGTAAAATTGCCGAAAAAAATATACAAAGTGGTTGCCAAGAATACAAAAATTCCAACGGATTGTTCCAAAAGCTTTCCACATATAGGTAGAACATCAGACTGTGCTAGGGTGACCACGTGTCCCGGATTGCCCGGGACAGTCCCGCATTTTGCAGGTCTGTCCCGGGCATCTTCATTCCAGGACAATACAGTGTCCCGGAATGAAACTGACACAGCCAACCCCCCCCCCCCCCCCCCGGGCCAATCTGATGCCCCCAAAAAAAGGCCGCCACATCACCGCTTTACTCACTGACAGTACTGGCCGGGAATGCCTGGAAGAACACAATCCACGCCCTCTGCTTGTGATTGGAGAAATAATAAATCCCGCCTCTTGTGTCCAATCACAGTGTTGTGATTCGTTACACCACATGCTGATTTTTGGGAAGGGAGGGTGTCCCTGCACAGGCGTTGCTAGGGGGTGCGGTCCGCACCGAGTGACACCCGCTAGAGGGGTGACACCATCCCGTTTTTTTTTGTTTTTTTTATTTTTTTTTTTAGCTGACATGCCCAGCCTGCCCTGTGCAATCCCAGCCTGCCCTGTACCACCCCAGCCTGCTCTGTGCCACCCCAGCCTGCCCTGTACCACCCTAGCCTGCCCTGTATCACCCAGCCTGCCCTGTACCACCCCAGCCTGCCCTGTACCACCCCAAACAGCCCTATACCACCCCAGCCTGCCCTGTACCCCCCCCCCCAAACAGCCCTGTACCACCCCAGCCTGCCCTGTACCCCCGCCCCAACAGCCCTGTACCACCCCAGCCTGCCCTGTACCACCCAGCCTGCCCTGTACCACCCCAGCCTGCCCTGTGCCACCCCAAACTTTCCCATGCCACCCCAACTTGCCCTGTGCCACCCTAACTTGCCCTGTACCACCCCAATCTGCCCTATGCCACCATAACTTGCCATATACCACCCCAACCTGCCATATGCAACCCTAACTTGCCCTATACCACCCCAAACTACCCTATATCACCCCAACATGCCCTATACCACCTTAAAGCGGTGGTTCCCCCTAAAACTAATTTCTAACAATAGATTCGTAAGACCCGTTACACTGCGGGTAGGCTGGCTTTTTTTTTTTTTTTATTCGTACATACCGAGATCTCCCCGTCTCGTCCCTAGGCGGTGGGCGGAACTAGTTGATTGACGTTCCTCGGACGGGCGCGTACGTGACGTTACGACTTTCCGAAAGAAGCCGAACGTCGCTGCGCATGCGCCGTATAGAGTCGGCTCTATACGGCGCATGCGCAGCGACGTTCGGCTTCTTTCGGAAAGTCGTGACGTCACGTACGCGCCCGTCCGAGGAACGTCAATCAACTAGGAACGCCCACCGACAAGGAACGAGACGGGGAGATATCGGTATGTACTAAAAAAAAAAAAAAAAAAGCCAGCCTACCCGCAGTGTAACGGGTCTTACGAATCTATTGTTAGCAATGTGTTTTAGGGGGAACCACCGCTTTAACCTGTCCTATACCACCCCACTACACCAACCTGCCACTATACCACTCTATACTACCCTAACCTGCCACTATACTGCCCTATACTATCATTTACAGGGGCTGGTTTTGGGTGCGCCCCGTGCCTGTGGGCTGCCTGCTTGGTGCTGGGCAGCCTAGACAGAGGGGGGGGGTGACACCATGTTTTACCGCACCGGGTGACACCAACCCTAGTGACGCCACTGTGTCCCTGAATGGTAGTTTGGAAATGTGGTCACCCTAGGCTGTGCAATACAGACCACCAATAATATCAGCTACAGTGGACAACTTAAACTATTTTATCCCGCTATTTAAATACCAGCAATATATTATGAATGATTACACCAATACCTTTCTATGATTTCCTTCTTAGGAGTAGTGCTGTACTGTACTGCCTTATTCATTGATTACTGCAGTCAGTTAGGAGTTTAAGTGCTGATCCTTGATGGCTAATTATTATAGATGCAAGCTTTCAGGATGCTGTAGACCCCTTCTTCAGACTTTACACCACCACCAGCTGACTGTAGGAAAGAATGAATCATCCCTCCAACACCAGCATCCTGCCACCTGCTGGCCAGAGCACAGAATAAACCACCTACAACTAACATAAGTCTACCGCCACCTGCTGGCCAGAGCTCAGAATAAACCTCCCACCCACAACTAACATAAGTCTACCGCCACCTGCTGGCCAGAGCACAGAATAAACCGCCTACAACTAACATGAATCTACTGCCACCTGCTGGCCAGAGCACAGAATAAACCTCCCACCCACAACTAACATAAGTCTACCGCCACCTGCTGGCCAGAGCACAGAATAAACCGCCTACAACTAACATAAGTCTACCGCCACCTGCTGGCCATAGCACAGAATAAACCACCTACAACTAACATAAGTCTACCGCCACCTGCTGGCCAGAGCTCAGAATAAACCTCCCACCCACAACTAACATAAGTCTACCGCCACCTGCTGGCCAGAGCACAGAATAAACCACCTACAACTAACATGAATCTACTGCCACCTGCTGGCCAGAGCACAGAATAAACCTCCCACCCACAACTAACATAAGTCTACCGCCAACTGCTGGCCAGAGCACAGAATAAACCTCCCACCCACAACGAACATAAATCTATCGCCACCTGCTGGCCAGAGCACAGAATAAACCACCTACAACTAATATAAATCTACCGCCACCTGCTGGCCAGAGCACAGAATAAACCACCTACAACTAACATAAATCTATCGCCACCTGCTGGCCAGAGAACAGAATAAACCACCTACCACTAACATGAATCTACCGCCACCTGCTGGCCAGAGCACAGAATAAGCCATTCACAACTAACATAAATCTATCGCCACCTGCTGGCCAGAGCACAGAATAAACCACCCACAACTAACATAAATCTACCGCCACCTGCTGGCCAGAGCACAGAATAAACCACCTACAACTAACATAAATCTATCGCCACCTGCTGGCCAGAGCACAGAATAAACCACCCACACACAACTAACATAAGTCTACCGCCACCTGCTGGCCAGAGCACAGAATAAACCACCTACAACTAACATAAGTCTACCGCCACCTGCTGGCCAGAGCACAGAATAAACCACCTACAACTAACATAAGTCTACCGCCACCTGCTGGCCAGAGCACAGAATAAACCACCTACAACTAACATAAGTCTACCGCCACCTGCTGGCCAGAGCACAGAATAAACCACCTACAACTAACATAAGTCTACCGCCACCTGCTGGCCAGAGCTCAGAATAAACCTCCCACCCACAACTAACATAAGTCTACCGCCACCTGCTGGCCAGAGCACAGAATAAACCGCCTACAACTAACATAAATCTACCGCCACCTACTGGCCAGAGCACAGAATATACCACCTACAACTAATATAAATCTAACGCCTCCTACTGGCCAGAGCACAGAATAAACCACCCACAACTAACATAAGTCTACCGCCAACTGCTGGCCAGAGCACAGAATAAACCTCCCACCCACAACGAACATAAATCTATCGCCACCTGCTGGCCAGAGCACAGAATAAACCACCTACAACTAATATAAATCTACCGCCACCTGCTGGCCAGAGCACAGAATAAACCACCTACCACTAACATGAATCTACCGCCACCTGCTGGCCAGAGCACAGAATAAGCCATTCACAACTAACATAAATCTATCGCCACCTGCTGGCCAGAGCACAGAATAAACCACCCACAACTAAAATAAATCTACCGCCACCTGCTGGCCAGAGCACAGAATAAACCACCTACAACTAACATAAATCTATCGCCACCTGCTGGCCAGAGCACAGAATAAACCACCCACACACAACTAACATAAGTCTACCGCCACCTGCTGGCCAGAGCACAGAATAAACCACCTACAACTAACATAAGTCTACCGCCACCTGCTGGCCAGAGCACAGAATAAACCACCTACAACTAACATAAATCTACCGCCACCTGCTGGCCATAGCACAGAATATACCACCTACAACTAACATAAGTCTACCGCCACCTGCTGGCCATAGCACAGAATATACCACCTAAAACTAACATAAGTCTACCGCCACCTGCTGGCCAGAGCACAGAATAAGCTGCTAACAACTAACATAAATCTACCGCCACCTGCTGGCCAGAGCACAGAATAAACCACCTACAACTAACATAAGTCTACCGCCACCTGCTGGCCAGAGCACAGAATAAACCGCCTACAACTAACATAAATCTACCGCCACCTGCTGGCCAGAGCACAGAATAAACCACCTACAACTAACATAAATCTATCGCCACCTGCTGGCCAGAGCACAGAATAAACCACCTACAACTAACATAAATCTATCGCCACCTGATGGCCAGAGCACAGAATAAACCTCCCACTCACAACTAACATAAATCTACCGCCACCTGCTGGCCAGAGCACAGAATAAACCACCTACAACTAACATAAGTCTACCGCCACCTGCTGGCCAGAGCACAGAATAAACCACCTACAACTAACATAAATCTACCGCCACCTGCTGGCCAGGGCACAGAATAAACCACCTACAACTAACATAAATCTATCGCCACCTGCTGGCCAGAGCACAGAATAAACCACCTACAACTAACATAAATCTACCGCCACCTGCTGGCCATGGCACAGAATAAACCACCTACAACTAACATAAATCTATCGCCACCTGCTGGCCAGAGCACAGAATAAACCACCTACAACTAACATGAATCTACCGCCACCTGCTGGCCAGAGCACAGAATAAACCAACTACAACTAACATAAATCTACCGCCACCTGATGGCCAGAGCACAGAATAAACCACCTACAACTAACATAAATCTACCGCCACCTGCTGGCCAGAGCACAGAATAAACCACCTACAACTAACATAAGTCTACCGCCACCTGCTGGCCAGAGCACAGAATAAACCGCCTACAACTAACATAAATCTATCGCCACCTGCTGGCCAGAGCACAGAATAAACCACCTACAACTAACATAAGTCTACCGCCACCTGCTGGCCAGAGCACAGAATAAACCTCCCACCCACAACTAACATAAGTCTACCGCCACCTGCTGGCCAGAGCACAGAATAAACCTCCCACTCACAACTAACATAAATCTACCACCACCTGCTGGCCAGAGCACAGAATAAACCACCTACAACTAACATAAATCTACCGCCACCTGCTGGCCAGAGCACAGAATAAACCACCTACAACTAACATAAATCTATCGCCACCTGCTGGCCAGAGCACAGAATAAGCCATTAACAACTAACATAAATCTACCGCCACCTGCTGGCCAGTGCACAGAATAAACCATTCACAACTAACATAAATCTATCGCCACCTGCTGGCCAGAGCACAGAATAAACCACCTACAACTAATATAAATCTACCGCCACCTGCTGGCCAGAGCACAGAATAAACCACCTACAACTAACATAAATCTATCGCCACCTGCTGGCCAGAGAACAGAATAAACCACCTACCACTAACATGAATCTACCGCCACCTGCTGGCCAGAGCACAGAATAAGCCATTCACAACTAACATAAATCTATCGCCACCTGCTGGCCAGAGCACAGAATAAACCACCCACAACTAAAATAAATCTACCGCCACCTGCTGGCCAGAGCACAGAATAAACCACCTACAACTAACATAAATCTATCGCCACCTGCTGGCCAGAGCACAGAATAAACCACCCACACACAACTAACATAAGTCTACCGCCACCTGCTGGCCAGAGCACAGAATAAACCACCTACAACTAACATAAGTCTACCGCCACCTGCTGGCCAGAGCACAGAATAAACCACCTACAACTAACATAAGTCTACCGCCACCTGCTGGCCAGAGCACAGAATAAACCACCTACAACTAACATAAGTCTACCGCCACCTGCTGGCCAGAGCTCAGAATAAACCTCCCACCCACAACTAACATAAGTCTACCGCCACCTGCTGGCCAGAGCACAGAATAAACCGCCTACAACTAACATAAATCTACCGCCACCTACTGGCCAGAGCACAGAATATACCACCTACAACTAATATAAATCTAACGCCTCCTACTGGCCAGAGCACAGAATAAACCACCCACAACTAACATAAGTCTACCGCCAACTGCTGGCCAGAGCACAGAATAAACCTCCCACCCACAACGAACATAAATCTATCGCCACCTGCTGGCCAGAGCACAGAATAAACCACCTACAACTAATATAAATCTACCGCCACCTGCTGGCCAGAGCACAGAATAAACCACCTACAACTAACATAAATCTATCGCCACCTGCTGGCCAGAGAACAGAATAAACCACCTACCACTAACATGAATCTACCGCCACCTGCTGGCCAGAGCACAGAATAAGCCATTCACAACTAACATAAATCTATCGCCACCTGCTGGCCAGAGCACAGAATAAACCACCCACAACTAAAATAAATCTACCGCCACCTGCTGGCCAGAGCACAGAATAAACCACCTACAACTAACATAAATCTATCGCCACCTGCTGGCCAGAGCACAGAATAAACCACCCACACACAACTAACATAAGTCTACCGCCACCTGCTGGCCAGAGCACAGAATAAACCACCTACAACTAACATAAGTCTACCGCCACCTGCTGGCCAGAGCACAGAATAAACCACCTACAACTAACATAAATCTACCGCCACCTGCTGGCCATAGCACAGAATATACCACCTACAACTAACATAAGTCTACCGCCACCTGCTGGCCATAGCACAGAATATACCACCTAAAACTAACATAAGTCTACCGCCACCTGCTGGCCAGAGCACAGAATAAGCCGCTAACAACTAACATAAATCTACCGCCACCTGCTGGCCAGAGCACAGAATAAACCACCTACAACTAACATAAGTCTACCGCCACCTGCTGGCCAGAGCACAGAATAAACCGCCTACAACTAACATAAATCTACCGCCACCTGCTGGCCAGAGCACAGAATAAACCACCTACAACTAACATAAATCTATCGCCACCTGCTGGCCAGAGCACAGAATAAACCACCTACAACTAACATAAATCTATCGCCACCTGATGGCCAGAGCACAGAATAAACCTCCCACTCACAACTAACATAAATCTACCGCCACCTGCTGGCCAGAGCACAGAATAAACCACCTACAACTAACATAAGTCTACCGCCACCTGCTGGCCAGAGCACAGAATAAACCACCTACAACTAACATAAATCTACCGCCACCTGCTGGCCAGGGCACAGAATAAACCACCTACAACTAACATAAATCTATCGCCACCTGCTGGCCAGAGCACAGAATAAACCACCTACAACTAACATAAATCTACCGCCACCTGCTGGCCATGGCACAGAATAAACCACCTACAACTAACATAAATCTATCGCCACCTGCTGGCCAGAGCACAGAATAAACCACCTACAACTAACATGAATCTACCTCCACCTGCTGGCCAGAGCACAGAATAAACCAACTACAACTAACATAAATCTACCGCCACCTGATGGCCAGAGCACAGAATAAACCACCTACAACTAACATAAATCTACCGCCACCTGCTGGCCAGAGCACAGAATAAACCACCTACAACTAACATAAGTCTACCGCCACCTGCTGGCCAGAGCACAGAATAAACCGCCTACAACTAACATAAATCTATCGCCACCTGCTGGCCAGAGCACAGAATAAACCACCTACAACTAACATAAGTCTACCGCCACCTGCTGGCCAGAGCACAGAATAAGCCATTAACAACTAACATAAATCTACCGCCACCTGCTGGCCAGAGCACAGAATAAACCTCCCACTCACAACTAACATAAATCTACCACCACCTGCTGGCCAGAGCACAGAATAAACCACCTACAACTAACATAAATCTACCGCCACCTGCTGGCCAGAGCACAGAATAAACCACCTACAACTAACATAAATCTATCGCCACCTGCTGGCCAGAGCACAGAATAAGCCATTAACAACTAACATAAATCTACCGCCACCTGCTGGCCAGTGCACAGAATAAACCATTCACAACTAACATAAATCTATCGCCACCTGCTGGCCAGAGCACAGAATAAGCCATTAACAACTAACATAAATCTACCGCCACCTGCTGGCCAGAGCACAGAATAAACCTCCCACCCACAACTAACATAAGTCTACCGCCACCTGCTGGCCAGAGCACAGAACAAACCACCTACAGCTAACATAAATCTACCGCAACCTGCTGGCCATAGCACAGAATAAATCACCTACAACTAACATAAATCTACTGCCACCTGATGAACAGAGCACAGAATAAACCACCTACAACTAACATAAATCTACCGCCACCTGCTGGCCAGAGCACAGAATAAACCTCCCACCTACAACTAACATAAGTCTACTGCCACCTGCTGGCCAGAGCACAGAATAAACCTCCCACTCACAACTAACATAAATCTACCACCACCTGCTGGCCAGAGCACAGAATAAACCACCTACAACTAACATAAATCTACCGCCACCTGCTGGCCAGAGCACAGAATAAACCACCTACAACTAACATAAATCTATCGCCACCTGCTGGCCAGAGCACAGAATAAGCCATTAACAACTAACATAAATCTACCGCCACCTGCTGGCCAGTGCACAGAATAAACCATTCACAACTAACATAAATCTATCGCCACCTGCTGGCCAGAGCACAGAATAAGCCATTAACAACTAACATAAATCTACCGCCACCTGCTGGCCAGAGCACAGAATAAACCTCCCACCCACAACTAACATAAGTCTACCGCCACCTGCTGGCCAGAGCACAGAATAAACCACCTACAACTAACATGAATCTACCGCCACCTGCTGGCCATAGCACAGAATAAACCACCCACAACTAACATAAGTCTACCGCCACCTGCTGGCCAGAGCACAGAACAAACCACCTACAACTAACATAAATCTACTGCCACCTGATGACCAGAGCACAGAATAAACCACCTACAACTAACATAAGTCTACCGCCACCTGCTGGCCAGAGCACAGAATAAATCACCCTCCCACAACTAACATAAGTCTACCGCCACCTGCTGGCCAGAGCACATAATAAACCTCCCACCTACAACTAACATAAATCTACCGCCACCTGCTGGCCATAGCACAGAATAAACCACCCACAACTAAAATAAATCTACCGCCACCTGCTGGCCAGAGCACAGAATAAATCACCCTCCCACAACTAACATAAGTCTACCGCCACCTGCTGGCCAGAGCACAGAATAAACCACCTACAACTAACATAAATCTACTGCCACCTGATGGCCATAGCACAGAATATACCACCTACAACTAACATAAATCTACCGCCACCTGCTGGCCAGAGCACAGAATAAACCTCCCACCTACAACTAACATAAGTCTACTGCCACCTGCTGGCCAGAGCACAGAATAAACCTCCCACCCACAACTAACATGAATCTACCGCCACCTGCTGGCCAGAGCACAGAATAAATCACCCACCCACAACTAAAATAAATCTACCGCCACCTGATGGCCAGAGCACAGAATATACCACCTACAACTAACATAAATCTACCGCCACCTGCTGGCCAGAGCACAGAATAGACCACTCACAACTAACATAAGTCTATCGCCAACTGCTGGCCAGAGCACAGAATAAACCACCTACAACTAACATAAATCTACCCCCACCTGCTGGCCAGAGCACAGAATAAACCACCCACACACAACTAACATAAATCTACCGCCACCTGCTGGTCAGAGCACAGAAAAAAACACCCACCCACAACTAACATAAATCTACCGCAACCTGATGGCCAGAGCACAGAATAAACCTCCCAAAACATCTGGGTGCCAAGGTTCGCCATCACTGCTATATGGTGATGTATGCACCATTTTTTTATATTGTGTAAATCAGGCCTCAACAAAATCCGGGCGCCAGGTCGCAATTGCGACAAGAAATGGTGACCTGGCACCTGGGGAAGCTGAGGCCAGCAGAAGGCCGCAAAGCCGCGGCCTCAATTACCGGCCGGCGCGGACCGGCTGGTAATTGAGGCCGCTACTTTGCGGCCTTCACAAAAGGAAGCTGAGGCCTGCAGAAGGAATCTAGGAGTGACCATCTTGTGGTGGCCGTTGGCATTACAGGTTACATTACAAGTAGCAAAAAACAGCAATTCTAAGGCCCCATACACACGATAGAATCCATCCGCTGAAAAATCCCAGCGAATGGGTTTCAGCGGATAGATCCTATGGTGTGTACACTCCAGCGGATCTGTTTCCGTGGATATTTATCCCCTGGGATGGATTCCAGCAGATCGAATATTTGCTGACATGCTAAACAAATCCATCTGCTGGAATCCATCCCAACGGATGGATCCGCTGGTCTGTATAGACTCACCGGATCCATCCGTCCGAAGGGATCCCCCGCATGCGTCGTAATAATTCGGCGCATGCGTGGAATTCCTTATATGACAGCGTCGCGCACGTCGCCGCGTCATAATCGCGGCGACGGCGCGACACGTCATCGCCAGAGGATTTCGGCGCGGATTTCAATGCGATGGTGAGTACACTCCATCGCATGGAAATCCGCTGAAATCCTCGAGAGGATTTATCCGCGGAAACGGTCCGCTGGACCTTATTCGCGGATAAATCCTCTCGTGTGTATGGGGCCTAATGTGTTTTTTCACTGCCATCTCCTTCCCTCTAATTAGAACCCCCAAACATTATATATATTTTTTTATTTTAACACCCTAAAGAATAAAATGGCGGTCGTTGCAATACTTTCTGTCACACCGTATTTGCGCAGCGGTCTTACAAGCGCACTTTTTTTGGGGAAAAATACACTTTTTTTAATAAAAAAATAAGACAACAGTAAAGTTATCCCCATTTTTTGTTGTTATATTATGAAAGATAATGTTACGCCGAGTAAATTGATACCCAACATGTCACACTTCGAAATTGCGTCCGCTCGTGGAATGGCGACAAACTTTTACCCTTTAAAATCTCCATAGGCGATGTTTAAAAAATTCTACAGGTTGCATGTTTTGAGTTACAGAGGAGGACTAGGGCTAGAATTATTGCTCTCGCTCTACCAATAGCGGCGATACCTCACATGTGTGGTTTGAATACCATTTACATATGGGGGCGCCACTCACATATGCGTTCGCTTCTGCACGCGAGCTCGTCGGGACGGGGCGTGTTTTTTGGCTCCTAACTTTTTTAGCTGGCTCCTAGATTCCAAGCAAATTTGTCAAACCCTGGTGTAAATAAAATGTATTAATCATATTTGTATACTAGTTGCCTTAAAAGTCCCTCTGTGTATTAGGGAATACCCTTTCTATATGGTTCCAAATTTGGGATGTTGGCAACAACCTAGGCCCAGGTGGGTTATTATTAATCTTGACAAAGAACACAGGGGGGCAGATTTACGTTACGCCGCCGCAAGTTTTTCAGGCAAGTGCTTTATTCAGAAAGCACTTGGGCCAGATTCAGAAAGACTTACGACGGGCGTTTTACTAGATACACCGTCGTAAGGCCTAATCTGCCCCCGCGCAAATTTAAGCGTATGCTCATAATGAGATACGCTTAAATGTTGCTAAGACACGACCGGCGTAAGGCACTTACACCATCGTATCTTAGATGCATATTTACGATGTCCGCTAGGTGGCGTTCCCGTTGTTAAATATGCAAATGAGCAAATACGCCGATTCACGAACGAACGCCAGGCCGCCGTATCTGTTTACATCGTTTGCGTAAGGCTTACGCCCGGCGTAACGTTACCCCTGCTATAGTGAGGCGCAGCCAATGTTAGGTATGGACGTCGGGACAGACGTAATTTACGTCGTTTGCGTAAGTCGATTCACAATTGAGCTGGGCGTAAGTTACGCTTACGTTGCTTTCATTGACAAGTAGTGACGTGATTTGGAGCATGCACACTGGGATTCTGTCACGGCCGGCGCATGCGCAGTTCGTTAGGCGCGGGGACGCGCTTGATTTAAATTTTACACGCCCCCTACCCGCGGAATTTGAATTCCGCTGGGGGATTTACGCTACGCTGTCTCAACTTTACAGGCAAGTGCTTTGTGAATAAAGCACTTGCCTGATAAACTTGCGCCGGCGTAACGTAAATGAGATACGTTACGCCAGCAGAAAGATCCGCTGATCTTTCTGAATCTGGCCCACTTGCCTGTAAAGTTGCGGCGGCGTATCGTAAATCCCCCGGCGTAATTCAAATTTGCTGGGTAGGGGGCGTTTAAAATTTAAATCAGGCGCGTCCCCGCACCGAACGAACTGCGCATGCGCCGTCCATAAACTTTCCCAGCGTGCATTGCTCCAAATGAAGTCGCAAGGACGTCATTGGTTTCGACGTGAGCGTAACTTACGTCCAGCTCTTTTCTGAATCGACTTACGCAAACGACGTAAAATTTCAAAACTCGGCGCGGGAAGGCCGGCCATACTTAACATAGGATACCCCTCACATAGCAGGGGTAACTATACGCCGGAAAAAGCCGAACGCAAACAACGTAAAAAAATGCGCCGGGCGGTCGTTCGTTTCATTTCTGAATTGGCGTAAATCCTCATTTGCATATTCGTCACGTAAAAAAAAACGAAACGCCACCTACCGGCCGGCCTGGAATTGCAGCCTAAGATCCGACGGTGTAAGTCACTTACACCTGTCGGATCTTAGGGATATCTATGTGTAACTGATTCTATGAATCAGGCGCATAGATACGACCGACGGAACTCAGAGATACGACGGCGTATCCGGAGATACGCCGTCGTATCTCTTTGTGAATCTGGCCCCCTCTGTGTATTAGGGAATACCCTTTCTATATGGTTCCAAATTTGGGATGTTGGCAACAACCTAGGCCCAGGTGGGTTATTATTAATCTTAACAAAGAACACAGGAAGTTACAAGCTCACTGGATTTCTGGCAAGATCAATAGGTACTTATTTAACAGATACAACATAAAGCTTTTACTGTGTATTCAACGGATGAAAAGAGAGCAGATAAGAGCAGTTAATTGTCAGGGTTTACATCCACTTTAAGTAGCTACAGTGGAACCTTGAATTACGAGCATAATCTGATCCAGGAGAATTCTCGTAATCCAAAGCACTTGCATATCAAAGCGAGTTTCCCCATAGAAGTCAATAGAAACGAAAATAATTTGTTCCGCATTGACTTAAATGGCATGCAATACCGCATGTGGCCAGAGGTGGGGGCCGGAAAGCCTTGGAAATACTCAGGGGCAGCTTGGCTGACCTCGGAAAGGCTTGGAAACACCCGGGAACGGAGTATTTCCAAGTATTTCCAAACGGCTCCGGCGCCCCCGCACCTCTGGCCAAATGCAGTACTGCACACCCCATTAGCTTGAATTCTGCTCATTTTGCGAGACAGCACTCGCAAATCGAGACAGATTTTTATTTAAAAAAAGTTGCTTGTCTTTCAAAACGCTCGTTAACCACGTTACTCGTAAACCGAGGTTCCACTGTATACTGATATAGACATATAAATGTAGCTTTACCTATAGATACAAATATCAGAGAGCAAAAGCATTACCCGTGTCACGGTACATATGAAGGTTTGTCTAAGTTCTGGGTTCTCGCCCTGTTTTTACCATCACCATCCAACTATATTATTTGCAAAAACATCTCCAGCATTACAACATTCTATAAATACAGAATTACAGATTGTTACAATGGAATTTCTGGGAACTATGTATCCACAGCTTCCTCTTTCATCTCCTCTTGATGTGCGTAATGTCACATATAAATGGGGGAGGGGGGGTTCATCTTCTCTCCTCGTCCACCTAAAGGGTTCACCAAATGTTTTTGAAGGACCATAGATATATAGTGGCGGTTAAATGATCACACCAGGTGGTCTAGGTGGCCTAAATCTAGGTGGCCCCGCCCTCGGTTATAAAAGAACTGTCAAACAGCTTGCGCGTCATTCGGCCTGGTGCCTCCGGTGGAGGTGGTATCATTCGTAGTGGTGGGTCCGGGACCGGGATCGTAGAAGGATTACAGCGCTGGAGTTGTTTTATTTTATTAAAGGACTTGTCACAACTCGGTGTGTGCGTTTTTTTTAAATTTTAATACAATGTACCCCTTTACCAATTCACATGGGGGGGGCGGGATCTGGGGGGTCCCCTTTGATAGCCCGCCAACTACTGCCGTATAATCTGGTGGAGTCTGAGGCCTTTTGAAAATTTGTGGCCATTGGAACACCACAATGGAAGGTTCCAGGAAGGAATTTTTTTCACAGAAGGGCATCCCAGATGCCAAGATACATCTGACCACAGACACGTGGTCTAGCAAACACGGACAGGGAAGGTATATAACTTTCACTGCCCACTGGGTGAACCTTCTGACGGCCGTCAAGCATGTAAACCGTGGCACCCATGTAGATTTGGTTTTACCGCCACGGATTACATGCAGGCCTGCCCCTTCTTCTCCTCCTCCTCCTACTCCATCCTCCCTCTCCTCCTCGGCTGACTCCTCCTTTTCCGATGCTACCATGTCTTCCGCTACACCGCCCAAGATCCCAGAACCTATTCCAGTGGCGGCTGGTGCTCAAAATTTTTGGGGGGGCGCAAACAAAAAAAAATTGCAGCCTCACTGTGCCCATCAAATGCAGCCACTCTGCCATCAATTGTCACCACTGTGCCATGCCATCAAACGCAGCCACTGTGCCATTAATTGTCACCACTGTGCCATGCCAAACACAGCCACTGTGCCATCAATTGTCACCACTGTGCAATGCCATCAAACGCAGCCACTGTGCCATCAATTCGTACCACTGTGCCATGCCATTAAACGCAGCCACTGTGCCATGCCATCAAATGCAGCCACTGTGTCATCAATTGTCACCACTGTGCCATGCCATCAAACGCAGCCACTGTGCCATGCCATCAAACACAGCCACTGTGCCATCAATTGTCACCACTGTGCCCTTTAATTGTCACCACTGTGCCCTTTAATTGTCACCGCTGTGCCCTTTAATTGTCCCCACTGTGCCTATTGTCGCCACTGTGAACATTGATGTTGCTGCTGTGCCCTGTAAAGTGCCCCTTTCCCCCCCCCCCCTGCCCGGCACTTACCTTTACTGGAGTCAGCCATCCACGTCCCATCGATGTCTTCTACCGCCCTCGATGACTGACAGGCGTCTCAGCCAATCAGGTTAAACTAGCCAGAATAGGCCAACCTGATTGGCTGAGACGCCTGTCTTATCCAAGGAGCGCATCCCTAGTGCGTTCCTTGTATAAGCTTCCCGGACCAGAGGGCTGTACTCGGAAAGCCTATCAGAGCCGTTGGCTCTGATAGGCACTTCTGTACAGCCAACCAGCTGCCGTTATTCAGATGGCCGGACATGAGCGCCGACCATCTGAATAGAACAGCGGCAGCGGCGATAATAACATAGATTTGTGCAATGCAATGAATCTGTTATTAGACTCAGTGGCGTTGAGAGCCAGAGGGGGCGGCGCTCCAGCGCCCTCTATGGACGAACCGCCACTGACCTATTCGACATGCCAGGTGAGACGTTGCCATGCTGTGCTGCATCTGTTGTGCCTGGAAGACAAGAGCCACACTGGTCCTGCACTCCTTTCAGCTTTGCGTTCACAGGCAGATAAGTGGCTAACACCGCTCAATTTGACAGTTGGTAAAGTGGTGTGCGACAACGGTGCCAATCTGCTGAGCATGCTGAAACAGGGCAAAATTACACACGTGTCATGCATGGCACACATCCTGAACTAGGTCGTGCAGCGATTCGTTGCCAAATACCCTGGGCTCCAGGACGTCTTGCGGCAGGCCATGAAAATCTCGGTCCATTTCAGAAGATCTTACACAGCCATGGCTCGCCTTGCTGACATTCAGCTGCCCGTCAGACGTCTTATTTGTGATTGCCCGACGCGATGGAACTCAACATTGTATATGCTTGATAGGCTGCTCCAGCAGAAACGTGCAGTTAACGACTACCTGTATGAACTCTGCGGCAGGACAGGTTCTGGAGAGCTTGTTTTTTTTTGCACCGCGCCAGTGGCTGCTCATGCGTGACTCATGCAGACTTCTGCGGCCATTTGATGAGATCACCAAACTGGTCAGTCGCAGCCAGGGCGCCATCAGTGACATCGTACCTTATGCCTTCTTTCTGGAGCGTGCATTGCGTTGTGTCATTGATCAAGCCTTCGAGGAGCAGGAAGATGAGGAAGTCGCAGTGCTGGGGGGGGCTACTCCACCTGAGACAAGTCAACAACGAGAGTCTGAAGAGGAGTCAGAGGAGGATGGTGCCGGGGCGGAGGAGGAGGAGCAAGAAGTGCATGCTTTAAACCTTTCTGGGATCCCTGGTGTTGTCCGTGGATGGGGGAGGAGAACGAGGACAACATTATCCTGGATGATGAGCAGGAGCCAGGCCAGTACAGCGCTTCCAGTTTAGTGCAAAGGGGAGCCTTCATGCTCCGGTGTTTTAAGAGGGACCCCTGTATAAAGGGCAAGGACCAGTACTGGGTGGCAACGTACTTAGACCCCCGGTACAAACAAAACATGGCGGAAATGTTACCACCATCACAGAGGGCTGTCAGAATGCAGCACTTCCAGGCCTTGCTTCGAGAAATGCTGCATTCTGCTTTTGCGTGCGCTGGCAGAGGAATTTCCACTCACAGAGAAACAGTTTTGGGTACCAATCCAACAGCGCCTGCAAGAAGAGGGCGGTTTGAAGTTGTCTTAGTCACTAATGATACAAGATCATTCTTTCAGCCGACCAATCGACAGCTGTCCTCCGGATCCAGCATCAGGGAACGCCTAGACTGACAGGTGTCCGACTACATCGGGTTAACGGCCGATATGGACGCACTGAGAAGTGATGAACCCCTGGACTACTGGGTGGGCAGGCTTGACCTCGGGCCAGAGCTTGCATAATTTGCAATGGAAGTGTTGGCTTGCCCCTCGTCCAGTGTCCTGTCCGAAAGGACGTTCAGCGCAGCAGGGGGGGTTGTGACCGATAAGCGCACTCGCCTAGCTCACAACAGTGTTGACCACCTCACATTTATAAAGATGAATGAAGCATGGATCACGGAGGAATTCAACACATGTGACCAGTAGACCATATTTAATTCAAATTCTGGTGAACGCCTGTGGGCTAATTTTTTGGGCCTGTACTGACCAACACTTTTTTCTGTATCCGGTGAATGCCTAATATACCACCAGCCACAGAATACAAAGTTGTTTGCTGCTCGGTGAATGCCTGTGGCCGTGGGCTAATTTTTGGGGCCTGTAATGGCCGACACTTACTTCTGTATCCGGTGAATGCCTAATGTACCACCAGCCACGGAATACAAAGTTGTTTGCTGTCAGGTGAACGCCTGTGGCCGTGGGCTAATACTATATGTACTCTCAAAATACCTGAGCTACATTGCCTCTCATACGCAATTAATTCTTGCTACTACACATACCATATGTACTCTCAAAGTACCTGAGCTATATTGCCTCTCTTATGCAATTAATACTTGTTACTACTAATACTATATGTACTCTCAAAGTACCTGACCTATATTGCCTCTCATACACAATTAATACTTGTTACTACTAATACTATTTGTACACTCAAAGTACCTGAGCTATATTGCCTCTCATACATTTCTATTAGTTGCCAGTACAACTTGTGTATTATACATGTATCCTCAAAGTACCTGAGCTACACTATCTCTCGTATGCAATTAATACTTGTTACTACAAATACAATTTACTACGTGCTTGACAGAAGTATAAAATACTTATAGGCCTTGTCCTAATTGTTGAACATGTTTGCTCTAACTTTTCTATGCAAGGGGTTGATGCTATTTCATAGCATCTCCCCTAGTGGCCTAAATAAATCTCTACATGCTAAGGTTGATATGATGTAGAGAACCCCCAAACTCCTGTTTCTAGGCGTGACGCCTGGGGTCCCTTACTGAGATTCACCTGCATGTAGTGGTGTATTGGGATATTGACCTTGAACTAATTTTAAACGCTAAGCCTTGGTCGCATTGTTGTAATGTGTCCATGCTTAGTAGCTCAACGCCTTTCTTTATGTGACACAGAGATGATGTATAGATCCTCCAAACTCCTGTTGCAAGGAGTGACGCCTGGGGCCTAATACTGAGTTGTCGCATAGAGAATCGCATTGAATTCCTTGCTAAACGCATTTGTGGTTCACGCCGTTCACCAGTGCTGTTACAATGCCTAATGTACCACCAGCCACAGAATACAAAGTTGTTTGCTGTCAGGTGAATGCCTGTGGCCATGGGCTAATTTTTGCAGCCTGTAATGGCCGACACTTACTTCTGTATCCGGTGAATGCCTAATGTACCACCAGCCACAGAATACAAAGTTGTTTGCTGTCAGGTGAATGCCTGTGGCCATGGGCTAATTTTTGCATGTAATGGCCGACACTTACTTCTGTATCCGGTGAATGCCTAATGTACCACCAGCCACAGAATACAAAGTTGTTTGCTGTCAGGTGAACGCATGTCGGCTAATTTTTAAGGCCTGTAATGGCCGACACTTACTTCTGTATCCGGTGAATAGCTTAATGTACCTCCAGCCACAGAATACAAAGTTGTTTGCTGTCAGGTGAACACCTGTCGGCTAATTTTTGGGGCCTGTAATGGCCGACACTTACTTATGTATCCGGTTTTTCACTTAATACTTCTGGTAGGTCAGTGTCCATGTTGTGGGACTATTTGTGCACAGCTACAGTAGGTGAACCCGATTTTGTGTCAATCTCGCTCTCTTTCTCGGCGAGATTGAGCACCTACGAGCCCCATCGCGGGAGCCAGCGCCGAGCTGGCTTGCCGCGATGGAGACAGAGCCGTCATAGAAGCGACGGGAGATCCGACTTGGATTCCCGCCAATTCTACACGTGTGCGGCGTTTGTTATGAATCCTGAGGGGGAAGTCCCCGCCGGATTTTAAATAAAAATCCGGCATGGGTTCCCCCTCAGGAGCATACCGGGCCCTTAGGTCTGTTATGGGTTGTAAGGAGAGCCCCCCCTACGCCGAAAAAAAGGGCGTAGGGGGTCCCCCTACAATCCATACCAGACCCATATCCAAAGCACGCTACCCGGCCAGCCAGGAAGGGAGTGGGGACGAGCGAGCGCCCCCCCCCTCCTGAGCCGTACCAGGCTGCATGCCCTCAACATGGGGGGGTTGGGTGCTCTGGGGCAGGGGGGCGCACTGCGGCCCCCCCACCTCAGAGCACCCTGTCCCCATGTTGATGAGGACAGGGCCCCTTCCCGACAACCCTGGCCGTTGGTTGTCGGGGTATGCGGGCGGGAGGCTTATCGGAATCTGGGAGCCCCCTTTAATAAGGGGGCCCCCAGATACCGGCCCCCCACCCTAAGTGAATGAGTATGGGGTACATCGTACCCCTACCCATTCACCTGCAAGAAAAGTGGTAAAAACACAAATAAACCACACAGTGTATTAAAATATTTTATTAGTCTGCTCCGGAGGCCGCCCCCTGTCTTCTTTATTAGCTCTTTTACCAGGGGGGGCTTCTTCTTTGACGTCTTCGGGTGGGTGGGGGCCGCCGTCTGGTTCTCTTCCACCGCCGGGGGGGGGTGGCTTTTAAAAAAGCCCCCACCCCCCGGCGGGTTTCCTCCGGCGTCTTCGGCGGGGCTCTTCTTCTTCCGCTATCCCGACGGGTCTTCTCCGCTATCCGGGGGGTCTCCTTCTATATTCGCCGCTCTCCGCTGTTGACTCGTCGCACCCCGGTTCTTCGTCTCGCAGTCCGGTCCCTTCTTCCGTGCTGTACGTCTTCTCCTTCCGTGCTGTGATGAGTTCTTCTTCCGTGCTGTGACGTCATGTTCTTCACTTCTCTTCTTCTCCCGATGTTGACACGCCGGTCCTTCTCGCTGAAATGACGGATGCGAGCCTTGCATCGGACCTATATAGGCCTCACAGTCCCATCATGCTCTGTACCTACCCATGTGATACCTACCCACGTGGGTAGGTATCACATGGGTAGGTACAGAGCATGATGGGACTGTGAGGCCTATATAGGTCCGATGCACCCGCGCACCCGTCATTGCAGAGAGGAAAGGCGACGTGTCAACATCGGGAGAAGGAGAGACGTGAAGAACATGACGTCACAGCGCGGAAGAAGAACTCATCACAGCACGGAAGGAGAAGAAGACGTACAGCACGGAAGAAGGGACCGGACTGCGAGACGAAGAACCGGGGTGCGACGAGTCAACAACGGAGAGCGGCGAAGACAGAAGGAGAACCCCGGAGAGTTGAGAAGACCCCCCGGATAGCGGAGAAGACCCGTCGGGATAGCGGAAGAAGAAGAGCCCCGCCGAAGACGCCGGAGGAAACCCGCCGGGGGGGTGGGGGCTTTTTTAAAAGCCACCCCCCCCCCGGCGGTGGAAGAGAACCAGACGGCGGCCCCCACCCACCCGAAGACGTCAAAGAAGAAGCCCCCCCTGGTAAAAGAGCTAATAAAGAAGACAGGGGGCGGCCTCCGGAGCAGACTAATAAAATATTTTAATACACTGTGTGGTTTATTTGTGTTTTTACCACTTTTCTTGCAGGTGAATGGGTAGGGGTACGATGTACCCCATACTCATTCACTTAGGGTGGGGGGCCGGTATCTGGGGGCCCCCTTATTAAAGGGGGCTCCCAGATTCCGATAAGCCTCCCGCCCGCATACCCCGACAACCAACGGCCAGGGTTGTCGGGAAGGGGCCCTGTCCTTATCAACATGGGGACAGGGTGCTCTGAGGTGGGGGGGCCGCAGTGCGCCCCCCTGCCCCAGAGCACCCAACCCCCCCATGTTGAGGGCATGCAGCCTGGTACGGCTCAGGAGGGGGGGGGCGCTCGCTCGTCCCCACTCCCTTCCTGGCTGGCCGGGTAGCGTGCTTTGGATACGGGTCTGGTATGGCTTGTAGGGGGACCCCCTACGCCGTTTTTTTCGGCGTAGGGGGGGGCTCTCCTTACAACCCATAACAGACCTAAGGGCCCGGTATGCTCCTGAGGGGGGACCCATGCCGGATTTTTATTTAAAATCCGGCGGGGACTTCCCCCTCAGGATTCATAACAAACGCCGCACACGTGTAGAATTGGCGGGAATCCAAGTCGGATCTCCCGTCGCTTCTATGACGCGCTTGCTGGGATGTGCTGTCACTATTCCAGTGAGTGCGAGGTGTCGGCGAGATCTCGGCACCATGTCGCCGAGTATCAGCGCGACGCTGTCGTGCTAAAAGCACAATATCACAAACACCTACTGTAGTAAGTATTTTGTGGCTGCAAATATGACCTGAAGGTTTTAAATATTCGTCTGCCATTAAAGTCAATAGGGCCCGCCGCCAACTTGCGGTTCGCGGACATTTGCGATCGTTCGCGAACAGGGGTCAAGTCCTGGGGAAAAAAGTGTGGGAACTCCCACCCAAGATCCACTCCTCCACCAAAAAAAAAAATGATACGCTCATATGCATAATTACTAAACCGCATGTTTTTTTGTGATCCACTGTACTTTTTTTTTGTTTACAAACTTTTATTGCAAAAGATAGAGAGCGGTACATAGTTGGAAATATATAAAAATACAGCATAATTATAAAAGTTGCGGTAAGTTCTTATCAGAAACAGAAATATAATATGACACAGCAAAGCAATTGGGGTTAACAGGCTTTTCTTAGAGATGGGAAAAAACCATGGAGGATCTTGAAAGAATATTGAGGGAAGCCATGTTAAAAGGAATGTGGTATAATAAAGGAATTAGTTTGTATTAAAAAAGAGAGGTGAATATTCAGACCAGGGGGACCATTTATTGTTGAAAATGTGCATGGTGTTTTGTAGCGTATGTGAGATTTTTTCCATCAAATTTATCTCGTTAATCCTGTGTTTGAGTGGATTTAGGAGTATTATTGGAGATTTCCATTGAGATGCAATCAGCCAGTGTATGGCTACACATATTGTATGGATGAGTCTCATATGGCATGTGGAAAGGTCCGTGATGGGGGAGAAAAGTAAACAGTTATGTATTGTAAGGGTGATTGGTTTATCTGAAATTTTGGAGGCAAAGCTTTCAAGCTGTAACCAAACATTCTTGACCTTATCGCAAGACCAGAAAATGTGGGGGAAAGAACCCGGTTCATCGCATCCTCTAAAGCATGAGGAGGAGATTGAGGGAAAAATGGCGTGGAGTTTGGTCGGGGTATAATACCATCTGATAAACACTTTTAGGGCTGTTTCCTTGATTGCAATAGATTTGGTGCATTTGTGTAAATTGGTTATACAGTTGTCCCAGTTTAATGGGGAGTACGTAAAGTTAAGGTCTTGTTCCCATTTTAGCATATATGATAATTTATTGGGCTCTGTGTTGTTAGACATGATGAAATAAAGTTCTGAGATGAAACCTTTCTTCCTGGGGGAATCGCGACAGAGTTTTTCAAAATGAGAGGGGGATTGGGTGTTTGTGGTTTTGAAGTGAGTTTCGAAGAATTGTTTAATAAGGATGACATTGTCGAATTCCGAGTCCGGAATCTGATATTTAGCTTTCAGGGTGGAGAAGGGGATGAAGTTCGTACCTATAATAAATTTGTTAAGTGTAGTGAGGTTTTTAGTCTTCCACCATGAAAGGTCTATTGGAGAGTTTTGTTTGAATTTTGGGTCTCCTAAAAATGTAGCAAACGGTGGGGATTTAGAGATGAGGTTATATTTTCCATTATGGAGCTTCCATAAGTGATAAGAATGTGCTACAATTTGGTTACGGGAGTTTAGGGATGGAATTGAGATTTTATTTCCCCAGAGAATACCCGAGATGGTGAATGGGGATATTGAGGATTTCTCGAAAGCTATCCATGGGATCTTGGAATGCGGGATGTGCCATTGTGCTGTTTGGGTCCATCTTGCTGAAAGGTAGTATAACCAAAGGTCTGGGAGGCCGAGGCCGCCAGATCTCTGAGAGTTGTGCAAGACTTGTCTAGGAGAACGGGGATGAGAGTCCGACCAAACAAATTTGTTAATATCAGATTGGAATTTGGTGATAAGGGATTTATTAATTCTAATGGGGAGTGCTCTAAATAGATAAAGTAATTTTGGGAGGAGTGTCATTTTAATCGCTGTGATTTTACCGAGGAAAGAGATCTTAAAAGATTTCCACATTTTAAGTGTCGCCCTTAATTTTTGAATCATTGTGATGTATTTTTTACCTGCTAGGTCATCAAGATTAGGGGTGAGATAAATACCTAGGTATGGAAGAGAGTCTGGGGTGTAAGAAAATTCGAAGGAGGAGCGTATGGAGTCTAATTCCAGTGGGGGGATGTTGATGGGCATGCCTATTGATTTTGAGACGTTGACTGTGAGGCCTGAAACGGATGCGAAATTGTTGAGGGTTTGTAGAAGTTTAGGAAGTGTATTAACCGGTTGTGTGAGGAAGAGTAGCATGTCATCTGCATACATGCTTAGTTTATATGTATCGGGTCCAGATGAGTAACCTTTAATATCTGGGTTGGTGAGGATTGCTGTGGAAAGTGGTTCAATTGCTAGTGCAAAAAGTAAAGGGGAAAGGGGACAGCCCTGTCTAGTACCTTTGCCTACTTTAAAAAATTCAGAGTTACAACCCGGGAGACGTATTCTGGTGGAGGGATTATGGTAGAGTGCATGAAATGCGTGTAAGAATTCGCCAGTGAAGCCATATTTATGTAGAACACTGTCCAAGAATGACCAATGTACACTGTCGAAGGCTTTGTTTATATCAAGGCTGAGTAACAAAACAGGGTTGGAATGTAACTTGGCATCCTGGACTATATTTGTGACTAGCCTGATGTTATCTGTGATTTGTCTTCCGGGGATGAAGCCTGATTGGAAGGGGGAAATGAGAGTAGGGATAATAGAGGAAAGTCTGTTAGCTAGGAGTCTGCTGAATATTTTAAGGTCATTATTTATGACAGAGATTGGTCTGTAATTTTGGGGGAGTGTATGGTCTTTGTTGGGTTTTGGGATCAAGGACATGTTGGCAAGTAGCATCTCGTCTGGGAAGTGATCGCCTTTTAAGACGCAATTAAAAAGTTTCTTCAGGTGTGGGACTAGGATCTGAGAATATTGTTTGTAATAAAGTGATGAGAATCCATCTGGGCCTGGGGCGGAGTTTCTCTTAAGTGTTTTGATAATTTGTTCTAGTTCTTCGTCTGAGCATGGCATGTTAAGGTTGTCTATTTGTGTTTGATTGAGTTTAGGGAAGGGAAGATTGTTCAACCACGTGGATGGTGGAGAGGGTGGGGAGGGGTTTGGGGCAGAGAGAAGGTCAGAGTAAAATTTTGTGAATATCGAAAGTACTTCTTTTGGGTGTGTGACGACTTGGTTCCTGTTATTCTTGAGTTTGTAGATATGTGACGGTTTGAGGGATTGATTAAGTTTACGGGCGAACATTGCTGAGTATGAGTTGCTGGAGAGAAGAAACCTAGCTTTCGACCATCTGAGTGACTTTTCTGCTTTAAGGGAAAGCAATGTGTCAAGCTCGTTGCGTTTAAGAGAGATGGTTTTAAAGACAGCAGGGTCATGTGAACGTGTATGGACTTTGTATAGGTTATGGAGGTCTTTCATGAGGGAGATGATTTTTTCAACATTATTTCTGTTGCGTTGGGCTGCGCGTCTAATCAAGTGGCCTCTAATTACTGCTTTATGAGCTGACCAGAGTGTGGCTGCAGAAGTTTCAGGAGTGTCATTCAGGGAAAAATATTCTTTAATCTCTGTATCAATTCCTTGTTGGTGGTTAGGGTCTGTTAGAAGGGATTCATTCAATCTCCAAGAATAGGGGGTGGGGGAGAGGCCTATGAATTTCGTGCAAAGGGTGACAATATTGTGATCAGACCAGGAGCAAGGATGAATATCGGCGCCAAGGGAATTAGCTAAAATTATTGGGGTGCAGAAAATATGGTCAATTCTTGAGTAAGAATCGTGTGGGTGTGAATAAAAGGTGTAATCTCTTGCACCTATGTTCAAGGCTCGCCAAGAGTCTATCAACTGGAGGTTAAATAGAAGAGAGGAGGTTGTCTTGGAGAAGGATTTAGAGTTTAAGGTTTGTTTGCTTCTGTCTAAGTTGGGTTGCGGAACCGAGTTAAAGTCTCCGCCTAGTATGATATGTGGGGTGTGAAATTGTTGTAGTTTATTAAGAAAGTGTGTAAAGAATGCTGTTTGGGAATCGTTAGGGGCGAAAATGTTGGCTATGGTAATGTCTTTGCCTGAGAGAGTGCCTTTAAGAATAATGAATCTGCTCTCTTGGTCTTTGTAAACTTGTTGTATCTCTATAGGGAAAGAGTGGTGAAAGAATATGGCGACTCCTTTAGTTTTTGAGGAGAAGGATGTGTAGAAGGATTGGTTAAAGGACTTATTAAAGAAAGTGGGGTGAGAGTCATTTAAGAAATGTGTTTCTTGTAACATCACTATTTTAGCGTCTAGTTTCTTGTATTGGAAGAAGGCCTTTTTCCTTTTGTTAGGTGAGTTGAAACCTTGGACGTTGTGTGAGATTATTTTAATGGTCATAATGTTTTACTAGGTGGAGGGTGTATCGGCAGGTAAGGTTGTATACAGTAGGTACCAGGGAGGCTTGAGGCTAGCTGTATATAGGAAATATGATAGAACAGGGGCTGTGTCATGTGTAAATAAAAGTTGTAGACTGAGTTAGTTTCTGTGGGAGATTTGAAGAGTTTAAGGAAGAAGGGTGTACCGCTATTATAAAACTGGATCAACAATAAGTCAAATGGAACCTTGTTCCAATGTGAGTAAATTCTAATCTGAAAAAAATATATGGGGTTGTGTGAGCCAATGGCCACCAACCGACAGAGAAGTATCAATAGACCAATTGGTCCAAAACTCAGCCTTGATAGCCGACCAATGCGAGATAAGGTAGAAAAAAAAACTAGTATTAAGCAAAAAGTAGAAAAAAAAATGTTATTCTCGCGATTGAGAAGGCTACGGGAGCTCCAACAGGGGGGAGGGAGCCCTTGGGCCGAGAGGGGGAAAACCATGGCGACATAGAACGGGGGTCACCCGATATTAAGGAAAATAATGAACCTGTGAAAAAGGCATAGGAGATATAACTGTGATATACATGTCAGAAAGTCTCAATTGACTGTGAGAAAAGTATGCAGATCAAACTAACATTGGTCAAATATACCTGCAAAAATAACAATATAGCATAACAAATGGGTATGTATAATTTTGTGGAGAGGTTTGAAAGTAGCGTAGTATATCTTATGTATTAGAATTGTCGAGTAGATGTAGGAGAGAAGGGAGAGAGGAAAAGAAAAGAAAGAGGTAAGAAAGCTAAATAAATAGAGGCAAAATACTGAGTATGTAGATATATTAATATGCAATACCAAAAAAGGTCAGTAGGTGTCAGTCTCCAACCACTGGGTGAGAAATGATGAGGTAGAGGGAAGATACTTGAATCAGGATAAATATTTGGGTCTGCAGGGGAATTATATGCAGCAAAACAGCAGGACATCCGCAGAATCCCATTACTCGATATCAAGGAGTTTATATCACTTAAATGGGGTTGGCTTTATATAAGTATATATATAAAAAATTATATAAGTAATAAAAAAAGAATGAGATGGGAGAAAAGAAGAGAGAAGAGAAAAAAGACAAGGAGAACAAGGAAAATAGAGAAAAGAATCTAAGAGTGGAACCCAACCAACGGATACCACCGTGGAGAAAATTCCATGTCAGTGCGTCCGACTCTGAAACTCCCCTAGATAGGTCTTCATGAGGTGTTATGTGAATACCAGTCTAAACATCAACATTGTGCAGTATATAACAATGAACCATAATACATTGCACTTGGAGAAGTCGGGAAAGTATAATGTACAAGAATTAAACACAGTATGTGTAAGATTAACATTAAGAGGGATTAAGCAAAGTGTACATATGCAGGCGTGTGTAATACTGGAAAGGATCTGTAGGTGTCAGTAGCATGCCACCGAAAATGAAAAAGTGAGCCAGAAAGGTGATTGAAGAAGAGGAGAGACTGATGTAATTGAAAAAAAAGAAAAAAAAGGGGAAAAATAGGTCCTGTAAATGCGTAGAAGATGTGGAACCCATACTAGCTAAATTACTATCCAGGTGCTAGTAGGGAGATAGGGTCCAGATCACAAAAAAAAAAAAAAAAAAAAAAAAAAAAAGGGTGATGAGACCTACTGCATTCAGGAGGTTGCAAGAAAATTGTAGTTCTTGGAAGGAAACAGAGTCAGTCGGATGAAACTTTGAGCGTGAGGGAAAAAAGGGAGTCAGGCAACTTTATAATAATAAAAGTTAATTAAATCGAAGAACAGCAGGATCCTGCCTGACCCCCCTCCTGCCTGCACGAGACGCAGGGGTATTCCAAATCTGGGCCGGGCGGGAGAAGGCAGGGGTGCGAGGGATATTAACTGCATCCAACAGACCCAGCTTGACTAAAATGTCCTGGCCTTCAGCAATAGTGGTCGCAATATATGTGGAGCCATTATGAGGGATGATCAACTTAAATGGAAAGCCCCATCTATATCTGATCCTCGCTGAGGAGAGGATTGAAGTGATTTCTTTCATCTTTCTGCGTCTGTCTAAGGTTGCTTGGGAGACATCTGGATAGATCTGTAAATGAATTCCATCTTGTGTGATGTTTCTTATGGCTCTTGCGGCGCGCATTATTTCCTCCTTGACTAAAAAGTCTTTCATACAGAGAATTATATCTCTAGGGGGTTTGTCAGGGGGTGGTTTGGCTCTTAGGGCACGATGAATGCGGTCACACGTGAATGTACTGGGATTTTGTTCTGGAAGCAGGGAGGTGAACAGCTTATTGGAAAATGGCAGAAGGTCTGTGACTGTCTCTGGGACCCCCCTGATCCTAATATTAGACCTCCTATTACGGTTCTCCAAATCTTCTAAATGTTCTTGGAGTTGGGAGAAGGCAGAGGATAAAGAGTCATGTTCCCTGGAGAGGTCATTAAAAGCAATAGACAATTCGTCATGCTTATTCTCCAACAAGTCTGTTCTGGATCCTAGGGCTGCTATTTCTTGGGATAGTGTGCTGGTGGATTTCTGTAACTCAGCCTGAAACTTGATGAGAAGTTTTGAGCACATGGTGTCTAGGCTAGTGTTAAGATCTTCTTTAGTAAGTGTGGGGTACTCACTGTGAGTGGATGGATCCGGATTCCAATGCAGCTGGGATGGATGCTGAGCTGGTGAGGAGGGGGAAGAAGAGGGCTGTGTGTTGGCGCCCTTATTCGCCATCTTGCCACGCTCCTGCGACCTCAGGCAGTAGTGGGTCAGGTTGTGGAGGGATTTACAGCTCCGCCGTAACTTCTTCCTGCTCGGCTGCATACACAGGGTGATGCTGGCGGGGGTGCCGATATCTGTGATGGTTTTTTAAAGATTTTAGCCCCGGGACAGCGGGATTCCTCCGTTCTAGGAGAGGATCTCTCACCAGAAGCGACCGCTCTGCTCCATGTCGCGCATGCGCCCCCCGTGATCCACTGTACTTTTAAGCAAGTTCTTTCTAAATCACACGATAACTCACGGCAGACCTCCGCAATGTCTCCTGAGAACAATGACAAAAGCTCCCAGGAGACATTACGGCATCAAGGAAGTGACGGAATACCCGCACACTACCCAATGAATCCATATACAGGAAGCGGCCAGTAACAAAGTATTACTAAGGTTCGCCTGCCCCTGACAGTGACTCGAGCTGGGCATCACCGCTTAGTGAAGGATTGGCTCGGGCGGCTCAGCTGCTCTAGTCCTGCAAAGGGAACTGCGTTGCTGCTGTGAAAAAAGTGCAGGAACTCCGTTCCCACGCGTTCCCGCAGGACTTGAGCCCTGTTCGCGAACCATCCTGTCGGATGTTCGTCCATCACTAATGGCAAGTACATGTATCTCATAATACAACAAATCTCCAGAGACACGGATATGAATTCTAAATAAGTACTAGGGGCCAGATTCACAAAAGGGATACGCAGGCGTATCTGCTGATTAGTGTTGAGCAGAATATGCCATATTCGATTTCGCGATATATCTCGAATATATATTCGAATATTCGAGATATATTCGCTAAATTCGAATATTCGTGATATTTTATCGAAATTAATTGAATGCGATTTTTCGCTATTGCGAATGCGAAAATAATTGCGATTTTTTTAATAACTGCGGAAGGAGCGCTCTGATTGGCTTAGAATATTCGTGATATTTTATCGAAATATCGCAACATGCGAATGCGATATTTATTGCGGAATTTCGAGATATGCTGGAGGAGCGCTCTGATTGGCTTAGAATATTCGTGATATTTTATCGAAATATCGCAACATGCGAATGCGATATTTATTGCGGAATTTCGAGATATGCTGGAGGAGCGCTCTGATTGGCTCAGAATATTCGTGATATTTTATCGAAATATCGCAACATGCGAATGCGATATTTATTGCGCAATTTCGAGATATGCTGGAGGAGCGCTCTGATTGGCTCAGAATATTCGTGATATTTTATCGAAATATCGCAACATGCGAATGCGATATTTATTGCGCAATTTCGAGATATGCTGGAGGAGCGCTCTGATTGGCTCAGAATATTCCTGATATTTTATCGAAATATCGCAACATGCGAATGCGAAATTTATTGCAGATATTTCGAAAACTGCTGTAGCAGCACTCTGAAATCGAATATGTATGATATTTTAACCAAAATACATATTGCGATTGCGATTTTTCGATCGCGCATGCGCAATTGCGCGAACAACACGCGACCATTTCCTGGAGCCTTGCCAGTTTCCAACTTATGATCGCAGCGCAATCACACAGCAACATGGTTGGAAGCAATTTCACTAAGTCTGAGGAAAAGTTGCTGATTTGTGTAAGTATTTTGACCACTGTTATTTCATCATCTTCAACTGCATTTTAGTCTAGTTTAAAAGTTAGTATATATGATCAGATATTAGTATTTCACAAAAAATGTGTCTCCTGCTTTTACAAAACTACAAGTCCCAGCATGCCTGGACAGCTGCAGACACCCTGGTTGGCAAATGTGTATTTAGGCACTTTTCCTTGTTATTTAGCATAATGAATTTAACATTTTATTGGACATAGGACGTATGCGAACGTCCTGACTTCAGTGTCCTCAAGGCCCAAGGACGTTCGAATACATATTGCCCTTTAGATGTTGCAGAACTACAATTTCCAGCATGCCTGGGAATGCTGGCACTTCTAGTATTGTAAGTTCTGCAGGCCCACATTTTTCAGGCCTTTATGCACGGGTCTCTAAACTGTGGCACCCTAGATGCAGCAAAAGTAAAATTCTTAGCATGCACTGACAGACCGTGGCTGATGGGAGTAGTAGTTTTGCAACAGCTGGAGGTGGACTGGTCTTGAAACCCAGAGTTAGGTAACAAACCCGTAGTGTTTTGCAACCATTCTGCCTCCAGCTGGTTATTTTCTGTTGAAAAGCCTGTGGCGTGCAAAACACAACCCAAAAACTCCACCCGGTGCAAGGAAAAATTTGCACACACCTAAAGAGTGACATCACAAAAAACTGCGACGGTTGCATACGTCAGTGGTCCTCCGAAAAGGTCCCGTCTCTGACCCCCCGGGGCGTTAGGCTCCTGACAGGGAAAAGAGTTACTGTGGTCCATACAGCCGAAGCCATATGGACCCATCTCGGTCCAAGCAGCGCAATCAACACGCGAACAACACGCGACCATTTCCTGGAGCCTTGCCAGTTTCCAACTTATGATCGCAGCGCAATCACACAGCAACATGGTTGGAAGCAATTTCACTAAGTCTGAGGAAAAGTTGCTGATTTGTGTAAGTATTTTGACCACTGTTATTTCATCATCTTCAACTGCATTTAAGTCTAGTTTAAAAGTTAGTATATATGATCAGATATTAGTATTTAACCAAAAATGTGTCTCCTGCTTTTACAAAACTACAAGTCCCAGCCCAGCCCAGCATTTTAGTCTAGTTTAAAAGTTAGTATATATCAGGCATCACTAAATGGCGGCCCGCGGTCCGCGTCCGGCCCGAGCTGCTGCTCTTTCCGGACCGCGGCGATCGCGCCATTTAGTCGCCGCTTTGGTCCCCAGCCTCCTCCGCTATTATTAGCAGAGGAGCGAACAGCGGGAGGCGGGACCAGAGAGGTAGCTGCCTGTCGTGTTAGATGGGAGGTGATTGGCTGCTAGGAGGCGGTCCTAGCAGCCAATCACCAGTTCGCCGAAAAGTCAACCCGACAGCTCCCGCGCCTTCAGTCCACGACTGTCCCGCCTCCCGCCCCGCGCTCTGTGAAAGGTAGGAGTGGAGAGGGAAGGGAGGAAGGGAGGAAAATGTATGAAAATGATAAGGATGGGGAGCGGGGGCAGTGCTGTGTGTGTGAAGGGGGGGTCATGTAAAGGGGGCATCATGTAAAGGGGGCAGTACTGTGTGGGGGGAATTATGTGATGGGGCAATATTGTGTGTGGAGGGGGGGAATATGTGATGGGGCAATACTGTATGGGGGGGGGGGATCTGTGATGGGGGTCATGTAAAGGGGCAATACTGTATGGGGGGGGATCTGTGATGGGGGTCATGTAAAGGGGAAATACTGTGGGGGGGGATATGTGATGGGGCAATACTGTGTGGTGAGATATGTGATGGGGTCATGTAAAGGGGGCAATACTGTGTGGGGGATATGTAATGGGGCAATACTGTGTGGGGGGATATGTAATGGGGCAATACTGTGTGGGGGGATATGTGATGGGGCAATACTGTGTGGGGGATATGTAATGGGGCAATACTGTGTGGGGGGATATGTAATGGGGCAATACTGTGTGGGGGGATCTGTGATGGGGCAATACTGTGTGGGGGGATCTGTGATGGGGCAATACTGTGTGGGGGGATCTGTGATGGGGCAATACTGTGTGGGGGGATATGTGATGGGGCAATACTGTGTGGGGATATGTAATGGGGCAATACTGTGTGGGTGGATCTGTGATGGGGCAATACTGTGTGGGGGGATATGTGATGGGGCAATACTGTGTTTGGGGATATTAGATGGGGCAATACTGTGTGGGGGGATCTGTGATGGGGTCATGTAAAGGGGGCAATAATGTGTGGGGGATATGTTATGGGGCAATAATGTGTGGGGGATATGTGATGGGGGTCATGTAAAGGGGGCAAAACTGTGTGGGGGGATATGTAATGTGGTAATACTGTGTGGGGGGATGTGTAATGTGGTAATACTGTGTGGGGGATATGTGATGGGGTCATGTAAAGGGGGCAAAACTGTGTGGGGGGATATGTAATGGAGCAATACTGTGTGGGGGATATGTGATGGGGCAATACTGTGTTGGGAGATATGTGATGGGGTAATACTGTGTGGGGTGATATGTAATGGGGCAATACTGTGTGGGGGATATGTGATGGGGTAATATACTGTGTGGGGGGGATATGTGATGGGGCAATACTGTGTGGGGGGATATGTGAAGGGGGGTAATACTGTGTGGGGTGATATGTGAAGGGGGTAATACTGTGTGGGGGGATATGTGAAGGGGGACAGGGCTGTGGTGGGGAAGATGTGAAGCGGACAACCAGCTGCGCACAAAATGAGGTGCTGCACAGAAAACGTAAAGGGGTACCATTGACTCCTAAATGCACTAAAATGCAAAGTGCAATTTTCTGCACATGGAAATTGCATGGTACAAACGCATCATGCAGTTTCCTTGTGGCTGCCTTTTTAAAAAGATGCCAGGACCTTTTCCCAGCAGAAACACAGGCGCAGCAGCCCATTCAAACGAATGGTGTGTCGTGCCTGCACCCTTGGGCTGCAATGTAAAGAATTGGGGTAATTGCACGAAACTGCGATGCGGACCTCGGCTGGAAGAAAATTTTACTTATCGGACCTCCATGAATTTTAATTCAATACCCCTGGTATATATGATCATATATTAGTATTTCACAAAAAATGTGTCTCCTGCTTTTACAAAACTACAAGTCCCAGCATGCCTGGACAGCTGCAGACACCCTGGTTGGCAAATGTGTATTTAGGCACTTTTCCTTGTTATTTAGCATAATGAATTTAAAAAATTTTTGGACATAGGACGTATGCGAACGTCCTGACTTCAGTGTCCTCAAGGCCCAAGGACGTTCGAATACATATTGCCCTTTAGATGTTGCAGAACTACAACTTCCAGCATGCCTGGGAATGCTGGCACTTCTAGTATTGTAAGTTCTGCAGGCCCCCATTTTTCAGGCCTTTATGCACGGGTCTCTAAACTGTGGCACCCTAGATGCAGCAAAAGTAAAATTCTTAGCATGCACTGACAGACCGTGGCTGATGGGAGTAGTAGTTTTGCAACAGCTGGAGGTGGACTGGTCTTGAAACCCAGAGTTAAGTAACAAACACGTAGTGTTTTGCAACCATTCTGCCTCCAGCTGTTTTTTTCCTGTTGAAAAGCCTGTGGCGTGCAAAACACAACCCAAAAACTCCACCCGGATGCAGTGAAAAATGTGCACACACCTAAAGAGTGACATCACAAAAAACTGCGACGGGTACATACGTCAGTGGTCCTCCGAAAAAGGTCCCGTCTCTGACCCCCCGGGGCGTTAGGCTCCTGACAGGGAAAAGAGTTAGCAACGCATATCTCCCCTATACGTGTATCCTGTGTTGTTAATAATATATTCATAATTATGCAAATGATAATGGCTGCTATATTTATGCAAAAAAGGTGGCGACCGAAATGGCAGGATATAAAATCTTTCATGTTACCCCTGTCATTGATTAATAAGGCGAGAATGCTTCCAATTGTTGAATAGCATACATTTACGTCATATATCCATAAGGCTGTCAACAGAAGTATTACAATATACTTTGTTCTTCATCTTGCAGAAGTTCCTGGAAACAGGATACGATGAGCTGCGGAGGCAGCCAGAGAAAAGGGCTGTGGTCAGCGCCCTAATCGCTGACTTTGGCGGCCAACATGACCACAAGGCAATTGTTAAGAAGTGGTCTGACCTGAAGAGGCGCCAAATGGTTCAGGTCAGACGTCTTCGGGCTAAATATCATCCAGGTAAGTTATTGTTGACAGTTATGTTTTTTTTTTAAAAAGTGTATTTTGTGCGTGAACTCGAAAGAGAGAGGAGCCGGCCTGCAGGAGTTGGGAGGCCTCCCCCAGAGGCAATCTGCCACCTTTCTCCATGCCCCGGTTGGCAATGGCGGGTGTGAGGGGGTCCTCCCAACCCAACCTCGCATAGCACACCCACCAGGGGCGGGGCTGAGACCACCAAACTCAATTCACAGGTAGCCGAGAGCGGGATCCGAACCCCTAGCTGCAGAGGTGAATCAGTTGTCAGTGCAGTGGCAATCGCGTGGAGCCACCGCAGCTCCTTTGGTGACAGTTATGTAAGGTCATATGTAATTCATGTAAGGTCAGATGTTGTTAACCAAGATGCCATGTTGTGCTAACATATATCACCACCGGCCAAGGTATTCATAGTACTGTTGAAAAAAGACATGGGACAGCAGACAGGAACACAGAAGTTATGTGGGAACATAATTTTCCCATTGCTTTGCATGGGACTTTAAAGAAAAACCCCGACCATGGCAAGTGGGGGTGGGTAAGGTTTAAACCACCTATCCTATGTTTGTGGCTGACATATAAGTAACCTGTGTGCCAAGTTTCATATAAATATCTTTAGCCGTTTGTACGTGATGCTGGAACATACATACATACATACATACATACATACATACATTTATGCACACACACACGTTGAGTTTTATATATATAGATTACCACTAAATTCCTGTGTTAGGAGTGGGGTTGTTATAGTAATCCCGTGTGCTCCATCAGGCCCTTTTTTTAACATGAGATGGTCTGAACAAAACAAAGTAGACAAAAACAGCTCATTTTAACATGGTTGCATCCCAGCTCACGCTCAGTCCCCTGTAGTGCCCACAAGACCCTTTAATATAACATTGTCCCATTGGTTAACTGTCTATATAAATCAATTTGTATTCATATACAATACAGCAGAGTACACTGAATTTGCATACGTCATTAGAAAACATTTTTATAATATATGAACATTGTGTTATTATAGGAGCTCCAATGCCAGTTGTCCGCGCCAAGCGCAGAAGGCGCCAGGCCGATGAGGAGGAGGAGGATGCGGCAGAGGAGGATGCGGCAGAGGAGGAGATGGATGAAGAGGAGCAGCCAGGGCCCTCCCACTCCCCAACCCCAGCTCCTGCTGAGGAGCAAGCTGAGGAGCTTCCCCCCCCCCCACCACCCCAACTTCTCAAGCAGAAGAGCAGGAGGAAGAGAGCGGTCCTGTGAGCCTCATTCAGGAAGGTAAATATGTGCACAATGATTAATAACATTTCAACAACAAAATGTAGATATAAAAATGGACAACATATAAAGCGCACCTGTCAGATTGTAGAACCATAATATGGTATTGATGCTAGAAGTATACAGGTAGTGCATAATTATTAGGCAAGTTGTATTTTTTGAGGATTCATTTTATTATTGAACAACAACCATGTTCTCAATGAACCCCAAAAACTCATTAATATCAAAGCTGAATTTTTTTGGAAGTAGTTTTTAGTTTGTTTTTAGTGTTAGTTATTTTCGGGGGATATCTGTGTGTGCAGGTGACTACTATTACTGTGCAGAATTATTAGGCAACTTAACCAAAAAATAAATAGATAGCCATTTCAATGATTTATTTTTAACAGTGAAACCAATATAACATCTCAACATTCACAAATACACATTTCTGACATTTAAAAACAAAACAAAAACAAATCAGTGACCAATATAGCCACCTTTCTTTGCAAGGACACTCAAAAGCCTGACATCCATGGATTCTGTCAGTGTTTTGATCTGTTCACCATCAACATTGCGTGCAGCAGCAACCACAGCCTCCCAGACACTGTTCAGAGAGGTGTACTGTTTTCCCTCCTTGTAAATCCCACATTTGATGATGGACCACAGGTTCTCAATGGGGTTCAGATCAGGTGAACAAGGAGGCCATGTCATTACTTTTTTTTATTTAATACCCTTTCTTGCCAGCCACGCTGTGGAGTACTTTGACACGTGTGATGGAGCATTGTCCTGCATGAAAATCATGTTTTTCTTGAAGGATGGTGACTTTTTCCTGTACCACTGCTTGAAGAAGGTCTCTTCCATAATCTGGCAGTAGGACTGGGAGTTGAGCTTGACTCCATCCTCAATCCGAAAAGGCCCCACAAGCTCATCTTTGATGATACCAGCCCAAACCAGTACTCCACCACCACCTTGCTGGCGTCTGAGTTGGACTGGAGCTCCCTGCCCTTTACCAATCCAGCCACAGGCTCTTCCATCTGGCCCATCAAGACTCACTCTCATTTCAGCAGTCCATAAAACCTTAGAAAAATCTTTCTTGAGATATTTATTGGCACAGTCTTGACGTTGCAGCTTGTGTGTCTTGTTCAGTGGTCATCGTCTTTCAGCCTTTCTTACCTTGGCCATGTCTCTGGGTATTGCACACCTTGTGCTTTTGGGCACCCCAGTGATGTTGCAGCTCTGAAATATGGCCAATCTTGTGGCAAGTGGCATCTTGGCAGCTGCACGCTTAACTTTTCTCAGTTCATGGGCAGTTATTTTGCACCTTTGTTTTTCCACACGCTTCTTTTGTTTGATGATCACGCTTCAGAAGCTTTGCAACTTTAAGAGTGCTGCATCCCTCTGCTAGATATCTCTCTATTTTGGACTTTTCAGAGTCTGTCAAATCCTTCTTTTGGCCAATTTTGCCAAAGAAAAGGAAATTGACTAATAATTATGCACACCTGATATAGAGCGTTGATGTCATTAGACCACACACCTTCTCATTACAGAGATGTACATTACCTAATATGCCTAATCTGTAGTAGGCTTTCGAGCCTATACAGCTTGGAGTAAGACAACATGCATAAAGAGGATGATGTGGTCCAAATACTCATTTGCCTAATAATTCTGCACTCCCGGGATGTGTTAGACACATAACAAGTGTATACACATGATAATGATTGATTAATAAGCAAAAAAAAATATTTATTTATTTGGTAACGTTATTTGAAATCCAAATGTTTTTTTATTATATCCTAAAAGCATCAAGAGATCTGAGGAGGCAAAACAGACTCATCGAAAAGACGCACCAGAAGATCCTTCAGAACCAGCGGAAGATGAGCTACCTCACCCAACAAAATGCTCTGCTAGAGCAGCAGCTATCGGGTCAGATTGCGGAAATGCACCGCATTCATAAACGGATTGAGAGCTATATTTAAATTTATTTTTGTATTAAAAAAATGTATTTTTTGGAAATGTTTCATTTCTTTTTGAGATAGAGTTGTAGGTTTTTCAACACATCTAACTTCACATCAAACAAATCAACATCAACACATTTAACTTCATAATAAGCAAAAACATTTTATACTATTATTTTATTTAACATTAACCTAGGACAAACTAAAGCACACGACACAGACACGACGAACACAAAATAAACTGTTGAAAAATGAACATAACAAAAGCAACAATATATATATATATACAAAGAGAGAGAGAGGGAGAGCAAGAAAGAGAGAGAATGCAGATGAGCTCTTGCAGTCAGCCCAATGGTTGCAGTATAAATGCCGCAAAACAGGGTTTAACATAAGGTTCATTGTTATAGTTACACTTGCTGTTTAGATCCGGTCTGGTAGTCCGGTCTGGTAGCTTGTAGCGGAGGCTGTTGGTGGATCCGCTGTGCCAGAGAGGTCATGAAGCTTTACTCAGCATGGAGGCAGCAGCAGGAGTATTAAAATATAATATAACTAGACAATGCATTTCCTGAGGAAAATGCGAGTGGGAATGCTGAATAGCTTAATTGGTGAGCCCCTTGCCAAAGACATTCACCATAACCACTACACTATCTTTAGGACACACAGCTTCTTTCTCTATCTGCAAAGTATAGAGTATGCTGACTTCCTGGTCGCCCCTCCCCCCTCAATAGGTTTCCCCTCCCCCCCAGGTCAGTGAGGAGGAATATTGCACTGAGGTCAGGAAAGTTATTTATGGAAAGAAATAACATTACAAACGCTTTTAATTCACAGATCTAATACATGATTTAAGCCTCCAAACAAAGCTTAATAAATCCTCAAACGTACATGCAATTGATACAACGACTACACCGTTTGAAATACACGGCCCTTGTAAACGCATCGATATGAAATTTATGTAGATAAACTTAAAAATGTGGCCATGTCTGCGATTTAGAAAAGAGCGTCTTTGTGAGTTCTGCAGCAACATTTTTTAGATAATTTAACATGAGAGTCTATGAGACATAATTTCTGGCTGTTGCTCCAATAATTAAAACTAAAATACGTATCGCAGAATTGGTCACATTGCCATAAACCAGACAAGCATAGCTACGTTTTGATATAAAAATTGTGTATGAAAAGTAGATCTTGTGGGCGTGAGACCAATTTGTTTCCCCTTTTTGTAAAGATATTTTTAATTACAAAGATCTCCAATGTTAAGGTCACATGACAGACTCTAAATCCCCTCCATAGGATTACATTATAACCTATTGCATTTTTGTGAAAAATTCGCAAAACGTAAATTGCGTTTTCACCAAAAAATTGTAAACGATAACGATCTGAAAAGTCATAGCCGGATAGCTAAATATTTTGTGACCGCTTTAAAGTTTTTTCAGTGTCTGTAAGTGAAAGTATGAAGTATGAAACTTTTGGCATGGCATGTGAATTCAAAGGGGAAAAGGATGTTCTCATTGACTTCAATGTTTAAAAAAAGGGTCTAAAAGCTTAAAATTTATAAAAGTGTAAAAAGTAGAAAAAAACTTGAAGAAGTCCCATCATTAGCTGAACGAGACGAACATTTTTACAGTTGAATGGTCTCAATAGCTGAAAGTATGCCGAAGTTACGCAGAACCAAAAAACGTAAGGAATAATAAGATTACTAAATTTACGGATATCAATACTGGAAATGTTTATTAAAGCATTCACACTAATTAAGATTAATACATTTACGGGTATCCATACTAGGAATGCTTATTAAAGCATTCCCACTAAGTATCACACAGGCATGATTTACAAGCAGTAGTGGTAATAGTAATACATAGCATAAAAACACTTGGGGAATACTTTACAGCATCAGTAGTGGTCATAGTAGTCAATAGTGTACCAAAAAATTGGGACACAGGTGTCTTGACTGAGCTGTAATAGTAGTAGTAGACATTGACAATACAGTGTCAAATCACTCGGGCAAGAGGTGCCATGATGAACAGCAGTCTTAATAAGAGTATATAGGGTGTGAAATAACTGCTGACATAGGTGTCTTGACTGGGCAGCAGAAGCAGCAGTAGTAGTATTAACAGTAGTAGTTGATACAGAGTCATATCACATGGGCAGGAGGTGCCATGATGAACAGCAGTAGGAATAGGAGTATATAGAGTGTCAAATAACTGCTGACATAGGTGTCTTGACTGGGCAGCAGCAGCAGAAGCAGCAGTAGTATTAACAGTAGTAGTTGATACAGAGTCATATCACATGGGCAGGAGGTGCCATGATGAACAGCAGTAGGAATAGGAGTATATAGAGTGTCAAATAACTGCTGACATAGGTGTATTGACTGGGCAGCAGCAGCAGAAGCAGCAGTAGTATTAACAGTAGTAGTTGATACAGAGTCATATCACATGGGCAGGAGGTGCCATGATGAACAGCAGTAGGAATAAGAGTATATAGAGTGTTAAACAACTGCTGACATAGGTGTATTGACTGGGCGGCAGCAGCAGCTGAAGCAGCAGTAGTAGTATTAACAGTAGTAGTTGATACAGAGTCATATCACATGGGCAGGAGTTGCCATGATGTACAGCAGTCTTAATAAGAGTATATAGAGTGTGAAATAACTGCTGACATAGGTGTATTGACTGGGCGGCAGCAGCAGCAGAAGCAGCAGTAGTAGTATTAACAGTAGTAGTTGATACAGAGTCATATCACATGGGCAGGAGTTGCCATGATGTACAGCAGTCTTAATAAGAGTATATAGGGTGTGAAATAACTGCTGACATAATTGTCTTGACTGATCCAAAGGAGTCATGGGAGAAAATCATGTGGTCAGATGAGACTATAATATAATTTTTTGATCATAATTTCACTAACCGTGTTCGGAGGAAGAATAATGATGAGTACCATGCCAAGAACGCCATCCCTAATGTGAAGCATGGGGGTGGTAGCATCATGCTTTGGTGGTGTTTTTCTGCACATGGGACAGGGTGACTGCACTGTATTAAGGAGAGGATGACCGGGGCCATGTATTGCAAGATTTTGGGCAACAACCTCCTTCCCTGAGTTAGAGCTTTGAAGATGGGTCGAGGCTGGGTCTTCCAACATGAGAATGACCCAAAGCACACAGCCAGGATAACCAAGGATTGGCTCTGTAAGGAGCATATCAAGGTTCTGGCGTGGCCTAGCCAGTCTCCAGACCTAAACCCAATAGAGAATCTTTGGAGGGAGCTCAAACTCCGTGTTTCTCAGCGATAGCCCAGAAACATGACTGATGTAGAGAAGATCTGTGTGGAGGAGTGGGCCAAAATCCCTCCTCCAGTGTGTGCAAAGCTGGTGTAAAACTACAAGAAATGTTTGACCGCTGTAATTGCAAAGAAAGCCTACTGTACCAAATATTAACATTGATTTTCTCTGATGTTGAAATAGTTATATTCAGCACTGTAAATACATCAGGTCCGGGGCTTCATCAGGGAATGCATGGCAAGGGACCCTTCAGCGCCCTGAACCGACGACGGGTGCCAGAAAGTCACCGCCGATCCAGGACTCATTCATCTTTATGAATGTGAGTCTGTCCACGGAGTCTGTGGACAGACGGGTCCTCTTGTCCGTGACCACCCCACCTGCCGCGCTGAATGTCCGCTCAGATAGTACGCTGGAGGGGGGGCAAGACAATAACTCCAGCGCATACTGAGCGAGCTCGCGGCAGGTGTCCAATCTGGCAACCCAGTACTCCATGGGGTCGTCGGTGCTCATACTGTCAGAAGCACCGACGGACGCCATGTAGTCTGCCACCATGTGGGCCAGCCGCTGGTGGTGACTGCTGCTGCTGCTGCTGGTGGTGGTACTGGGTCGCTCGGTTTGGAAGAACATCCTCATCTCTTCCATTAGGTCCCCTGCTCGGCTGCAGCTGGGTGCAGCCACCTGCTGGGTGAGATGAGGGGGGACAACTGGAGGCCGGGGAGTTGCCTGCTCCAACCGTCTGACAATGGCTGCCTGCAGTTCCTCCATCCGGTGCTGCCTCCGGCTGGCTGGGATGAACTGCTCCAGTTTCCCCTTGCACCTGGGATCCAAAAGGGTGGCCATCCAGAAATCATCCCTCGTCTTGATGGTCTTAACCCGGGGGTCCCTCCTGAGGCATCTCAGCATGTGGGCAGCCATGGGGAAGAGCACAGCCCGCTGTGACTCCTCAATGCTGGCCAGGTGAATGAGGTGCGACTCTTCTTCCCTGAGGCGCTGCTGGTCAAACTCAGACATGCCCAACCCCCGGACTATCGGTGCCCCCAAAACCGGCTCTCCCTCCTGACCAGGCCCTGACTCCGGGACGACACCAGCAACCACCTCCTCCTCCTCTTCATCATCATCCTCCTCCTCCTCCTCCTCCTCCTGGTCCTGGCCCTGGTCTCGGTGGAGCATTGCTGACTCCTCCTGCTCCACCAAGGCACTCTCCCCAGCCTCGAGCAGGCGATCTAGTGTCCTCTCCAGCATGAACAGTATTGGCAGCACGCTATTGAGGCCAATTTGCTCACTGCTGACCATCTTGGTCGCCTGCTCGAAGGAGGACAACACTTGGCAGACCTGGTTTATCTGCCCCCACTGCGCACAGGCGATGAAAGGGAGTTGTGGTGAAGCCCTCTCAGTGCCTAGTTCCATCAGGTACTCCCTCACCGCCCTTTGCTGCTCCCACAACCTCTTCAGCATGTGGAGGGTGGAGTTCCACCGCGTCACACTGTCCACAATCAGCCTGTGAAGGGGCAGATTGTACTTCCGCTGCAATTTGGACAGGGACGCGGTAGCGGTTGGGGAGCGCCTGAAGTGGCTGGCAATCCTACGCGCCTTTGCCACAATGTCACTCAACCCTGGATAAGTGCGCAGGAACTTCTGCACCACCAGGTTGAGGACATGTGCCAGACAGGGCACGTGCGTCAGACTGCCAGCATGGAGGGCGGCGAGTAGGTTGCTGCCGTTATCGCAGACAACCATACCTGGCTGGAGCCTTCGGGGTGTCAGCCACTTCTGGACCTGAGCTTGAAGTGCTTTCAGCACTTCTTCTCCAGTGTGTCTCCGGTCCCCTAAACTAACAAGCTGGAGCACGGCCTGACAGCGCACGTGCCCCACACTTGAGTAGCTACGGGGGCGCTTGCTGGGAGGCTCAGCAGCTGCGGAGACAGTGGCTTGAGGGAGACCAGCAGTTCTCCCCTGGACACCCCGGGGCGGCACCACAAGATCGGTTGCCGACGATCCCTCACCGACGCCTCGGAGGGAAACCCAATGGGCCGTGAAGCTGATGTAGCGTCCCTGCCCATGCCTGCTGGTCCAGCCATCCATTGTCAGATGAACCCTGTCGCTGACAGCGTGATCCAGCGACAGGGTTACATTCTGCACAATGTGCTGGTGTAGGGCAGGGACACCAGTCCTGGCAAAGAAATGGCGGCTGGGGACACGCCATTGGGGTTGGGCCTGCTCCAACATCTGCCTGAAGGGGTTGCTGTCAACTATGTTGAAGGGCAGCAGATGTTGGGCAATAACCCTTGCCAGGAGCCCATTGAGGGAACGCACACGTCGGTCTCCAGGGGGGAAGGGAGTGGTGCGGTCAAAGGCGTCTGAAATCGACGCCTGGCGCCGGACGGCAGTGCGGGACACAGACGTGGAGGGTGCTGTGGAAGTAGAGGTCTGGCTGCCGGTACCAGTACCTCTACTAGGAGGTACTGGTACGAGGGAGCGGGGGGGCATGACCTGCTGGAAACAGATGAAGATGTGGCAGGGGCTGCTGTACCCTGCTCACTTGTGGTGGTGGCGCTGCTACCACCACCACGCTTCATCTCGTCATACAACGCCCAGTGGTTTATCCTCAGGTGCTGGTTCAGGGCTGTGGTACCCACCCGAGCCAAACACTTCCCTCTCTTCACCCTCACTTTACAAATCCGGCAGATGGCCACGGTAGGGTTGTCTGCCACCAGGGTAAAGAAATTCCAGACAGGTGACTTCAGCACCGCCCTCCTGTCAGATGGGGTGACGCTTACTTGCACCTGCTGGGACTCGGTGCGCACAGGTGGAGCTGCCTGCTGCTGCTGCTGCTGCTGCTGCTCCTCCTCCTCCTGACACCTCCTGCTGCCATCACCAGTGGAGACCCTGACGATGGTCTCCCTGGTGGTGACCTGGCGCACCGTTTCACCAGGGTGCCTACCTTCCCCGTCGTCACTGACGTAGTGAGCCGACGCGTCAGATGGCAACCATGATGGGTCACCCTCTTCGCCCCCAGAGATGTCAGACCAAGGGCTGAGATGTGTTGGTCTGAGGGAACCACGTGACATGGAGCCTCTAGCCTGGCTCCGCTGTCCCCTCACCCACGCCTGGGTCTGACTAGGTGCTGCTGTTTCCTGCACCAAAACAGCAGCACCAGTTTGAAGGGATGTCTCTGGGATACTGCCAGCAGGTATCCCATCCTCCTCATCCATCCCTTCAAAAAGGTCCTGACCATCAGGACAGAGCTGGAGGTCTGCCTGATGCATGGCCTCCCCCAAGAGATCCCTCTCACTGTCGCTGTCGAACAGTAAGATGCTGGACTCTTGGGGGCTGGGGGGGGTAGTACAGGCACCGGTGTAATGGTGGTACTACTGTGAGTCGGGACCGACGACTCAGTGGCACTGCTGTGCCCCATGTAGTCCACCACTACTTGAGCCTGAGATGGCAATATCGGGCGGCTGCCCGATGGGAAGAACTCCCGGATCAGGCGTACTCCCCTTGCACCCGATCCTCTACCACTAGTAGGGGCACGAGAGGTACCCCGTGCTGGCAGCGATCCAGCACTGGGAGTAACTCCCCTACCCCTGCTGCCACGGCCACGGATGCCGCTCATTATTGCTAATATGTGTGTGGGGGGGTAAACTTTATTGGGGGGGGTAAATGTGAACAAAATGTGTTTTTGTGTATTTTTTACAAGACAGGCACGCAGACAAAGACGTACACAGACAGCTACTAAACTATAAGAAAAGTAGTACACCAGACAAGGACTACAAAATTAAAGAAAAAAAAAAAAGCACTAAACAAACACTAACTTTTTTTTTTTTTTTTTTTTTTAAACACAAAACACAGACACTAAACACACACTAAGCTAAGCTAGATGAAATAAATGTACACTAACAGTGTGTACACTTACTACACAAAATTTAACTAAACTGAACACAAAACTTAGCTTTTATAAAAGCTCTTTAGGGAAAACTAAACAAAATTTGAACTGAGATGCCTATCAAATATCACTGAACAGCGAACCTGCAAGATCTAACAGTAACACAAGATGAACAAAACTTAGCTTTTAGAAAAGCTCTTTTATAAAGCTCAGCAAAATGTGTTCTGAAATCTCTTGCAAATATAACTGAACAGGGAGGATTGCAGGATCAAACAGTAACACAAATGAAAAAAACAGCACAAAACAGCACAAAACGTAGCTTTGAAAAAAGCTCTTGGGTCTATTGCTTTGAAAAAAGCAGTTGATATACTGGAAAAGATCCACTGGAATCACTAAATAGCAATGCTGGTGATGATCTAAATCAATCAAGAACAAAGACACAGGAAACCAGGAAACCAGGAACACAGAAACAGCCTCCACACTCTATAGCCAGCTTCTGAATCTGCAATGAAATGGTGCTGGGAGTGAGCTTATATAATGTCCATGCAGGCAGGTTCCTATTGGTTGCTAACCTGTGACGAGTGTGGAAGGAGAACTCTGATTGGCTCTGATGCAAAAGGGCGGAGCAAATAATCGCGCAATATTCCTATTGCCGAATATTCGCATTGCGAATATTCGGCAATATAAAATGATCGCTTCAGCTACTCGGCCCAATGGCTCTAATCATACCAGCAATGCTTTCAGACGTCTATGGAGATCACTAGGATGTGATCTGTTTTAAAAATGAAACTGTAAAAATCGCTCTGATGCGGAAGATCGGGGCGAGGAAAATAATCGCGCGATATTGCGTTTGCCGAATAATCGCATTGCGATCTTTCTGGAAAATTCAATGAACGCTTCAGCTACTCGGCCCAGGGTCTCTAATGATACCAGCAATGCTTTTAGACGTCGATGGAGATATCTAGGATGTGATCTGATTAAAAAAAAAAATTGTAAAAAATCGAATATTCGGAATTGCGAATATTCACCGCGAATTTCGAAATATAGCGCGATTTCTCGAATATGCTATATTCGAGTCGAATATTCGCAATGCGAATATTCGTGAGCAACACTACTGCTGATATGCCGTCGTATCCCTGTTTCTATCTATGCAACTGATTCATAGAATCAGTTACGCATAGATATCCCTAAGATCCGACAGATGTAATTGTTTTACACTGTCGGATCTTAGGATGCAGTACCGCGGCCGCCGCTGGGGGCATTTCTCGTCGTAATCCAGTGTCGGGTATGCAAATTAGCCCTTACGGAGATCCACAAAGCTTTTTCCCTTCGTTAAGTCGCCGTAAGTGTTAGTTTGCCTTCGCAAAGATAGGGCACCTTTTACAAAGTGTAAAGTTAGTACACCATGTAAAAGTGTACCCGTCTTTCCCACGTCGCTGTCAAATTAAAAAAAAATAATAATAATTTTCCCGGCGCAACTCTTTTTTTTCCCGACGCAACTTTTTTTTACCCGTCGCGATTTACAAAACGCACATCGACTCGCCCCATTTGAATTGGCCCGCCTTGCGCAGGACTGATTTAGGATACACCGCCGCAAATTTCCAGGTAAGTGCTTTGTGGATCGGGCACTAACTGTAATTTGCGGCGGTGTATCCTAAATCAGAAAAGTTACGTTGCGCCCGCTGGCTGTGAATCTGGCCCTAGATAACTACAAGATTATTCAGAAGGAAGGGGAAAAGATAGATAGATAGATAGATAGATAGATAGATAGATAGATAGATAGATAGATAGATAGATAGATCCCCAGAAACTTCACACATGATGTCCAGCCTCCTCCCCCAACTTTATTCTGATTTATACTAAAAAAAAGCACACACCGCTCCTTCCTATCACTAATAGCACCGCTCCACCGTATGTACAAAAGCATCACTCCTCTACATCCCGAATAGCACCTCTCCACTGTATCCTAATTAGCACAGCTCCACCAATATCTCCATAAAGAGGACCCGTCACCTGACCAATACTATCACATAGGGGGAGGGGAGACATTGGGGCTGAAAACATCACCAATATCTCCATAAAGAGGACCTATCCATCCAACTGGAACACCCGGCAGTTCGTGGACTGAAGGAGTTGCTCTATTTACCATATTTGTGGTATACAAATACTATGCATGAACCATTGTTATGTTATGTAAGTTGTTTTATACCTGGAAGGGACCTGGAAGTGATCCTCTGGAGATTTACTCTGATCACTGACAATATTCAATAAAAAGGAATAATAAAAAACGGATCTCACTCTATTCCAAATGAAGGTGCAACACTGACACCTGGCTGTGAAAGGATACATGTCATCTGTACTGAGATCTGTCACTAGATACAATGTGATTCATTGTAATGTTTTCCTTCCTAATCCCCGTGCTGTGTATACAATGTAGACTTTGGTAGCTGAACCAGAACAATATCTGGGGATCGAGTGAATTGGAAACACAATCGGCCATCTAGATACTTGACATATTTTTTTTTTGGGGGGGGGGGGGGGCAGTGTAGATATACCTGGTTAGCAAAGCCCATCGAATAATCCAGAATCATTTTGTACATGGTTAGAATGAGACGTCAGCTCTCATGTGTTGTATGTGGGTGGCTCTTAATTAATTTCTTCTATATGTAGCATTACCCCCGGAGGAGCTGCTGGATTCTTGGGCAGCACATTACCTCATGGCTCCTCCGAATTCCTAGGGGCAGTGGCGTATCTAGGGTATGGCAGCCATGGCAAGTGCCATGGGCGCCATATGAAGGGGGCGCTGATGAGTGGCTGGGCAGCAAGGCACTTACCAGGGTCTCTTCCTCCCTCCTCCCGAGCATAGGCAGGATCTCCTTTTTAACACCTTTGCTAATGGACAATGGCAGCGCTATCCCTGCTGCGTTCAGCCACAGCCCTCCCCTGTTCTCCCAGGCTCTCCCATTCCATCTCGTCGGATTGGCAGCGCACAAAGAAGAAAGAGGAACATCAGTTTCTCCCTCTCCTCTGTGAAAACTGAGGCCTTAAGAGATGAAGATTTCATCACTTCCAGTATTGGTTCTGCATTTACATAGCCTTGGAGGGCAGAGGAGGGATCAGGGGTCTAATAAACCCCAGATTTCTCCATAAAGAGGATATGTCACTACCCAAGGTATCACAAGGGATGATAAATATCACTAGTTTTGTTAGCTGTTTTTTTTTGTTAAGGTTATCTGAAAGATGGGTTTCAAATGTTTCGACAGGGGCGCAGTTTCAGTGCTTGCCATAGGCGCTATTTTTACTAGATACGCCTCTGCCTAGGGGTAAATGATGCGTATTGCATATAGTAGAAGCAAAGGAATGTCCATGACAGGTGCTCTTTGCTGTGCTCTTTATTAACCAGCCAGGTAAAAACAGTAAACGTATGGTGAGGATAGTAGATTCAGGCGCGATGATAGGAAACAGTCCTGCTCCCAAGCGTAACACTTCTCTACGCCACTCCTGCCGGAGTGGGTTAGCGTATCCGGACAGGCCTGGCAGCCGGAGTATCACTCGGACAATTTGTAGGATAAAGTCTCTGCCACAGACCCTCCTTGGTGAACTTGAACTTGAGGAAAAGTCTCTTCCACGGACCCTCCTCTGTGAGCCTCAGAAAGACACCTTTGCCACAGGCCCTTTCTGGATTGAATTCTTGTAGATATCCCTCCTTAGATGGGTTATGTCTGGATCTCCTTCAACTTGTCGCTCAGGTACCGACTGACAGGTGATCAATCCCGTAGTGTCCGGCTACCTCGATTTCCGGTGGTTTGTCCAGGCCCTTTTTGACCGCCAGCCTCTCAATGGCGCTCCTCACACTGACTCCCCACCGAACAGCAGTACAGCTTGGGATCCTCAAAGGTGGGAACCCAGTCACTCACTGGGTCCCCGTCGCTGTTCAGATGCTCCAGGCCAGCATGGCCCCTGAACCAGGAACACCGCGTGGCACGCACGCCCTGGCCAGGTAGGACATAAAGCTGGGGAGCCGTGATGTGGCCACCCTAAAGGTGGGTGCCACACTGGACGAAGAAGACCCAGAACCAATGGCGTCTGCCCCATAAATATACCTCCCCAGCATGCACAGCAAGGACACACCCTCCTGATTGGCTGCTGGGAAAGAGCACCCAAACCTTGACTCCACTGCTGCCACCTGCAGCACCGGGGCTGGAAGAACACCCCAAAGCAAAAGAATAGCCCACAGCACAGCCAAGCTGAGACAGAGACCCTGTTTTGCACTTAACAATCTGGATCAGAGTTTAACTACACTCTGATTTACCCTTAAATTTGACTACCGTAGCACCGGTACCATAAAGTACACAGGCGCTACATATACAACACAAAGACTTTTCTCAGAGTCACTCACCTCTCCATACAAGGAGCCCCACATACATTGTTATCGAGAGATCTGATTGTAAATATAGATAACAGCAAGTTGGATCTCAATGGGAGAACAATGTGATAATGACCGCACACCTCTCCATACCAACAAATGTTACTTACCAGCAGCATAGATTGTATCGAATAAAGCGTTCAATTTATAGAACAATGTGATCTCTTACAGAAACTCCTCTTCATTCTCCTCCATGATTGCAAGCCAGCCGGCATAGTTTTCGATGCTTTTAAACTTCTGCCTTTTAGTAAGTGTAACTTTTGTGACAGGAAGTCAGGTAAATCTGTGGGTGTTGTCACAAACGGGAGATACATTTCTGCCTTGTTTAGACAGTACACCAATTGTTATTAGGCGTCGGCTGCAAAAGTCGCCAGGAAAGGTTTGAGGGCGTTGGAAGACTTCAGCTGTTCAGAATGAGGCAATTAAGGCCTCTATAAGTAATCCAGAGGATTACCACTGATTTGCTGCATCCTGAGGCTTTGTGAGTAACGGAGAGCAGTAGCTGAAAGTCTTCTGAGGAGGTGAGGAGGTGATTGATTTTTCTGTGTGATAAAAATCAAAAAGAGACTATTGTTTTTCTGCTGTATGACCAGCAGTAGGCTGTGCCAGACTCCCTAGATAGGTTCCTGTGTGGTGAAGGTAGACGCCCCAAGTGGCCAGGGTTTATTTTATGTTTGATTTTGTTTATGCTGTTTGGATGCTTGCACTTGTTTCCAGCAAGATGGAAGAATAAATCAAAATCTTTGTTTTTCAAACCGTCTTCGACTGCCTTTCTGTATAAATTCAGTGTGTGGTGAACCCATCCAGGGGGTCACACACCCCGCTACCGAGCTAACCCCTTACACTTTTTTATGCTTCATAATAAACCTTTATACAATTTACAATATGGTGAGTTTTTCTCATTTTGGGTAAACGTTGATGTACACATTCATTCAAACTTGGAGAGCCATTGTTCTCACTGCCTCTGGATAAAGACCCCATTTGGATGCACTTATTGCAGGCTTCTTTAAGCTTGCCTTCTGCCGGTAAGCGCATTGTGGTAGAGGTGCACATCCCTTTGTTGGTGTTTTGTCGTCAAGAATTCTCACACCTTTGTTTGCAATATTGGGACTATATTTGATCATTATCAATCACAATTGATATTTATATCATGTCACATTTGTATTGTTGGTTATTGTTTTAGCGCAGTTTCCCCCCCCCCCCCCTTTTTCACTATATTTATGTGTATATATCACATTTTTGAGCTGCAGCTTTACTGTTATTTATAATTGTTTATTAGCGCGATATTTTTCTCCTATATAATTGATGAGTAATCCAGGCTCCCCAAGTCACTAACCCTGACCCAGATTCAACCCAGCCTGGCTCTCAGCCAAGCTAACAATTTACCTACACTAACAAACCTATTTATACTATTCTAGCACTAGAGGGCGCTACATATGTTTCTACATGGATTGGCAATAGATGGGGTTAGTGGAGCAGCGCAGGAAAGGTAGGCTCTGCCCGCTCTTAGTGCCTCCTGTAAATTAGTCATTTTGTAATACTCCTGTAAAGTAGACCTGTTTCTTTATCTAGTATTGGTCAAGTACAAGGTTCACATTCAAGAGGAGTTCCAGTCTGTAAAAAAAATTAAAAATTAAAGTTAGCAGCTACAAATACTGTTGCTCCTTACTTTTAATAAAAGGAAACTTACCTGTCCAGAGACCCCCCACGATGTCAGCTACCCTAGCCGATTTGTCAATCGGCTTCGGGTACAGGTGCCGACATCTGTAGTAAGGGAAACAGGAAGTGAATCCCAAAATTAATACTAAACATGTTGGGAACCAAAGTGTATTAGGTACATAAAAGTGCCTCTTGATACTCATCTACTCACTCCTGATGAGAGGGAGACTCTGTGGCAATGGCCAGCCCAGTGTAACGGTCAGGGGTTAACACCGTTTACGATCTTCCATTCCATCAAATCAAGACAGCTTATCCGACACTCCAACAATCCAACAGACACGATCCATTAGAATTCCCCAGAAGGACGAGACACACAGCTCTGTCTCTGGGTCAAACGAATGAATGCTTTAATGGTCAACTCTCAGATTTTTATACATTTAGAAAGCATGCTGCAGTAATCACAGGGACAATGAAACACTCCACCCAAAACATCACACTATGGGTGCTTAACGAGTCCCCCTCAATCCACATCTTAGACAGACATTCTGGCACCGAATCGACAGGAGTTAATTACTACAGCTGACAAGTCACATTCCACATCTATTATCAATAGTATTTTCACACAAAACAGTGTCATTAGCATACACAATGAAAGATCTTAGGAGCAGACGTAATTAGCACAATGGACAACAGAATGCAATCACAGCAAGCCCCATCACTACAGCCAGGTGGACTTAATTGAGTCACTCTATTGACCTGTTGGGGTCAGAATAAACAACCTGTAATATTTCAAGATCTCCTGCAATACATGAATTATCATTACTGTCCCATCTCATGTAATTCATGATATCATTTCTCAGTCATCCTATGCCCCTACTGGACATAGGATGACCCTAGACCCAAGAGTCATTAGTGAAGCTGGCACAGGAGTACCCCGCATCCTTCAAAAGTCTCTGGGTATCACGGGCCATACCGTTACACCCAGCATATAAGGGAACTGAACCATACCAAGGAGCGGGGTACAGTCCACAGTAGCACAAAAATGAGCCACAGGGATGCAGTACCCAAATAAATAGAAAAACAGATGAATCTAAAAATTCCAAAAGCTTATTATAGAGTTTGACAAAATGATGCGGATTCACAGCCTGTTTCCTACTGTGAATGTGCGAGTTGTGCTGCGCTTTCTGAATCATTCTGCCGTCTTCTGGGACCTCTGTGTGTCCCAGAAGACAGGAGGAGGAGGGGCCAGAAATGTTGTAGATCGGCATGCAGTTATCTAAAGCCCTGTACACACGATCGATTTGTCTGATGAAAACGGACCGATGGACCGTTTTCATCGGACAAACCGATAGTGTGTGGGCCTCATCAGTTTGTTTTCCATCGGTAAAAAAAAAAATAGAACTTGTTTTAAAATTTTCCTATGGATAAATAACTGATAGAAAAAAACAATCGTCTGTGTGGAAGTCCAGTGGAGAAAAATCCACGCATGCTCAGAATCAAGTTGACGCATGCTCGGAAGCATTGAACTTCATTTTTCTCAGCACGTCGTAGTGTTTTACGTCACCGCCTTGGACACGGTCGGATTTTTGACTGATGGTGTGTAGGCAAGACTGATGAAAGTCGGCTTCATCGGATATCCGACGAAAAAATCCATCGGATTAGATTCCATCAGATATCCGATCGTGTGTACAGGGCTTTACCCAGAAGTGGGAGTGGGTACCTGTCAAAACCAGGTACCCACTACCCCCTCCTCCTAAAAAAAAGTGCCAAATGGCAGTGGGGGGTGGGGTGCGAACAAGCCGGTCTCCCCTTTTGGGTAGAGTTCTGCTTTAAGTAGATTTTAACCTGTTTATGCCAGGATCTCACAAGTATGCAATTTCATGGAAATTGCTGCATAAATGTGTGCTGGTGTTTGTGCTGGAGGTGAACTCCATAGCCTGTTCCCACCAATGAGATCCAGAGCCCGGAGTCTCAGCTTCCAATCACAGGCTATCACAGTGATCACTCAATAAAAGGCAACCTTGTACTCCCATTCTCCCTCTGAATTTAAGATTGTTTATAAACATTGATCAGATGGGAGATAGAGAAATACAAAGTAGCATTATTTATGAACATTAAAGGGGTTGTAAAGGTAATTCCCCCCCCCCCCCTAAATAGCTTCCTTTCCCTCCAGGTGCCAGTCCTCCTTCACTTACCTCATCCTTCCATTTTGCTTTTAAATGTCCTTATTTCTTCTGAGAAATCCTCACTTCCTGTTCTTCTGTCTGTAACTACACACCGTAATGCGAGGCTTTCTCCCTGGTGTGGAGTGTCCTGCTCGCCGAGCAGGAGTGTCAGGACGCCAACTAACACACAGCTCCTTTCTCTATCTGCAACGTAGAGAGTGTCCTGACTCTCCTGCTCGCCCCCTCAAGGGAGGGGGCGAGCATGACACTCAACACCAGGGAGAAAGCCTTGGATTACTGTGTGGAGTTACAGACAGAAGAACAGGAAGTGAGGATTTCTCAGAAGAAATAAGGACATTTAACTACTTGAGCCCCGGGCCATAGTCAAAAGACAGCCTTAAGGTGGCTCGATAAATCCGGGAAGACGTCTTTTGACGTCCTCGCGTCCTCTGGGCCACTGGGGGGCACCCGGCGCGTCCCCGAGATGCTGATGCGCGTGCCTGGTGGCCGCGATGACCGCCAGGTACCCGCGATCGCCAATGACAGAGCAGGGACGTGGAACTCTGTGTGTAAACACAGAGCTCCAAGTCCTGTCAGGGAGAGGAGACAGATGCTGTGTCCCTTGTACATAGGGACACAGCATCGGTCAGCTCCCCCAGTCAGTCCCCTCCCCCCACAGTTAGAACACACCCAGGATACACATTTAACCCCTTCCTCGCTCCCTAGTGTTAACCCCTTCCCTGCCAGTCACATTTATACAGTAATCAATGCATTTTTACAGCACTGTTCGCTGTATTAATGTCATTCCCAAAAATGTGTCAAAAGTGTCCGATGTGCCTGCCGCAATATCGCAGTCCTGACAAAATTCGCAGATCGCCGCCATTACTAGTAAAAAAAAAATAATAAAAAAAAAGGCCAGAATTCTATCCCCTATTTGTAGCCACTATAACTTTTGCGCAAACCAATCACTATACGCTTATTGCGATTTTTTTTTTTTTACCAAAAATATGTAGAATACATATCGGCCTAAACTGAGAAAAAAAAATAGTTTTTTTTTTTTATTTTTTTAAATAAATATTTATTATTATAGCAAAAAGTAAAAAATATTGTGTTTTTTTTCAAAATTGTCGCTCCTTTTTTGTTTATAGCGCAAAAAATAAAAACCGCAGAGGTGATCAAATACCACCAAAAGAAAGCTCTATTTGTGGGGAAAAAAGGACGCCAATTTTGTTTGGGAGGGAGGTCGCACGACCGCGCAATTTTAATTTAAAGCGTTTCAGTGCTGAAAGCTGACATTTCGCCTGGCCAGGAAGGGGGTATATGTGCCCAGTAAGCAAGTGGTTAAAAGCAAAATGGAAGGATGAGGTAAGTGAAGGAGGACTGCACTAAGGTAAAGGAAGCTATTTAGGAGATTTTTTGTTTACCTTTACAACCCCTTTAATCAGAAGGGAGATAGAGAGATACAAAGTAACAATGCTACACTTGTATCACTTTCATTCATCTACAGATCAAAGGGGTGAGCTTAGTTTTGCATAGGCTGTCAGTTGAAGTTATCTGGCAAGTAAGTACCATAAATTATATATAATATAATCTTATTTAATATTATTAAATCTTAGTTTATCATAATCAACCATAATTAATTACTTATTTCTCTTCTGCTCCTAACTATTTATTTCCTGTTTTGTTTGTTTGTTTACTTGTTTTTTCTTTCTACTTTTCTAATTAGTGGCCGTAATTAGTTTCTAATCAAATTTATTTTATTTTTATTATTTTTTTTATTTTTTTGGGAAAAGGCAGAAAATTGAGGAAATAAACCCTTTACAGCATAACTCCACTTTTGTTATTTCTGAAGAAATCCATCTGTCTTTGTGCTTCTTGAGTGTGTCTAATGGGCGTGGTTTCATAATTATCAGTCAGCTGTGGCAGCTGCAGGGCACCAATGAGGAAATCTGCTGGGCCTGCATCCCTTTAGACAGGTTCTTATTGAAATATCTCACCAAAAATGTAATTTTTGCTGCAGGGAATGCCGGACATCTGACTTGTATCTTAGGGCCAGATTCACGTAGGTGAGCGGCGGCGTAACGTATCGTAGATACGTTACACCGCCGCAAGTTTTCATCGCAAGTGCCTGATTCACAAAGCACTTGCGATGAAAACTACGCTGGCAGCCTCTGGCGCAAGGCGGGCCAATTCAAATGGGCGTGTGCCGTGCCGGACCTACTGCGCATGCTCAGTTTCGCAATTCCCGTTGTGCTTTGCGCGCCGTGACGTCATTTTTTCGAACGGCGACGTGCGTAGCGTACTTCCGTATTCCCGGACGTGTTACGCAAACAACGTTAAATTTTACATTTTGAGGGAGCTGCGGTGGCTCAACGCGATTGGCACTGCGCTGACAAGCCATTTACCTCTGCAGCTAGGGGTTCGGATCCCGGTCTCGGCTGCATGTGAATTGAGTTTGGTGGTCTCAGCCCGGCCCCCGGTGGGTGTGCTATGCGAGGTAAGCCTGCGCTTAGTACGCCCACCCCCCTCCCACAAAAACCACCACACTTACACGCACTCGGAATTGGGTTAACATGCACGCACTTCGACCGTGCGGTCTCTAAAAAGAGAGGCAAAGGACTAACAGGGCTGGTTGGGCGGGCTAATCCTCTCACTCTCTTATAGGGAGTCCCTCTGCCCCGTTGGGCTTCAAAGCGGAGCAGGTAGGGCAGGCTGTGTGGGAGGACCCCCTCACACACCTGCCATTGCCACCCGGGGCATGGAGAAAGGTGGCAGATTGCCTCTGGGGGAGGCCTGCCTACTCCCAACTCCTGCAGTCCGGCTCCTCTCTCGAGTACACGCACAAAATACACTTTAAAAAAATAAAATTTCGACGCGGGAATGACGGCCATACTTTAGACAGCAATACGATTGCTGACTAAAGTTAGGGCACCCAAAATGACGACTAACTTTGCGACAGGAAACTAGACTAGCGGCGACGTAGCGAACGCGAAAATCCGTTGTGGATCGCCTAATTTGCATACCCGACGCTGGTTTACGATGCAAACTCCCCCCAGCGGCGGCCGCGGTACTGCATCCTAAGATCCGACAGTGTAAAACAATTACACCTGTCGGATCTTAGGGATATCTATGCGTAACTGATTCTATGAATCAGCCGCATAGATAGAAACAGGGATACGACGGAGTATCAGGAGATACACCGTCGTATCCCTTTTGTGAATCTGGCCCTTAGTGCAGACTTCTGGGAAAATTAGAGAACCAATCACACAAGCACAAAATCATCTTTCTGGGGGGTGGTAAGCACACACTCTGTGTACAGAACGACTCCAGGTAGCCATGTTGCATTTATAGAAAATTACAGCGGGTGCAAATTGAAAAGGAAAGGTAATTTTTAATAACATTTAATTACAATATGACTTGTATTGTATACACTATATTATTTTTTCTTTATTTGCTATTTGTTTTCCCCACAAAAGTGGAGTTGCCCTTTAATATCATTCATAAATAGCTTTGCTTTGTACCAGAATCCAAATGTTTGTGTCATTTTATTGTGGAGCTTTTTTTTGGGGGGGGGAGCAAACAACCACACCACCCCCCCTACACCAGGCAGCGGGCGGGATGCGGGCTCTTACAGGCGGCAGGTTGCAGACTTTACGTGCGGCGGCTTGCAGGCTCTTACGGGCGGCCGGTTGCAGGCTCTCTCGGGCAGTAGGTTGAGGACTCTTAAGGGCCGCAGGTTGCAGGCTCTTATGTGCGGCGGCTTGCAGGCTCTCTCGGGCGGTAGGTTGAGGACTCTTAAGGGCGGCAGGTTGCAGGCTCTTGCGGGCGGTGGCTTGCAGGCTCTTACGGGCGGTAGGTTGAGGACTCTTAAGGGCGGCAGGTTGCAGGCTCTTGCGGGCGGTGGCTTGCAGGCTCTTACGGGCGGTAGGTTGACGACTCTTAAGGGCGGCAGGTTGCAGGCTCTTGCGGCCGGTGGCTTGCAGGCTCTTATGGGTGGCGGGTTGCAGGCTCCTACCTGCGGCAGGCAGCAGGCAGTTTGCGGGCTCCTACGGGCGGCGGCTCTTTTGTTCTCTCCTTTATCACGGCGGCTTCCACCATGCATCTCCTCTCTCCTCCTCCTAGGCGTCCAATAGGATTGCCTGTACTTTCAGCCAATCGGGTGATGGGTCTCAAGACCCACTTCCTGATTGGCCAGGAGGAGGATCAGTGTGGCAAACGTGTAGCTGTGTGGCATATTCATTCGCTATGGTTACACAAGTGGGTGTGTTCGGAGTGCACCCCTTTTTGAAGTCTATTAGAGCCTCAAAAAAGCCTTAAAAAACAACACCCCCTCCATTGGAATCCATGTGTCCAGCGCCCTGCAAATAGATCAGGGGGGCGGACGCATGGCTGGGGGGTGGCCCCCGTGCACCCCTAATGGACGGGTCGCCCCTGGTCCTGATGTAAATAAGCCCCAACATTAGTCATATATATATAAAAAAACAACCCAGTAGGTAACACAAGTAATTTAACAGCAGAGCCTGGTGCCGGGCCCTGTATATGGTGGGCATAGTTGGTCCCATGGTGGGATTCCATATTGTCTCGTGACCTCAGGAGGAACTGACCAATAGGATGCTCAGGGCCAGGGTCAGTGCCGGAAGGATTGGCAGAATTCTGTGGTCAGTGTACAAGAGTCCCGCAGCTGAAAAAATAAATGTAATTAATATTAGATATGATACACAGGTGTTGGGCCTATCATCACACAATATTCATGTTAAGTACAAGCTTGCTAAAAAATGTCACTTCCAGGTATTTATTCAAAGACATCTCAGTACTTCCTCTGACAATGTCTTCATAGGCTTTTCTCTCCAGAAGGACTGTGCCATCTTTGTTCGGGAGCGGTGTCTCCTGGGACCTTGTGTGTGTCCCAGGAGACATCCGCCCATTCACATAGCGCCGCACGACTCGCGCATGCGCAGTAGGGAACCGGGAAGTGAAGCTGCAACGCTTCACTTCCTGATTCCCCCACTGAGGATGACGGCGGGGCAGCCGAGACCTGAGCGATTGCTCGGCTTCGGCTACCGACATCGTGGGCACCCTGGACAGGTAAGTGTCCTTATTAAAAGTCAGCAGCTACAGTGTTTGTAGTAGCTGTTGACTTTTATTTTTTTATTTTTTAACTGCTTGCCGACGAGGTCGGCTCCCCTGCGCGAGAGCCCGTAGCTATACGTCAGCTCTCGCGCTGGCCACTAGGGGCCGCTTGCCCCCGACTCCTGTGCGTGTGCCCGGCGGGCAGGATCTCCGCCGGGCACGCGCGATTGCTCGTTAGAGATCGAGGACTAGGAGCTGTGTGTGTAAACACACAGCTCCCGGTCCTGTCAGGGAGAGAAATGCTGATCTTCTGTTCATACAATGTCAGTCCCACCCCCCCTACAGTTAGAACACACCCAGGGAACATACTTAACCTCTTCCCCGCCCCCTAGTGTTAACCCCTTCCCTGCCAGTGGCATTTTTATAGTAATCCAATGCATTTTTATAGCACTGATCACTATAAAAATGACAATGGTCCCAAAAATTTGTCAAAAGTGTCCGAAGTGTCCGCCATAATGTCGCAGTACTGAAAAAAAAATTGCTGTTCGCCGCCATTACTAGTAAAAAAAAAAATGAATAAAAATGCCATAAAAATACCCCCTATTTTGTAAATGCTATAACTTTTGCGCAAACCAATCAATAAACGCTTATTGCGATTTTTTTTTTTTTTTTACGAAAAATATCTAGAAGAATACGTATCGGCCTAAACTAAGGAAAAAAAAACGGAAAATTGTATACTCACCTTTCCGTAATTTTCCTTTCCTGACGCATCTTCATGGCAGCACACACTGGGTTGTGACTCCGCCCCCACAACCTGACAGGATTGGTTAGCTATAAATTTGAAGGGGAGACGCCCCGCACCATTCTCTGTATATATCATCATAAAACAGCAGGGCGGGCATCTGTGTGCTGCCATGAAGATGCGTCAGGAAAGGAAAATTACGGAAAGGTGAGTATACAATTTTCCGTTTTCCTGACGCATTCATGGCAGCACACACTGGGAAATAACTCGCCAGTCGGGAGGGTGCAAGAAAACAGTAATATTTATTCTCTATAGCGCTGAGGAATTGGCTCTAAGAACAGATCTGCCAAAGTCGACGGTAGCCAGGAGAGCAGAATCCACTCTGTAGTGAGAAATTAAGATGTGTTGGGAAGACCAAGTTGCTGCTCTGCCTATGGTTTCCGGTGAAATCCCGCAAAATGCTGCCCAAGAAGTGGCCACTGCCCCTGTCGAATGAGCCCTAATGCTCTTTAGGAGTCGTAAGTTGCTGGATGGAATAGGTCTCCGCGATAGCACTAACAACCAAGAGGTAATGGTACGGGAGGTAGCTGGCTGACCTCGTCTGCTCCCGTGTGGGATAATTAAGACATAATCCGTCTTCCTGAGATGTAGCTGTGAAGTAACTGGAGATGGTAGGTTTGACATCCTAGGCATGGGACTCGCCCCTCTCATTAGTAAAAGATGGAAGGACGATGTCCTGGTTATAATTAAAGGAGGAAGTTACCCTTGGATAAAAATGGTCTGAGGGCTTCAGAACCACTCTGTCAGGGGAGAACACTAAATAGGGGTTCCGTAGCCATAAGTGCTTGTATCTCCGACGTCCTCTTAGCTGAGGTGATCGCAATACGGGAAGCCATCTTCAGAGCTAGGTTCCACGGTGAGACTAAGTTGAATGAAGAAAAGGGTGAATTGGACAGGGCCTCGAGTACTACACAGAGATCCCCTGTTGGAAAGGCTGGCCTCCTAGGTGGTCTGATCTTACGCAGGCCCTGAGGAACAGAGTGACCGGATGATGAAGAGCCCATCTAGTACCCGTCATGGCTGAAAGGGCGGATACTTGCACCTTCAGGGTACCCGGGCCCGGGCCCTTGTTAAGCCCTGACTGAAGAAATTCAAGAATTTGAGATGGGATTCCAATCTCTTTGCTGCGACGACACGAACCTCTCCCAGATCCTAGTATAGGTGACATCAGTGGAGCTCCTTAGAGCTTGTAATAAGGTTGATATTACCTCCTGAGAGTATCCTAGTTCCCCTAACCTAGCCCTCTCAACTTCCAAGCTGGCAAATGCAGCTTCTCTGGGCTGGATGGAAGAATTGCCTCTGATGTATGAGATCCCAGGTTACTGGAAGATGTATTGGAGGCCGCGTACCTATTGTAGCAGGGTCGTAAACCATGGCCTCCTCGGTCGGAACGGTATTAGTACAATAACCGTGGCTGAGGACCTCCGAAGTCGGGACAGGAATCTTGTAATCCGAGAAGTTGGAAGAAAAATGTACCCCAGCTCGAAGCTCCATGGAAGAGCTAGGCAGTTTGTCCCTTCGGCTGATGGAAAGTGGGCTCTGGACAGGAACCTCTGACACTTGGAGTTCTTTGGCGTGGCCGCTAGGTTGACTTCTGGTATTCCACAAGTTTTCGTAAGAATGGAGAATACCTGTTGGTTCAGGGACCATTCGTTGTTTGAAAGTGTCTCTCGGCTTAGGTAGTTGGCCAACGAATTCTGTGTTGCCGGGACGTACACTGCCCATAGATCTAACAGGTGCACTTGTGCCCTTTCCAATATGGGCAAACTTCCTCTTGAAGCGTGCGACTCCTGATGCCCCCCTGTATCTGGATACATGACACCGCTACTTGTTGTCCATCCTGATCAGGACACTCTTCCCCTCTAGAAGAGGCGCAACGGCCAGGAGAGCCTGAAAGGCTGCTCTGAGCTCTAAAATATTTGACACTATGCCCTGAGCCCGAAAGTGCCACTGTCCTTGGGCTACTTGGTCTAGATAGTGTGGACCCCATCCCCCCTGGCTGGCGTCCGATGTTACTACTTCTGGACTTGGGGGAACTATTGGAATGGACTCCCTGAGGTTGGACGGGTGTGTCCACCACCATACTAATTGCTTTACCCAGTTCGGGATGTGAATGGTTTGGAGTATTGACGTTCCATTCCACTGCCTGAGAAAGGAGTTCTGTAAGACTCGCATGTGCCACAGGGGCCACTGTATCAAGGGTATGGATGCTGACATGGACCCCCGGGTACTGAGGCAGGCTCTGACAGTTAGACGTCTGGATGATAGCAGATTCTGTATCTTCTGGAGTAAGGGCTTCAGCCTCTCTTGAGGGAGTTGCACCTGGTACAACCTGGTATATTATTCTGCCCCTAGGAACACCCTGACTTGCTGAATGCTCTGGGTGCTGACGCGATGCCGAATGGGGGGCACCAAAATTGGAAATGAGATTGATAGATTGAGAACCGAAGGGACCTCTGGAAGGCGGGATGATCGGGACGTGAAGGTAAACGTCCGAAAAATCTAGGAGATAGCATCCAGTCTCCCACGTCCACTGTCAACAAAATGGACTGAAGGCTTTTCCAATCTGAGGGCCTCTATTTTGATCGTCTGTTGAACCTCTTTAGGTCCAGGACTGGACGTAGATCCCCTGTTTTTTTTTTTTTGTACCAGAAATAAAGGGGAATAAAACCCCCTCCCTTTCTGGTGTGGAGGTACTTGGTAGTCTGGAATGTGTTCCCTGGCAATGTGCCCATGAATTTCCAATTGTGACCGGTCTTGATAGAGGATAGTGTCCATGAATCTGTTATACGAGTTGCCCATATCCGAGCGAATCTCTTGAGTCTGGTGCCCACCTGAGCTGGGTGGGCAGACGGACCCTCAAAAAGGACTTCTGCTGTTTCCCGGCTGTGATAGCCTTGGCTTACTGTAAATACATGAAGGAGGGTCGAGTCTTCCAGTCCCTCCTAAATTTCCTGCCGGGACGGTAGGATCTAGCATCCCTGTACTTGACAGGAAGATCGCGTCTGTAAGCGGGGCCCTTCTGGGGCTCTGGTCTCCTATCGGAGGGAATCAGCCCGGATTTTCCCCCGTTAACCTTGGAGATGGCCAAGTCCATCTTTGTGCCAAATACACTTGAGCCGCCATATGGAGTTTTGCACCAGTAGATTTTAATGCTGTCTCCGCTATCCAGGGTCTCAGCCATAAGGCTCTTCCCAGTCATGAAGTCGCCCCCTCAGGAGCCGTAAGCCAACTTAATTTCCCTGCAGGGAGGAGAATATCTTCCCCTGGTCGGCTCCTTCTAGAATGGAATTCTCAACATTAGCCGCCCATGCAGCGATAGTTTTAGCTACTGCCGCCGTGGTGATAGCCGGCCTACTAGCGTCTCCTGTCGTGGAGCAGGCTTCCTTCAGTTCTATATTGATTTCACGATCAAGAACGTCCCGGATAGTAACTGCATCTTCAATCGGTAGAGAAACGTCTCTAGCGAGTCGCATTAAAGATGAATCAACCGTAGTTGCATTGATCAAAGAATTGATCCTAGACTCCCACAAGGGGTACAATCTGCAAACTTGTTGCTCATACTGGGCCGCTTATGCGATCTCCCCCACTCATCCTTTATGAGGTTTTCCAGCTCTTTGATGAAGGGAAATGATTCAGGACCCCCTTTCCAGCACCAGGAAATATTTCTGAACCTTCAGAGGTTCTGCCATAACCCCTTCCCAGCCGATCGCTTCCTCGACTGAATGGGCAAATGGTTCAACTAAAGAAGAGACAGTCCGACGCCTGCTCACACTCCTCAGTCTTAGAGAGGGTTTTTGCAGCCTGGCGTAACGGCCGGGTGCTGGGCGATGTGCTTGGGGAAGGATCGCCCACAATTGATCCCTGTGCGATTCTCCTAGGAGCTCAGTATATACTCTGGCCTCCGAATCCTTGGTTACTTCAATGAAGCACGAGCGGCAGGCCAATTCCCCTGGCAAGGCTGGCGCCCCGCATATTTGGCAAACATTTGCTGTGGTGCGGGTAAGATAGCTCCATCTGGGATGAAGGTAATCGTCTGCGGTGGGACCGACTATGACAGGAGTGGCTGTGACGCGAGCGGCTATGCCTTGATTGAAGAAAGCAAGAGGGTAACCTTGAGTGACTTCTTGCGCCTTCTGCTGGAAGCATGGCTAGAATCTCCCTCTGTGCCGCAAACTTGCGTCTTTTGACCCGATAGGGCTACCAAAACTGTAGCGTCAGTGGCCAAGCTCTCTTTTTTGTCTCTTCTCTACTTACCACCTTCTGGACGGCCTCTATACCTGGTCAGCTGATGGTGGTCTGCGAGGGCAGTGGCCCCCATGAGGATAGCAGGGAGACAGCCCGGAAAGGTGGGAAAAAAGAGAGAAGGGAAAACATTACAATATGTCCCCCCCCCAACATTTCTATTTATTAAATATAATAATTGTATATACATATATCTATCCTTATTTTATTTTTTATTTTTTGGATTATATTAATTATGGATATACTTTCTCCTATAATATGTTATAAATTTATATATAAATGTATTATATCTTCTATCCTATTTGTTCCTATTTCTTTTTTTTTTTTTTTTTTGTGTAATCAATTGGCCCAGGCTGAACTGGGATGAGCCTGCACACACCTGGTGCAATCTTCACTCTGAATAGAGCAGAGCAGCAGGACTGCAGCCAGAACTACAGAGCGACAGGACGGTTTCCTCTTCTTTTTTTTCTTTTTTTTTTTTTTTTTTACCGGCGCCGCCATTTGAAAGAGGGCAGAGGAGACCGGCGGCATCATCACTGAGCTGCGTGCATGCGCAGAGCGCTGAGGGGTACGCAGCGGTGACCCCGAGAGTATGGGGTGTCAGAGGAACCACAGGGCTCAGCAGAGCTGAGAAAAAAACAACAGGCAGGCAAAGGTACAAAACGGACTAACCTTAGGTGGCAAATGTAATGATACAAATACCTTTGTGGAAGCACACACTGCACTGGAAGGAAAGACAGAGCGAAATTTGAAGCTTCTTTAAAGCTTGCTACAGATGCCAGTATAATTCCAGAGCCCCTGAGACCATCAGAACGGGGGTTCCCACCATAAAGCTCATTTAGAGACTGTACAGGAGGGACTTCCAAACAGGAGAGGCTGAACCTGCTGGGGCGATCTGCGGTAAGAGGCATGCTTCTTGCTTGTTCGTCCAATCTGTCAGGTGAGGATAAAAAAGAGAATGGTGCGGGGCGTCTCCCTTCAAATTTATAGCTAACCAATCCTGTCAGGTTGTGGGGGCGGAGTCACAACCCAGTGTGTGCTGCCATGAATGCGTCAGGAAATGTTTTTTTATATATGTTTGGGGGGATATTTATTATAGCAAAACGTAAAAAATATAAATTTTTTTCCAAATTGTCGCTCTATTTTTGTTTATAGCGCAAAAACTAAAAACCGCAGAGGTGATCAAATACCACCAAAAGAAAACTCTATTTGTGGGGAAAAAAGGACGCCAATTTTGTTTGGGAGCCACGTCGCACGACCTCGCAATTGTCAGTTAAAGCGACGCAGTGCTGATTCGCAAAAAGTGCTCTGGTCTTTGACCAGCAATATGGTCCGGGGGTTAAGTGGTTAAACACCGGACCTCCGCTTTACTGACATACCCTTGTATATAATTGTATTATTTAGCATAAAAAAAATAATTTTTTTTATAAATTCTGTTTTCCCTCTTTTTTTTTTTTTTTTAAATATAAATGTTTGCTTTTAATTTTGTTAGATTTTTTGTCTATGAATTGCATAAAAATAAATAAAAAACAAAATCTTTTTTTTTTTTTTTGCAAGACAATAAAAGAAAGCATGTTTTGGCCCTAAATAAAGTAGTTTTGGATTAAACTGCCCATAGCAGAAATGTAAAAATTGTTCTGGGTTTTTCGGGTTGTAAAAAATGACGTATTTTTTTTTAATGTCGTTAAAAACGATCGTGTGTGGGCTCCAGAGCATTTTTCACGACGTTAAAAATGGGCATTAAAAATTTCGAACATGCTCTAATTTTTCACGTCGGAAAAAATGGTCGTGAGTGGGCTTTAACAACGTGAAAAAAACGTGCATGCTCAGAAGCAAGTTATGAGATGGGAGCGCTCGTTCTGGTAAAACTACCGTTCGTAATGGAGATAGCACATTCATCACATTCATCACGCTGTAACAGACTGAAAAGCGTGAATCGTCTTTTACTAACACGCAATCAGCAAAAGCAGCCCCAAGGGTGGCGCCATCCGCTTTATAGTGCCGTTGTACTTGTACGTCACCGCGCTTTGCTGGAGCATTTTTTTTTCATGATCGTGTGTAGGCAAGGCCGGTTTAACAATAATCGGGTTGAAAAAAACTTAGTTTTTTTCTAGACCATTAAAAACGTAATTTTTTACAACCCGAAAAACAGTCGTGTGTATGCGGCATCAGAAAGAAAGTTTGTCAGGGGGCCATGACAATTTTGTATTTGCACCCCTCGCCCCTCCCTCTCTCTTACCTGAGTTACAAATCGGCTTTTTTCTTTTTTCACCTGCGGAAAGAAAAAAAAACGTGATTCAAAAAGGTTCAACAGGGTAGTCATGTCTTTGTTGACTGAATAAAATGTAAATCTGAATTCCAGGCAAACAGCTAAATAAGGACCGTGCCTTTTTCTGACATTTGTTGTTTGCAACTAAAAATCTGTATTTTTTCCTTGAAAATTACTCAGTACCCCCAAAACATTTTATATATATATATATATATATTTATGGTCGTCACCCTCAGACCGAGAGTGATTTGGATCACATAAACACGCAACAAGACTTACAACATAAATAGACCTGAAGTGTGCCTTGGTGGTCTGGTCAGTATGCCAAGAAAAGGGGCATACCGAGGGTAAGTAATGGGTAGTTAATTGAAGAAGGATATGCTGAGAAGTGCCCTGAAAAAGAGAAGGGCGGGAGGGTGTCGAATGCGATTGAATGCGCAGACTCACGGACATGAGGTGAGCTGGGAAGATTGCCAGACCACCATGGTCTTGTAAAGTAGAGGCATATAGGGCTGCTAGCACCACTAAAGTGGAGAGCAATGGGACTGGGACCACCATAGTAATGAGAAATAGTGACGTTAAGGGGGCTAGTACTACTAAAGTATAGAGCAATGAGAATGGGAAGCAGTAGAGCTTGTACCACTAAAGTAGGGAGCAATGGAACTGGGACCACCATAACAATTGGAAGTAGTGGCATACGGGGCTAGTACTAATAAAGTAGGGAGCAGTAAGACTGTGCGCACCATAGTAATGGGAAGTAGTGGTATATACAGTAGAGTTAGTACCACTAAAATAAGGAGCAATGGGACTGGAACCACTGAAGTAATGGGAAGTAGTGGCATATAGGGCTAGTATAACTAAAGTAAGGAGCAATGGGACTTGAACACCATAGTAATGGGAAGTAGTGGTATATAGGGCTAGTACCACTAAAGTAAGGAACAGGGGGCCATATCCTCAAAAGGGACATAAAAAAAAAAAAAAAAAACGTTGTATCCCTGTTTCTATATTTGGAACTGATCCACAGAATCAGTTTCCCATAGTTAGACAGAAGATCCGACATGTGTAAGGGACTTACACTGCCGGATCTTAGGATGCAGTACCGCAGCCGCCGCTGGGGGCATTTCGCGTCAAAATGCCGCCTCGGGTATGCAAATTAGCACTTACGGAGATCCACAAAGCTTTTCAGCTTCGTTTTTTTCTCCGTAAGTTTTAGTTTGCAATCGTAAAACTAGGGCTGCTTTTACAAAGTGTAAACTGCTTACACCATGTAAAAGCAGACCCTTCTGTCCAGCGACGCGTTTTTTTTTTTTTGTTTTAAATTTTTTTTTTTTCGCCGTATCTTTTTTTTTTCCCGACGCAACTTTATTGACCCAGCGCGATCCACAAAGCTCGGCGTAACGTAATTTCGCGCTATGCACGTCGGGAAAATGATGTCACGAGCATGCGCAGTACGGCCGGCGCGGGAGCGCGCCTAATTTAAATGGGAATCGCCCCCATTTGAAGAGGAACGCCTTGCGCCGGCGGAATTTAAGTTACACAGCCGAAAATTTCTAGGTAAGTGCTTTGTGGATCGGGCACTTAGGTAGAAATTTTAAGGCAGTGTAACTTAAATGGGAATTTTTACGTTACGTCGGCTCTTTGTGGATCTGGCCCAATGGGTATGGAACAACATAGTAATGGGAAGTAGTGGTATGTAGGGTGTAGGGCTAGTACCACTAAAATAAGGAGCCATGAGACTGGAACCACCATGGTAATGGGAAGTAGTGGTATATAAGCAGGGCCGGATTCCTGACTATGGTGGACCCAGTCTTATTGCTCCTTACTTTAGTGGTATACTAGCCCTATATACCACTATTTCCCATTACTATGGTGGACTCAGTGGGTGCAGGGCCGCCACTGCGGCAACAGGGGGGTGAAAAAATTCTGTCGTCCTGGCCGGTCTGTATTGAGAAAAGCATCCGCCCTTTGTCTCGTCACATATGGCTACCCATCACAGTTTTCTCCGGAAAGTGACGTTCCGCTGAAAAATTTTGCACTGCGCATTCGCGCCGCCGACATATGCGTTCCAACACTTTTATGACAAAACAGCAGACTAAAACCGTGATGGGTAGCCGAATGTGACGAATCACCGCCATCTTGCTACACTCCGCACTCCTCCACCTTAAGGATACAGTGAGAAGGGGACAAGCGGACATCTTTGTACACCCCCCAGAGTTTTACATTCTACACTTATTTATTACAGTAAAGGTTCTATAGTGAAATACAGTACTTAGAACTCCGTCTGACTGTTTACATGTTGAATTGTTTACCTCATTTCTATCACATGGGGGGGGGGCTCAGAAGCCCCCTATGTGATGGTGTGTGTGTGTGGGGGGGGGGGGGGGGGGGCATTGAAGGACCCAGCCTTGGGGTGGCAAAGGGAGTAAATCCAGGCCTGTATATAGGGCAATTCCCAGTAAAGTAGGGAAAAATAAGACTGGGTCCACCATAGTAATAGGAAGTAGGGGTATAGGGCTAGTATCGCTAAAATGAGGAGCAATGGTACTGGAACACCCATAATAATGGGAGTAGTGGCATATAGGGCTATTACCAGTAAAGTAGGGCGCAATAAGACTGGGACCACCATAGTAATGGGAATTAGTGGTATATAGGACTAGTATACCACTAAAGTAAAGCGCAATAAGAAGTGGTCCACCATAGTAATGGGAAGTAGTGGCATACAGGCCTGGTACCGGTAAAGTAGGGAGCAATAAGACTGAGTCCACCATAGTAATGGGAAGGAGTGGTATATAGGGCTATTACCAGTAAAGTAGGGGCAATAAGACTGGGACCACCATAGTAATGGGAATTAGTGGTATATAGGACTAGTATACCACTAAAGTAAAGAGCAATAAGAAGTGGTCCACCATAGTAATGGGAAGTAGTGGCATACAGGCCTAGTACCAGTAAAGTAGGGAGCAATAAGACTGAGTCCACCATAGTAATGGGAAGTAGTGGTATATAAGGCTAGTATACCACTAAAGTAGGGAGCAATAAGACTGAGTCCACCATAGTAATAGAAAGTCGTGGTATATAGGGCTAGTATACCACTAAAGTAGGGAGCAATAAGACTGGGTCCACCATAGTAATGGGAAGTAGTGGTATATAGGGCTAGTATACCACTAAAGTAGGGAACAATAAGACTGGGTCCACCATAGTAATGGGAAGTAGTGGTATATAGGGCTAATATACCACTAAAGTATGGAGCAATAAGACTGGGTCCACCATAGTAATGGGAAGTAGTGGTATATAGGGCTAGTATACCACTAAAGTAGGGAACAATAAGACTGGGTCCACCATAGTAATGGGAAGTAGTGGTATATAGGGCTAGTATACCACTAAAGTAGGGAGCAATAAGACTGGGTCCGCCATAGTAATGGGAAGTAGTGGTATATAGGGCTAGTATACCACTAAAGTAGGGAACAATAAGACTGGGTCCACCATAGTAATGGGAAGTAGTGGTATATAGGGCTAGTATACCACTAAAGTAGGGAGCAATAGGTCCAAGTCCACCATAGTAATGGGAAGTAGTGGTATATAGGGCTAATATACCACTAAAGTAGGGAGCAATAAGACTGGGTCCACCATAGTAATGGGAAGTAGTGGTTTATAGGGCTAGTATACCACTAAAGTAGGGAGCAATAAGACTGGGTCCACCATAGTAATGGGAAGTAGTGGTATATAGGGCTAGTATACCACTAAAGTAGGGAGCAATAGGTCCAGGTCCACCATAGTAATGGGAAGTAGTGGTTGACACATCAGGACAGTGAAGTGACACCCCGGCTCTGCTCACCTCCTAGGTACGCACAGTTGTAGTAGCTGCACTGCTGCCCGCTGCTTCTCAGGACATACAGCGTTTCTGAGTTTTTTATAGCGTGGAACGTCTCCGCCACCGGAATCAGAACCTCCTCTTCCATAAAGTCAGAGAACGCCTCTACTTTTACCCCAAAACAGGTGAATATGGTGAACATGGTGTTGACACCAAACCTCTGGGCGGTCTTTCGGTTCAGAGATGACGATGCGAATTGCCCGAACCGCAGTTCCAATGACACGTTCTTGTACTTCATCCAAGATCCCCGGTAGGCCTGCGAGCCATCATCACAGCCGCCTCCGAGCACTTGCAGCGCCCTGGTGAGGTAGAAATGAATGGCCTTGAAATGGAATCGGTCCATGTAGTGCTGCCGCGATCGGCCTGCGATGGACACGTTGCGGTTCAGCTGTTGGTAGATGGGGAAGGGGCTCTCCCTGGTGTACACGATGAGTGATATCCCATACTCGTCCTTGAAGTCGGGTGGGAAAACGTTGGATTGTTTTACGATCGCCCACCTCTGCTCTGCCAAGTACCACATTATGGCCAACGGCTTGTATTTCTTCTCCTGCTCCAGAACCTTCGCCATTTCCCGCTCCATCTGCCGCGCACAGCCGAGGTACTGATCATCGAAGGCGTTGCTCATCATGGTGAGATCCACGGCCTGGCAAACAATCTGCAAAAGACAAAATCAGAGACAGACTAGTGCAAAGGGGTGGAGTTACTAAAGGCAAATAGACTGCATTCCGCAGGGGCAGCTGCTCCAGAGCTTAGTGAATGGGGTGAAGCTTCACTTTGCAAAGAATACCCAATCACATGCAAGGAAAAAATAAATACAATAAAAACAACACCACATTTGTTGCACACAATTGGATGAAGGCAGTCAGCAGAGTTTCCCCTCATTTACTAAGCTCTGGAGTAGCTGCACTTGCTAAGTGCTCAATCTATTTGCCTTTAGTAAATCAACCCTAGAGTATTAGCATTAAAGCGGAGGTTCACCCTAAAACAATTATATACCATTACATCCAGCATACTTCCGACATCTACAGTATGCTAGTTTTTTTTTTGTTGCCGTACATACCATTTTATTGTTATTTTCCCCCCGGCTTCCGGGTTCTGGCTCCCGCGGGAGTGGGCTTTCCTATTCAGAGGTTAGATGATTGACGTCTGGTGAAAAACTTCCCCTGGCGCATAAGGCGCGTCACCAGTTTTCTGTAAGTAGCCGACCTGCGAGTCGGCTCTATACGCCGCTATACGGCGCCTGCGCCCGCCGTGTAGAGCTGACTGCGCAGGCGCCATATAGTTCGGCTACTTACGGAAAACTTGTGACGCGCCTTATGCGCCAAGTTTTTCACCAGACGTCAATCATCTAACCTCTGAATAGGAACGCCCACTCCCGCGGGAGCCAGAACCCGGAAGCCGGGGGGAAAATAACAATAAAACGGTATGTACGGCAAAAAAAAAACAGCATACTGTAGATGTCGGAAGTATGCTGGATGTAATGGTATATAGATGTTTTTTAGGGTGAACCTGCGCTGGATGTAAACCCAAAAATTTGTATTTATTTTCTTTGATGTCACAATGTAGAGTATAAGATTTCCTATCATCTGTGCCCAGTCTTGCCACACAGAGTTAACCCAGCTCTGAGCAATCCTCTTTCATTGTTCAGTGAAATAAAACGGACTTACAGAGAAAAACTTTAGTCCGTTCCGCCCCCTTGCTGTGAGTGACAGGTTATTTACATATCTCATGCACTAGCCTGGAGACAGGCATTATTTTTAAATTCCCACCCCCCCACTCCTTTTCTGAAGTCATGTGGTAACTTTTCTGAATTTTGACTGGATGTTAGTGATCATATCAGAATTTAGTGTAAGGAATACATAGGAAAAAATGCATGTTGACAAGGGGAGTATAGAGGAGAAATGATACTGTTCCTTCCTGTATACTCATGTAGGCTTGTATTGGGTTACTTTAACATATTTGTAATTCTAACACAGCCTTTCAAATAAAAAATAAAAAACAATATTTAAATAGAGAGATCACTAGAGAGATCACTTTAGAAGACTAGAGTTAACTAGATAGAGAGATAGATAGAGAGAGAGATAGATAGAGAGAGAGATAGATAGAGAGAGATAGATAGATAGATAGACAGATAGATAGACAGATAGATAGATAGATAGATAGATATATAGATAGACAGATAGATAGACAGACAGATAGACAGACAGATAGACAGACAGATAGACAGACAGATAGATAGACAGACAGATAGATAGATAGATAGATAGATAGATAGATAGATAGATAGATAGATAGATAGAGACATAGATAGATAGATAGATAGATAGATAGAGACATAGATAGATAGATAGAGACATAGATAGATAGATAGATAGATAGATAGATAGATAGATAGATAGATAGATAGACAGACAGACAGACAGACAGATAGATAGACAGACAGATAGATAGACAGACAGACAGACAGACAGACAGATAGATAGATAGATAGATAGAGACATAGATAGATAGATAGATAGATAGATAGATAGATAGATAGATAGAGACATAGATAGATAGATAGATAGATAGATAGATGTAATAGACTGTTACCTGCACTGATAATAGTAATTGTAGGGTACGTAGTACTTCCAGATATTTCAATATCATGATGGCGAGGTCGCCCCTGAGAAGTAAATAAATTAGAATACCCTTTTTATTTCTCCATCTACAATTGGAGTCAGTAGACACAGATTAGAGACAAAGCCGGGTCATACAATGATCCACTAATAGGGGAATGAGAAGATACACACACTATATTACCAAAAGTATTGGGACACCTGCCTTTACACGCACATGAAATTAAATGGCATCCCAGTCTTAGTCCGTAGGGTTCAATATTGAGTTGGCCCCGCCCTTTGCAGCTATAACAGCTTCAACTCTTCTGGGAAGGCCGTCCACAAGGTTTAGGAGTGTGTCTATGGGAATGTTTGACCATTCTTCCAGAAGCACATTTGTGAGGTCAGGCACTCATGTGGATGGGAAGGCCTGGCTCGCAATCTCCACTCTAATTTATTCCAAAGGTGTTCTATCGGGTTGAGGTCAGGACAGTCAAATTCCTCCACCCCAAATTTGCGCATCCATGTCTTTATGGACCTTGCTTTGTGCACTGGTCCAAATCATTTGGTGATCAAGGTGTGGGGTTGTTCTTCAGGGGTTGGGCTTGGCCCCTTAGTTATATTGAAGGGAATTCTTAAGGTGTCGGCATACCGAGACATTTTGAACAATTTCATGCTCCCAACTTTGTGGCAACAGTTTGGGGATGGCCTAGGGCAGGCATGTCCAAAGTCAAGCCCGGGGGCCAAATGCGGCCCACCTGTTGATTTAATATGGCCCCCCCCCTGGGGATTTGGATATATATATTGTTTGTGACCCCCAGGGCCACAAAAGATATATACTGTATTTATTGGCGCTGCCTTGGAGGGGACAGGGAGGGGGCAGGACGAGCACCGTCAGATTACATGAAGAGAATCTCCTGTTTACTCAGCAGCGTCTCTATTGGAAGTCCCGTCTCCTGGGATGCCATTGGACGACTGTTCTGTCTATCATAGGAGGCAGGACTTTGTATTAAAGAGGCCACAGGGTAAACAAGACATGCCCATTCTGCCCTCCGAGGCTGCAGATGGGCATCGTTCAGGCTGCACTGATGGCAATGGTAAGGCTGCATTTATGGCACATGTGAGGCTGCATTTATGGCACATGTGAGGCTGCATTTATGGCACATGTGAGGCTGCATTGGTTGGACATTTTCGCCGCTCTCCTCTTCACCGGACAGCGGCGGGTGGTCGGTATCCAGGGCAGCCATACCAAATTTTGGGGCCCCTTACACAGCTTTAGGCAGGGCCCCCGTGGAGCAGAGACCGGGGGGGGGGGGGGTTTGCTGATGAAAAAAAACAAGTGTAATCATCATGTGACCATCGGCCCCTTACAGGTGTAATGCAAAAAATAATACAAAAATAATATATATTAAAAAAACGGGAGGGGGGCCAGCCTGGCCTGTAAGGGGCCCTGGGGACCATCAGGCCCCTTACAGGTTTAATGCAACAAAAAGAACAGGAGGGGGGGCAGCCGGGCCCCTGGGGACCATTGGCCCCTTACAGGTGTAATGCCTGTACCCCCCTGACGGCCCTGTCAGTATCACAGGGCTGGATGGGGATGGGAACCGCTGGAGTTAACTTTTTTCATTAAACAATAGGTGATTGGTTGCTGGGCGATTCTATCAACCAATCACCAGCCTGTTAATATGAAAAGTTAACTTCAGCAGTTCCAGCCCTGTGATGCTGATCTCTGCTCTGCTGTACACCTGTGTAAGGTAGGAAAGTTATACCTACTCAGTGTGTATTTGTGTGTGTGTGGGGTGCAGGGGGCAGAGGACACTATGGGGGTACAGAGGACACTACAGTGGGGGGGGGGGGGTGCAGGGGACAGAGAACACTTCTTTGGGGGGCTCAGGAAACTTGCTATGGGGGGAGGGAGGCAGAGGACACTGCTATGGGGGTACAGAGGACACTGCAATGGAGGGACCCTATTGGGGACAGGGACTCCTTCTCACCTGGGGACAGGGACCCCTTATCCCATGGGGACAAGGACCCCTTCTCATCTGGGGAGCATATGCACTCTTTAACCACATCCTTCCCAATCATAGGATGGTTCCTTTCCTTAGACCCACCATGGTGCTATGGACATGGACAACCCCCCCTCCCCCCCAAGGGTGCTCACTGGATCATACCATTACATGAGTACAGTACACCCTGGGAGACTCCCAGCCTGGCCTAACCAGAAAACCCCAAGTAGTCCATCCCATACCTACTTCAGGTCTTGCGCCCATGGACCCCAGTTGTAGTCTTACCATGCTCCTTTCATTTCCAAAGGGTATCCCAATCTCGAGCTCAGGAGAAAGAAGTGTCCACGCAGCAAAAGCCCAACAACCATTTCCTGAGCATAGTTAATTACATATATAAATCCTTTAGTCACCCCAACAGTGATAGCAAATTTTTTGATTTGTTACAAAAACTAGAGAGAACATAGACTGGAAAGGAGAGCTGAGCGGAAGAGCCCATACCTTTTGCCAGAGTACAGCATCCCATGCAAAGGGCATATAAGTAGTCCCAATAGTACTTCACCCTTCTCCCCTGCTACCCCCCTAAAGGGGGACAAGGGCCTCATCAGCGGCTGGTGCTCAACATTTTTTGGGGGGGGAGCAAACAAACGAAAACAAAAACCATCAATTGCAGCCTCACTGTGCCCATCAATTGCCCGCCACTGTGCCCCATCAAACACAGCCACTGTGCCGCTGGCTCTGATAGACACTTCCAAAGCCAACCAGCTGCCGTTATTCAGATGGCCGGCACTCACCAGGGGGCAGCGGCGACAATGCATAGATTCATGCAATGCATGAATCTGTGTATTGTTTTTTAGTGGCGGTGCAGGAGCGAGAGGGGGCGACGCTCCTGCGCCCTCTATGGACACATCGCCACTGCCCACAACCCTTGCCTGGTGGTTGTGGGGTTCTGCAGGTGGGGGGCTTATTGGAAACTGGAAGTCCCCTTTAACAATGATGTCAGAGGGGGCAGGGTCACCTGGTAATGGTGTGGACTTAGTCCCCCTGAGCCACGATTGGCCAAAGGCACCCTGCCTTTGGCCTATTATGGCTCTCTCAGCAGAGCGCGCTGTGATTGGCCAAAGCATGCAGTTCAGGTGCATGCTTTGGCCAATCATCATACAGCAATGCACTGTGATCTCGCAAATTTCCCACAAACCCCCCTATATGTTCAGTTTGTTTTAGAACAAACAAACAAACACACAATGTTCAAAAAGGCAAAAGTTTGGCCATTCGTATGAGTCTAGGTTCAGACCGAACTGTGAGCTCACCCCTAATGGTGTGTTATCGTTAGTAGCTATACTTATAGTAGTTAGTTAGTATGGGGTATGCAAACACCTATTACAGAAAAACGTTACTTATTCTGGGGAGTAAAGTCCAGCATCACCTAGCGTTTCCTTGTCAGCCTGACTGTCCCTGGCTCGCCCCTTTCATTCATTGGATTTCAATTCTGGAGGCTCAGCATCACGTGTAGGTGTTACCTATCGTGGTCTGCATGGAAATACAGCCTGCCTAGAAATGCCCACTCCTCCAGACTGACATCCATCCATCCACCCATCCATCCACCCATCCATCCATCAAGGCATTTTGATATTTGCATAACTCCTCCCAAAAACAAACCCTTTGCTTGCATCAGGACTAAGGGCTCTTGAGAGGAGTAACTGAGACAGGGGGCTGCAGGGCTGGACTTGGACAAAAATGTGGCCCTGGACTTCATCCAAACCGGCCCAGGGCACAACACATCAGGGTACAGAGCTCAGCACATCAGGGCACGGGGCACATCAGGGCACAACGCGTACGGGGCACATCACATCAGGGCCCATCACAGCACATCAGGGCACACCACATTGAGGCATACCACATTGAGGCACGGGGGCACATAGCACATTAGGGCACAGGGCACATTATGGTGCACATTGTTTACCAGCCAGCATGTAGAGTAGCGCAGGAAGTGTGTGTAATATGTTCTCTCTCCTGTCACGGCACTCACTCAGCTCCCCGGGCAGCCCCTCCTCTCTTCTAGTCCATCCCAGATGATGTCACAAGCAAATGGGGATGGACGAGAAGAGAGGAGGGGCCGCTGGGGAGCAGCGTGAGTGCCGTGACAGGAGAGAGAACATATTACACACGCTTCCTGTGCAACTCTGCATGCTCGCTAAATCTCGATCTACCCGTCAGGCGCCAGCTGTCGGCGATTGACAGGTAGATCGCCGCAGACCTCCGACCGGCCCACTGAGCCATCGGGTCACCGGGAATCTCCCGGTAGTCCCGATGGCCAGTCCATCCCTGGGGGGCTGTGATGATTTCAGGAAGCTACGTACAGTGTCCATCCGGCCCCTCCCACCAGCTATGATTTGTCACCATTGCAGATAGAAGCACAGAAACCCAGTAAGGATGTCATTGGGTATAAAAATAAGGTATGTAGTGAAAAGAGAAAAGTTTTTTTTTTTTTTAAACGTCATCAGAATTTTGGTGAGGTGAGGAGGGGGAGGGAGGAACCAGCAAAGGCACAATTTAAAAACTTTAGCTTTAATGTGTCCCCTCCTTTATAATTACACTAAAGCCCTTCCAATGATTCCAAATAAAAACAGCAATATTATAATACAAATAAATATCTCACCCGGGTCCTGTGCTCCGATCTGTATCTGTAGATACAAATGTATCCTTCCTGCTAGGGAAACGTTATTCTGGATACAATGTATGCATAATAGCAGCGTTACCATCAAACATTCCATTGTTTTATGAAGGTTAAGTAAAATGGGAGATTGTCTCTGTCCGCTCTCAGCTATGTGAAAAATGTGATACAATGCACTCATTCTCCGACACCACAATTGTCCGTTCATTTGATGCAATCTTTTAGCTGCTGCCATAAGGGGACGCGATTTACAAACCATTAAAAATCGACCTAAAGGCAAAAATTTATTTTGTTTTCAGATGGGGTAGCGATGGGTTAGCACGTTTTTTTTAATCATTAACGCCCTATCTATTTGTCCCGGTGGTCACTGTCACTGGGACAGGAAGTAATGGAAAATTCTAAATGTCACAGTTGTCACCAAAACAGGAGGTGAGGTGGAATCATCCAATGTGGGCACCTGTTCTGTTCTCAATTTTGAGAGATTTTCTCTAACTTCCTGTTGTATTTGCAAGGCAGGGGTGAAGGGAAACCTTCTCAAGGGGACACTAAATATGAACTGAGAGGTTTAATAGTTCCCTACTCTACCCCCCCAAAAAAATACGTTTTGGAGTTTGGGCTTTAGATATTGTAACGGAATGGCCCGTGATACCCAGAGACTTTTGAAGGATGCGGGGTACTCCTGTGCCAGCTTCACCAATGACTCTTGGGTCTAGGGTCATCCTATGTTCATTAGGGGCATAGGATGACTGAGAACTGATATCTCGGATTACATGAGATGAGACATTAATGATAATTTATGTATTGCAGGATATCTTGGAATAGTACAGGTTGTTTATTCTGACCCCAACAGGTTAATAGGACAGTGATTCATTCAATGTGTAACATAGACTGTTGAGATGCTAATTAAGTCCACCTGGCTGTAGTGATGGGGCTTGCTGTGATTACATTCTGTTGTCCATTGTGCTAATTACGTCTGCTCCTAGGATCTTTCATTGTGTATGCTAATGACACTGTTTTGTGTGAAAATACTATTGATAATAGATGTGGAATGTGACTTGTCAGCTGTAGTAATTAACTCCTCTAGATTCTGTGCCAGAATGTCTGTCTAAGATGCGGATTGAGGGGGACTCGTTAAGCACCCATTGTGTGATGTTTTGGGTGGAGTGTTTCATTGTCCCTGAGATTACTGCAGCATGCTAACTGTATAAAAATCTGAGAGTTTACCATTAAAGAATTCATTCATTTGAACCAGAGAGAACAGAGCTTGTGTCTCGTCTTTCTGTGGGAATTCTTATGGATCGTGTCTGCTGGATTGTTGGAGTGTCGGATAAGCTGTCTTGGATTGGTGGAATGGAATATCGTAAACGGTGTTAACCACTGACCATTACAGATATACATTAAAGTGGGTGTAAACCCTGTATAACAACGTTTACCTACAGGTAGGAGTATAATAAAGCTTACCTGTACATTCCGTGAATTTCTCCTAAACTTGCACAGTTTAGAAGAAATTCACTGTATCCGCATGTGCCACACCGGACACACAGAAGTCTGTACACAGGAGGTGTATGCTTACCATGTGGTCAGGACCCCTAATTAAAGGCAGGTTTGACTCTGGAAGGCTTTTGGGAAAATCCCCATATAGAACCACATTCAGTCAAGCAGCGTTGGGATAGACCTCCGATCAGGGCTCAAGTCCAGCGGGAATGCGTGGGAACAGAGTTCCTGCACCTTTTTCTCAGCAGGACCTCAGTTCCCTTTGCAGGACTAGAGCAGCTGAGCCAATCCTTCACTAAGCGGTGATGCCCAGCTCGAGTCACTGTCAGGGGCAGGCGAACTTTAGTAACTTGCTTCTTTCTAAATCCCGTGATAACTCGCGGCAGACCTCCGCAATGTCTCCTGGGAACAATGACAAGAACTCCCAGGAGACATTACGGAATACCCGCACACTACCCAATGAATCCAAATATAGGGAGCCACCAATAACATAAAGGATTACTAAGGTACAGTGGATCTAAAAAAAAAAAAAACATGCGGTTTAGTAATTATGCATATGAGCGTAAAATTTTTTATTTTTGGTGGGGGAATGGATCTTGGGTGGGAGTTCCCAGGACTTGACATCTGCCTCCGATACTCCGGCAGAGACCATGTACAAATTAAAGCATGTAAACCTTTTAAAACTGTTATTTATTGTACTAAAATAACACAATTAGGGGGTCCCTGACCACATGGTAAGCATACACCTGACTCCTTTGGTGGTGGTCGGCCTTTGAGGTGAAAGGAGTTTGGTTTGGCTCACACTCCAATCTGGGGCAAGAAGAACCCTCATCTGTATCTTTAACTTGGGACTCTTTATTAATTATTCCCTTTTGACCTTTTGCTTTATTAGTTTTACACTTTGGACTTTGCTTATATTTTAATAGTTATATCTAGTGCAACACATTGATTAATTCTTCTGTATTTTATGGTGAAGGTCTAGAATTGCATTGGGGGATTTTCTGAAAATCCTCCTGAAAAGTCAAGTTACACTATATAGCCTAAATCCAGTCAAATTTTGTATTTATTTATTTATTTGTTTGTTTATTTGGTAGAGTGTGATAAGGACAGTTAAAGGACAAACATTTAAAAACCTATTGCAGGACAATTTTATGGTGCAGTTTATTGAGGCCCCAACTAGGAATGATGCTCTGTTGGACCTGATAATCTCAAACCATGCAGAGCTTATTACTAATGTTCAGATAAAGGAACACCTGGGTAGCAGTGATCATAACATGATTTCATTTAATGTTAACTATAAGCAAGAAATACATACAGGAAATATTAAAACACTAAATTTTAAGAGAGCAAATTTTCCAAGGATGAGGGCTGCTCTCCAGGACTTGGACTGGGAGGGACTATTGGCACAGATGAACACAGAACAGAAATAGGAATTCTTCAAAAAGACTGTGTGGAACCTCACTGCAAAGTATGTTCCCATGGGCAATAAGTTTAAAAGGCTAAAAATAAAACCTATGTGGCTCACGGTCAAAGTTAAAAAAGCTATAAACAATAAGAAAGTAGCTTTTAAAAAATATAAAAATGAAGGAACACTAGTGTTGTTTAAATGTTACAAAGAATATAACAGGATATGTAAAAAGGAAATCAAGGATGCAAAAATTCAAAACGAACGACAGATTGCAAAAGATAGTAGGACAAACCCCAAAAAATTCTTTAAATATATTAACAGTAAAAAGGTGAAGTCTGAGCATGTAGGCCCCTTACAAAATAATCTAGAGTGGGTGACTGGGGACAAAGAGAAGGCAAATTTATTAAATGCTTTCTTCAGCTCTGTGTATACAATGGAGCATGGGGGAGCTCATGTCCAAAATGGGGGTGGGAGTGACACAGCCCCAAATCCACAATGGCTCAAAAGTTATATGGTCCAGAAATATTTAGACAGAATAAAGGTGGATAAAGCACCTGGACCTGATGGCATCCATCCACGGATCCTAGGTGAGTTGAGCTCTGTCATTTCAAAGCCACTGTATCTAATATTTAGGGACTCATTAAAGACAGGAATAGTACCACTGGATTGGCGCAGGGCCAATGTGGTGCCCATAATTAAAAAGGGAACAAAGTCTTTACCAAGTAACTATAGACCTGTTAGTTTAACTTCTATAGTTGGGAAGATACTGGAACGTTTAATAAAAGACCACATGGATGAGTTCTTGCTGGAAAAAAACTATTTAAGCAGCAGACAACATGGATTCATGAAAGACAGAAGTTGTCAGACAAACCTGATTTCCTTTTATGAAGAGGTAAGTAAAACCCTGGACAGAGGGGTGGCTGTGGACGTGATATATTTGAATTTTGCAAAAGCGTTGGATACAGTTCCGCACACACGGCTCATGTGTAAGGTAAGGTCTACAGGATTGGATCAGTTTGTAAATGGATAGAAAATTGGCTGAAAGACAGAATTCAGAGAGTCGTGGTTAATGATTCTTACTCTGAATGGTCCAAGGTTATCAGTGGAGTACCCCAAGGTTCAGTGCTGGGACCCTTACTTTTCAATATATTTATAAATGATATTGGGTCTGAGATCAAAAGTAACATTTCTGTCTTTGCAGATGACACCAAGCTATGCAGTGGAATAACGTCCTTGCAGGATGTCTCCAATTTACAAGCCGACATCAATGCTCTGTCTAATTGGGCGACTAAGTGGCAGATGAGGTTTAATGTTGATAAATGTAAAGTTATGCACTTGGGGGCTAAGAATATGCATGCATCATACATACTAGAGGGAGTACAACTGGGGGATCTGTAGTGGAGAAGAATCTGGGGGTTTTAGTTGATCATAAGCTCAATAATGGCATGCAATGCCAAGCTGCGGTTTCCAAAGCGAGCAAAGTCCTTTCTTGTATTAAGAGAGGTATGGACTCCAGAGACAGAGATATAATTTTGCCCCTGTACAAATCATTAGTAAGACCTCATCTGGAATATGCAGTTCAGTTTTGGGCACCAGTTCTCAAAAAGGACATCGGAGAACTGGAGAAAGTGCAGAGAAGGGCAACCAAACTGATAAGAGGCATGGAGGAGCTCAGCTATGAGGAAAGATTAGAAGAACTAAATTTATTCACTCTTGAGAAGAGGAGAATAAGGGGGGATATGATCAACATGTACAAATATATAATATATATACAGTGAACTTGGTGTTGAGATATTCACTTTACGGTCAACACTGAGGACAAGGGGGCACTCTTTACGTCTAGAGGAAAAGAGATTTCACCTCCAAATACGGAAAGGTTTTTTCACAGTAAGAGCTGTGAAAATGTGGAACAGACTCCCTCCAGAGGTGGTTCTGGCCAGCTCGGTAGATTGCTTTAAGAAAGGCCTGGATTCTTTCCTAAATGTACAGAATATAACTGAGTACTAAGATTTGTAGGTAAAGTTGATCCAGGGTAAATCCGATTGCCTCTCGGGGGATCAGGAAGGAATTTTTTCCCCTGCTGTAGCAAATTGGATCATGCTCTGCTGGGGTTTTTTGCCTTCCTCTGGATCAACTGTGGGTATGGAGTTGGGTGTATGGGATTGTACTGTGTTTTTTATTTTGTTTGTTTATTTTATGTAACTATGTAACTATAAGTTCAAACCTCTGCTGGTGGTTTTATTGCTGAACGAATCTAGGAATGATGACCACACCATAATATTCAAGTCCAGGTACAAGTTTATTCCAAAGACAGATTTACAAAGTTAATGCCTTTTAGGGGAAGTAGCTTTGCCCCCTTCATCAAGGCTAGGATACTACATAAAAAAAAAATAGATAACGAAAAAAACAAAAAAAACCCACATCTTACATACATTATTACAATACATGATTATAAAATTTATGGAACAAACTAAAATAACAGTAGGAACATATTAGCAATAAAAAGACATTACATTGGAAATATTATTGATGGTAAAAAAATGGAAATCATTATGTTAAAATCACATCCAATGATAAAGTTGATAACAATTAAATTGATTGCAAAATAATAATGAGGTTAGTAATAAAGATAGAGTATGACATTTATGTTAGTGACAATAATATTGGCCATTAAGGTAAAATAATAATGACAAAGATTATAATGTATGGCATTATGAATAATAAGCATGCAATAAACAATAATACATGTCATTTTTTTTATTGAGTTAATAATGTATGAAATGTAAAGTATAAAATTACATTTCTTATAATATAATATAGACTATGGATAAAAATAAATGACAAGTAAAAACGTTGTATGCTGGTCATGATTACAAGTAGTTAAAGCGGGGGTTCACCCTAAAAACAAATTTTTAACATCAGAGCCAGCATACTAAGGACATTTACTTACGGCAGGTAATTTTTTTTTTTCTCCGTACATACCTTGATATTTTGATTTGGTCCAGGGCTTCCGCGTTCTGATGACTCCGGGACTGGGCGTTCCTATCCTTGCCTCAGGGTTCCGATGACTGCGGGACTGGGCGTTCCTATACTTCGGTTCGATGATTGACGGCTTGTGAAATAGGTGACCTGTCGCATAACGCGCGCCACCAGATTTCCGGAAATATCCGAGCTGCGATCGGCACTATACGCCGTGTAGAGCTGACTGCGCAGGCGCCGTATAGTGCTGACTCGCAGCTCGGCTATTTCCTGACATCTGGTGACGCGCGCTGTGCGACAGGTCGCCTGTTTCACAAGCCGTCAATCATCGAACTGAAGGATAGGAACGCCCAGTCCCGCAGTCATCGGAACCCGGAAGCCCTGGACAAAAACAGAATATAAAGGTATGTACGGCGAAAAAAAAAAAAAAAATGACCTGCCGAAATGAAATGTCCTTAGTATGCTGGCTCTGCTAGATGTAATTTTAAATTATTTTTTTGGGTGAACCCCCGCTTTAAGATTAAATAATACAAAATAAAACAACTGTATAAGAGAAGAAGTGAGGGGGGGAGGGGGGGAGGCAAAGGCACAGGGACGGGAAGACGTATAATCCACAAACTAATAACAAAGGGGTTGATTTGGTAAACCTGGAGAGTGCAACATATAGTACCGCTGTGCAAAGAATTCAATCAGTTTCTAACTTCAGTTTGTTCAATTAAAGCGGGGGTTCACCCTAGGAACGGAATTTTTTTTTTTTTTTTTTCTACTACCATAAAATCAGGCATCGTAGCGCGAGCTACAGTATGCCTGTCCCGATTTTTTTACCCCCGTACTCATCTTGTAGTCGTACATCGAAGATACCGGGGAATGGGCGTGCCTATGGAGACGGAGGATGATTGACGGCCGGCTCTGGCGCGTCACGCTTCTCCGGAAATAGCCGAAATAGGCTTGGCTCTTCACGGCGCCTGCGCATAGCCTGTGCGCAGGCGCCGTGAAGAGCCGAGACCTACTCCGGCTGTCTTCGGGGAGAGTGACGTGCCAGGGCCGGCCGTCAATCATCCTCCCTCTCCATAGGCATGCCCATTCCCCGCGGGAGCCGAAATCTACAATGTACGATTACAAGGTGAGTCCGGGGTTAAAAAAATCGGGACAGGCATACTGTAGCTCGCGCTACAATGCCTGTCTCGATGGTAAAATCATGTGGGTGAGGGTGAACTACCGCTTTAAGCTTTAACAAAAACAAATGGAAGCTGATTGGTTTCTATGCAGAGCTGCACCAGATTTTGCACTCTCCAGTTTTTGTAAATCAGTTCCAAAGTGTTTTTTTTTTTTGCTCATGTATATGTCTGATCGATTGCTATCCCTCTGACTGCCTGTTGCCAGAGTAGTAAGTATGAGAAAATAACAAAAACCCAACAGAGGTCATAACCCTTCCCAGCTGGATGGAGTTTCACAATAGCACCACGTCAGCATATTTATCAAGATGGAATGGTGATAGTGGATTTCACACAGTGCTGAGATACATTAGCATGAGGTGACCTCAGAAAAAGATGACACACTTTAGATAAAGTATAATAGCCAATCCAGTAATGCTGAGGTGAGTCCTGGGCCCAGAATTTAGAAATCCTGTTGAACCTGAAGATGAGATATGATAATACCTAAGATCAATATTCCACCTGTTTATTTAGTTAGAGGTATATATATAATCATAATAATAAATGAATTTATAATTACCTGCCTGTTTATATTCTTGTTCATTAACATAATGGTGTTCATTTAGTTAAACACTATTATTATAAAAATACTGTTATATAGCTCTAACATATACTGCAGTGCTGTACAGAGAACACTGAGCCAGTCGCATCAGTCTCTGTACCAGAGGAGCTTACACTCCAATGTCCCCTCACAGTCACACATTATTATTATTATACATTTATATAGCTCTGACATATACCACAGTGCTGTACAGAGAACACTGAGCCACTCATATCAGTCTCTGTACCAGAGGAGCTTACACTCCAATGTCCCCCCCCAGTCACACACTATTATTATACATTTATATAGCTCTGACATATACCGCAGTGCTGTACAGAGAACACTGAGCCACTCACATCAGTCTTTGTACCAGAGGAGCTTCACCACAAGGTGCTGCTGGCTCACTCTGCTTTGGTCTCAGCTAGAGGAAACATCAAGCCTGGGTCTGTCCTGCAGGCTTCTCCCCCAACCACCATGCAGTGGGTGGGGGGAGATGAAGGTTGAGACTCTCCAAAGGCAGTGGAGGGTGCTGGACCAGAGTGTATGGTGGTGCCAACCCCTCCTCCTCTGCGTGGCAGAAGTGCGGGTAGAGTGAGGGATGGATTGGATGATGGTGGAGGGGGAGGTGGGAAGGGAATGAGAGTGGCTGGTGCAGATGCAAGGTTAATTATTGTTGAAGTCAGGGGGGAATGATGTGGAAGTCGGGGGGGGGAATGATGTGGAAGTCGGGGGGGGGGGGGAATGATGTGGAAGTCGGGGGTGAATGATGTGGGGGGAGGTGTGAATGATGTGGGGGGAGGTGTGAATGATGTGGAAGTCGGGTGAATGATGTGGAAGTCTGGGTGAATGATGTGGAAGTCGGGGTGAATGATGTGGAAGTCGGGGTGAATGATGTAGAAGTCGGGGTGAATGATGTAGAAGTTGGGGTAAATGATGTGGGGGAGGGGTTAATGGGGGGGGGGGGGGGTTGGAATCCCATCCTGGTGGCGATTAAATCTCAAAATGTTTCTTAGCCTGGATTGTGGTTAAGTTGAGGTTCGGGGTTTGTAGTCTCTTTTTTGTTGTCATTAAAATATGTTTCTTTCTATGTTATCTTGTCAGGAAACGGTTTTCTTTACTTGCTGATTTAAGCACACTTGTTTTTGTTTAGTTGTTGTTTATTTTTGTGTAAATATATATATTTTTTTAAAAGCTGTATGTTTGTATGATTTTTTTATTTAACCTTCTGAGCGGTATTCCTGAGTCTGACTCGGGGTGAGATTTTTGGGCTAAAATCGGTAACCCCGAGTCAGACTCGGGCTTGCCTCGCTGGATGTACAGGCAGTGTTTACTTACCTTGTCCCTGGATCCAGCGATGCCACCGCGCTGTGTGAGCAAGCGGGACCTCGCTCGATTCACACAGCGTCCTCCTGTGCCGCCGATCTCCGCTCCCTGCGACGTTACGACGCACGGGAGCGGAGAACGGCGCCAAATTCAAAAACGTAAACAAACACATTACATACAGTATACTGTAATCTTAAAGATTACAGTACTGTATGTAAAAAATACACACCCCACATGTCCCTAGTGGTCTGCCCAGTGCCATACATGTACTTTTATATAATAAAAACCTTTCTTTCTCCCTGCAAACTGTAGATTGTCCATAGCAACCAAAAGTGTCCCTTTATGTCAAAAATAGTTTTAGATCAGCTAAAAAACAGCGATAATAAATTATAATCACTTGCAGAATTGTGCGATAGTGATTTGTGGGGAAATTCGTCATAAAAAAAAAATAATAATGACAACGACAATTCTGCAACTGAGCAAATTTCAGTGATTTTGATTTGATTACATTATTGAATAATTTTTATTATAATTATATTATAATTTGTTATAATTATTTATAATTATTTATTATATTATAATTTATAATTTTGTTTTTAAAAAAATGTCATACCCGGGATGCCTATTAGACTCTTGTTTGGACAGATTTAAGTGAGTTATTTCTAAAAATTACAGGCCTACAGTATAAAACGCCAAATTTCCTTGCAAATAATGGTACCGCTTTCAGCATGTTTTTTCTGAAAGAATCATACCGCCAGGGAGGTTAAAAAAAAATACATTCTAATATCCTCCCACAGTCACACACTATTATTATTATAAATGTATATAGCTCTGACATATAGCGCAGTGCTGTACAGAGATCACTGAGCTTTTTCCATATGCAAAGTTCATATAGAACACTTCTGGGAAGTGAATTCTTCTCCCTATTTGTGCTCAGTATTTTCTGATACTAGTTTGTTTCGGCCAAGTGCACTTAGAAAGCAGAACAAGAAAGTAAAAAAAAAAATAGGAAATATTTTTCCTAGAAGTTTTTGCTTTTTTTCAACTTCTGTTCCATTTTCCCCCTTATAGCTTGTTTACACCTCTCTGCTTGCTGTAACAATGATCATGATAATAATACATTCATCTCTAGTACATTCTCATATTGTATATAAATGTTTGGGGAAAGAAAAGTGCAAAATGCAGAGTTTTTGGATGTATAGCTCAGCAAGTCTTATTCAAGCTGGTTGGTATCCTTGAGGTCCACTCAAAACTGGGCAAATGATTTACTAAAACTGGAGAGTAAGGCCTCGTACACACGGCCGAGGAACTCGACGTGCCAAACACGTCGAGTTCCTCGGCGAGTTCAGCCCTGAAGCCGCCGAGGAGCTCGGCGGGCCGAGAGCTCCCATAGAACAACGAGAAAATAGAGAACATGTTCTCTATTTTCTCGACGAGTTCCTCGGCGGCTCCATCGGGCTGAAAGTGTACACACGACAGAGTTTCTCGGCAGAATCCGGCTCTGACCGAGTTTCTCGCCGAATTCTGCCGAGAAACTCTGTCATGTGTACGAGGCCTCAGTGCAAAATATGGTGCAGCTCTGTATAGAAACCAATAAGCTTCTTTTTTTTTTTTGTCAAAGCTTAATTGAACAAACTGAAGTTTTAGTAAATCAACTTCACAGTGTCATAACGTGAATGTGCCCCTAATGCCCAGGCATATGGTCACATGGGGCCAGATCCACAAACAGCGGCGCAAATTAAGTTACTCAAAACTTATGTCATTTAAGTTAAGGCACCTTAATTTTGTGTCGTAAGTGCCGTATCCACAGCGCATTTGCGTCCAAAATTGCGCAAGTGTAACTTAAATTCAGAGACGTAAGGCGGGGTTATTGCAAGTGGGAAGGAAGTGGGCGTGCTTCATTGTAATGAGCCGTGACCCAATGCAAATGAAGAGCCGGCCGTACTGCGCATGCGCGCACGAATCTGCTCCTCACTGGGCACGTGCAGAACTTTGCTCGGCGCAATCAGTGAGATAGGAAAAAGGCCAAGCATACTTAGTTTGAGAATCACCCTGTGTATAAAAAGCCCCATACAAACACACTTCCCTTGCAAAAGTATATCCCTGTGTTACCCTTCCTAGAGCAAGTTGCTTCTGCTCTGTCATTGTTGGTGTGTGTTGGTGAGTTGTGTGTGAGATAAAAGTTTTGGAGGAGTAATAGAGTGTAGTTGGTGTTTTTTTTTCCTAAGTGTATTTTCTGTTTGTTTTTTTTCTGAGTGTATTTTCTGTTTGTTTTTTGTGTGTTTGTTTTTGAATTTGTAGTAGCTGTCTGCTTGTGTGTTTTGATTTTTTGTGTGTGTTTCTTCTGTGAGTATTTTTGTTTGTTTGTTGTGTGAGTATTTTTGTTTGTTTGTTGTATTTGTTTTTTGTTGGTGCTGAGTGGTGGCTGTGATGGCACCCAAGCGCAGGAATAAAGGTTGAATGAAGGATGGATGGCCGCACTCCAAAAACCGTACAGGTTTTCTTTTATTAAATGAACAGCAAAAGCATTACCAGATCACAGCAACAGAAACAGGGGACAGCCATGAATAAGCACTGATTTTGTGCGAAACGTCGGCTGTCCCCTGTTTCTGTTGCTGTGATCTGGTAATGCTTTTGCTGTTCATTTAATAAAAGACAACCTGTACAGTTTTTGGAGTGCGGCCATCCATCCTTCATTCAACCTTTATGCTTGCCTAGTGCACCGCCAGCACCCTTGGAATCCTGTACCAGTGCATGACCATATAGTAGACCCACCTGGAGCGGTGACTTTCTTTCTTCTACCCAAGCGCAGGAAGTTACATTTTTCTGTGGTAGAGAAGCAAATACTTGCTCGGGCCATCGTCCAATATGGGCGTTATTTACATGGCCCTGAGAGCCGGAACACCTCCCCGGGCCCAGAGGAAGGCGATCATCAAAAAAATAACGGATCAGATCAGAGCGGGGGGGGGGGAGAGACGAGGACCACCAGTGGCAAACAAAAGAGGAGCCTGGTCCGTGACAAGATGGCCAGGATCAATGCCCATGCCACGGGCACTGGAGGAGGCGGACCCTGCCCCATCAGGCTGACTGAGGAGGAATGGGCAGTGGCCCGGTGTTTCCACCCACAGCAGGTGGTGGGCCTGCGTGGCTATCAATCAGATGTTCCTGTGAGGACAGGTACGTTTTTTGGTTTTTCTATCTGGCGATTAGCATGTGTGGGTGGGGGAAGGGAAGATGTGCCAAGTGTGTGGATCCTCCAACCTGTGATTGTTTTGTGTCCTCCACAGATGACCAGGAGGTTGCTGGGCCATCAGGCCAGGCTGCTGCACCATCCCCAGGACAAGAGGCTGCTGAGGAGTCCCAAGAAGGGCAGGATTCCCCAGGGGAGGGAAGTGGCCACACCTCCCCTCATGAGGAGGTTGAGGGGGAGGAGGATGAGGGGGTGGAGGCTGAGGAAGAAGATATGCAGATTGGCAGGGAAGTCCTTTTGGCCTCAGATTTGTTTACCCCTGAGGCTGGCAGCAGTCAGGCCACCATCAGGGGTAGCCCCTCCCACTCCTCCCCCAACAGGCCTCAACCCACAAGGGTCTCTCTCTCCCCTCCTCCAGGGCCACAAGCCTCAGCGGCAGGCAGGATGGCGAGCCAGGAGACCAGGGGGGTGGCCGAGCGTCTGCCGACCAGTCTGCAGAGGGACAATGCCCGGCAGACCCGCAATCTGGCTCAGATAAAAGAGACTCTGAGCCAGATGGAGGTCAGCCTGGGTGCAATGAGGGAGTCACTCACTGATGTGGCCACAAACTCCTTGGCGGTCATCACATGCTTGTGTGACCTGCAGACCGCCACAACAGGCGTGGCCCAGGAGGTGACTGCCCTGACCCAGGCTGTCCAGGACAATACCCAGGCTGGCCAGGCCAATACGGCTGCCCTCACAAACTGTCTGACCAGGATAGCAGTGGCCTTGGAGGGCAGGCCAGCAGGAGGACAGTCACCAGGGGAGGTTCCTCCTTCCCGTGCTCACCCACCCCCCCAGGATGATCCTCCTTCCCCTGCTCACACCCCCCCCAGGAGGATCCTCCTTCCCCTGCTCACACCCCACCCCCCCAGGAGGCTCCTCTGGTTGGCCGTGGCCGTGCCTGAGGCCGGCCCAGGCGTAGCAATCGCCGCCGCGTTAATTTTGCAGGGTACTTTTGTTTTTTTATGATTTTGTTTTGTATACTGTACTTATGATTTGTTTAATGTGTGTGAATGATGTGTGAATGTGGGGGTGGCATTCCTGATTAAATAAGGGTGTCACCCTCAGTTTTGGTGGAGTAGGGATCCCCAGGACCAGGGAGAAGTGATCCCAGGTCCATGAATGGTGTATGAATGCACAGTGACATAATTGGAGCCGTGGCGTGGCGTTACTGCTCCCAAGTACCATTGGGGGGGTACTTGGATCTAATCCAATTAGATGTGCATGTGATGTGTCTGTGCTAGGGACCACAGTGGGTGTGCATTCATGCATTCTCATTGTGACATAATTAATGTGTGTGTTTACTGTGCAAAGATGCATTCTGCGAGGCGTCTCCTGACTGCTGTTTCCTCAGAAGAGGGGGTACCCTCGGTTACTAAAGTCACTAGTCTAGCTATGCGCATGGATGCCCCTGGCATGTTGGCAGACAGATTGTTGTCCTGCAAGTGTGTGTGCTCAGCTCTTCCTTAATGGTGTTGCTTTAGCTGACATTTACACGGCAGGTGTAAAATTAGGGCTGCTTTTATAAAGTGTAATTTTACACCATGAAACTAACAGAAGCGCACAGGGCGTAATCTACGCCGCACACACTTAATTTTGTGGATCGCCTTATCGCCCTCATTTGCATCTTTGCCTATTAAAACAGCGGCGTGTCTAGCGTATTTTGCCTGCGAAGAAGCGCCGGTGTAATTATTTTAGGTAGGACGGAAAAACCTGGTTTTAAGGCGTATCTCGTTTTGAGGATCAGGCGCAAAAATACGCGCGGTGTAAATTTCAATTACGCCGCGTATCTCGAGTTAAGTCGGCGCATCTGCTTTGTGGATCTGGCCCTTGATTCCCTCTGAAGGGAAGGATTGGCCAGCCTGGACACCGATCTGCCTCTCTAGCACATAACCCTATATATTTAAATGAATGCATTTTCAGTTCTCTTACCAGAATTGCACACGGGGCTTTCTCTCTTCTCACCTGTATAAATATGAAAGAGGAAACAAATTAAACAGAATAAAAAAAAAAAAAAAACACCATAACCAAACCAATGCACTGTAGTTTTCAAACCCTCCAAAATTTAAAACTGGGTTAACTTTGAACCCTGCCCCCCATGCAGGGCCGTCTTAACCAGTTCCCGACCCCCGCATGTACATATACATCCACAATATGGCACGTACAGGCACATGGGCGTACACGTACGTCCTCGCCTATTAGCGGGTGGGGGGTCCGATCGGGACCCCCCCCCGCTACATGCGGAGGTCGGGTCCGCTCGGGGAGCGATCCGGGACCACGGCGCGGCTATTTGTTTATAGCCGCTCCGTCGCGATCGCTCCCCGGAGCTGAAGAACGGGGAGAGCCGTATGTAAACGCGGCTTCCCCGTGCTTCACTATGGCGGCGCATCGATCGTGTCATTCCCTTTATAGGGAGACTCGATCGATGACTTCATTCCTACAGCCACACCCCCAAACAGTTGTAAACACATACTAGGTGCACCCTAACTCCTACAGCGCCACCTGTGGTTAACTCCCAAACTGCAACTGTCATTTTCACAATAAAGAATGCAATTTAAATGCATTTTTTGCTGTGAAAATGACAATGGTCCCAAAAATGTGTCAAAATTGTCCGAAGTGTCCGCCATAATGTCGCAGTCACGAAAAAAATTGCTGATCGCCGCCATTAGTAGTAAAAAAAAAAAAAATAATAAAAATGCAATAAAACTATCCCCTATTTTGTAAACACTATAAATTTTGCGCAAACCAATCGATAAACGCTTATTGCGATTTTTTTTACTAAAAATAGGCAGAAGAATACGTATCGGCCTAAACTGAGGAAAAAAAATGTTTTTATATATGTTTTTGGGGGATATTTATTACAGCAAAAAGTAAAAAATATTGCTTTTTTTTCAAAATTGTCGCTCTATTTTTGTTTATAGCGCAAAAACTAAAAACCGCAGATGTGATCAAATACCACCAAAAGAAAGCTCTATTTGTGGGGAAAAAAGGACGCCAATTTTGTTTGGGAGCCACGTCGCACGACCGCGCAATTGTCTGTTAAAGCGACGCAGTCCCGAACTGTAAAAACACCTTGGGTCTTTAGGCTGCATATTGGTCCGGGGCTTAAGTGGTTAATAGCATCATGGGCCCCTGGGCAAAGTAATGCTCTGAGGCCCCTACAATGGAGACAGTGCAGGTAAACAGACATCAAGTAGGTAGGAGGCCCCCTGTGTATCGATCACTCTTATTATCTATTATCCATCACTCCAATTTCGAGGCAGCGTGGGCTCAAGGACCAGCTGCTTTGGGGAAAAAACAGGCCCCCCCCCCCCCCGGTGCAGCTGGGGCCCCTGGGCAGTGCCCAGGTGTGCCCTCTCATTAAGACAGCCCTGCCCCATGTACTGAAATTCCCCAAAATCATCTTTGTACGTTTGCAGATTCGTGACCATTTTGTACAAGTGTAATTCCTGCTGACCCAAACTCCTCCCCGATATATGCAAAAACATTTCCATGCTGTTAAATCACAAAGATACAGCATAATACAACCATGCCTTAGTGTGGTGGAATTGTCAGTAACGTCACTAGGCTTGGTGTCGCCTGGTGCTGTAAAACACGGTGTCACCCCAAATATCCCCCCCCCCCCCCCCTCCATATAACGCTGCATATAATGTCAACTTAAAAACACATTTGAATAACAATTTAATTTACAAATAACAGAACTCAAAGTTTAAACTTGTTAATTTCCGATTCCCATTCTGTATTGATGGTCAAGGCATTGGCATTTTAACCCACCAACCTCCCCATCTGCATTTGTGGTCATACAGTGAAAGTTGACGCACCTCCCCCCAGCCTTGGTGGTCATGGGAAAGGGGGGGTTACATTTAAATGCCATTCAATCCTAGCCTTCTTCACTGCCCAATTGTTGATCACTTACCTGATGAGAGGTTCCCGTGCTGCTCTCTCTTCCTCCAGGCTGCAACTTTGCATGTACTGTGGGCGGAGATATCTCCTCCCACAGTACAGTGTTCCTTTCATTGCTGTGTGCTGAAATGCAGAGAGCGTTCCAGTGGCTGGCATCTTGCTGCCTGCTCGGCATGTTCTGGGCACAAGGGATGTTGGTAGACATCACTACTGCTGTAGATCCCAGGAAAAGTAAAAATGATGCTCTCTCACTGCAGTGCGTATTAGTGTGACGAGGAGACAGACTGTGGCACTGTGGATGGTTGCTCTCAGGGCCGCTTATAGAAATCACGGGGCCCCGTACAGCCTACCTGACGGGGCCCCCGTGCACAAATTTCCAAACAAAAATCCCCCTCCTAGCACAACCCCTTCTAAATTACCCCTCTGCCCCCCCCCACAGTCTCTCCTCCCAGCACATATCCCCCCATTCTTCCTCCTCACACATATCGCCCTCCCCAAATCACCATTACATTTGCCAACACAGCCATGAAGAGGTGTGCTGTGTTTTGTTCTCCCCTCCTGTCAGAAGAGTGCTGGTCTTTATAGTACATGAGACCGGATCGCTCTTACTGTAGATTGCATTGCACTGTACACACAGACAGCGCCCCCTATCTCCTCCAAAGGCTGCTCAGTGCTCACCTCCCAGCAGCAACTAATGTGGATAGGGGGCGGGCGGTGTGTGTATCAGGGGCGGATCCGGAGTCTAGTTTCGGTAGGGGCAATCCCGGAAAATAACGTGTTGCTTACAGAACTGTATTTAACGTATCATACAGTCTCCTAACCTTGTTTACAACAGTGACACTGTTTTAAAGTGTTACATGCATCTGATCACAATGCCGGTATCATATTTATTCCTACTGAGACACACAGCCGCTATATCACAATATGACATGCTGGTGCAGGTCCCTGAACGCACCCTGCATGCATTCTGGGACCCGCACGCATGACATATTGGGATATAGCGGCTGTGTGTCTCAGTAGGAATAAATGGGATGCCGGCATTGGGATGCATGTAACACTTTAAACATCCCCAAGCCAGTAAAAGACAGATCTGCGTGCTAGACGCATGTCTGCAGCATGCCCTGTGTGAATAAAGCCTAAAGATGAATTTTTCTGTCATTCTACATAATCATTATTATCATGATAATCACACAATACAGGTGCTGTGGCTCAATGCACCTGTACTGTGTGCAGGGCCGCCATCAGGAATTATGGGGCCCCTTACACAGCTTCAGGCATGGGCCCCCTGGAGCAGAGAACCGGGGGGGGGTGCTGCCGCCTGAAATTGAGTGAGAAGCGGGGGGGGGCTGCCGCGAATTGAGAAGCGGGGGGGGGGGGGGGGGGGCCTTTACACAAAAAAGAAGAAATAAAGGAAAAAATATATAAAAAAAGGGGGGTAGCCATCCGGGGACCTCTGGGCCCTTTAATAAAAATAAGAAATATATATAAAAAATAGATATATATATTTTTAAAAAGGGGGTTGCCATCTGGGGCACTGGGGACATCTGGGCCCTTTAATAATATATATATATATATATATATACATATAAAAAGAAATTGCAAAAAAGGGGGGTTGCCATCCGGGACCTCTGGGCCCTTTAATAAAATTGAAAAAAAGAAACCTCTGGGCCCTTTAATAATAAAAAAAATATATATATATGGAAAAAAAAGGGGGGTTGCCATCCAGGGCCCTGGGGACCTCAGGGCCCTTTAATAAAAAAATAAAATAAAAAAATATATATAAACAAAAATAAAAAAATAAACATTTATAAAAATAAAAGGGGGGGGTTTGCCACACATGGGGCCCTGAGGACCTCTGAGCCCTTTAATAATAAATATATATATATATATATATATATATATATATATAAAGACAAAAATATATATATGTAAAAAAAGTATATATAAAAAATATATTTTTTTTATAAAAAAAGGGGGGTTGCCATCCGGGGCCCTTTATTAATAATAATAATAATAATAATAATATTATATATATATATATATATGGGGACCTCTAAAAAAATTAAAAATGGCCCTTTATTAAAAAATAAAATAAAAATATATAAAAAAATTTTTTTTTTTACAAAAAATAAATACAAAAAGGGGGGTTGCCATCCGGGGCCTCCGGGCCCCTGGGGACCTCTGGACCTCTAAAAAAAAAAATTGGCCCCTAAAAAAAAAAAAAATTTTTTTTTTTTAAGGGGGTTGCCATCCGGGCCCCTGGGGACCTCCGGGCCCCTTACAGGTGTAATGCTTGTACCCCCCTGATGGCGGCCCTGACTGTGTGATGATCATAATGATAATAATTGGTAATTGTAATATGGCACATGGAGGGGGTTAATGTACTCTCTGACCAGTGATAAATAATTAACCCCTTTGTGCTGCATTAGTGGCAATGTTTATAAACCCCTTCATGCTGTAGCATAAAAGGGGTTAATTAACACTGATGGTGCCAATGACTGTCATTAATGCAGCACACAAAGGGGTTAATTGCCACAGGTCAATAATACTTAGGTGAGTACATTAACCCCCTCCAGGCTCCATGTGCTATATTACAATTTGCATTGTAAATTATTTAACCCCCCCTCCCCCAAAGCATTAACCAGTCCACTTCACATATCTGGCTGGGTTCACACTACTACACTACTTTCATCCTACTTTGCTCTGCTACATTGGTCCTACATTTATCCTACATTGGTCTTACATCCATCCTACTTTCATGAACAGGATACTACTTTGGTCCGACTTCAATGATATTCAATGGGCTGAAGTAGGATCAATGTAGGACCAAAAGTAGTACAGGGAGCATTTTCAAAGTCGGATCGACTTGTGTAGGACCAGTTAAGACGACTCCCATAGGGAAACATTGATTTTCACACGTCATGCTACATGAGGCTCCCAATGTAGGACCGTTTGTCGGACAAGTGTGAACCCGGCCTCTAAGACGGAGGTGTTAAATACAGCATTGTTATGCAAATAAGCTACGTGATTACTCACTTGCAGACACTGAGACACTGAGCTCTGGCTACAGGTCCTGACTCTTGCCAGCATCTTCTCTTCAATCCCGCGCTCCCAGCCTCTGAATCATGACGTCAGACCAGCCGGGACTAGGAAGCTCCTGTCGGGTGGAGATCACTCCGCCTGACAGGGAAGTGAAGCAACACTCGCACCGTTCTGCTGCTACTCTGCAGGTGTGTAGCAGCGTACTTGGTGTCACCGCAATCCCCACCCCTATAGTGACACTACTGGGCCCCTCTAAATAAACTGATGGAGCCCAGGGAATATATCTTAGGCCACCTGGGAGCCGGGGGAAGCAGAAAAATAGTCCCTTCAGATGATGCCTCGTAACGTGAACCTGCAATTGCTCCGTTGCCACCCCCCTGGATCTGCCCCTGGTGTGTACAGTGCCATGCGATCTACAGTAAGAGTGATCCGGTCTCATGTACTGTAAAGACCAGAGCTATTCTGACAGGAGGGGAGAACAAAACACAGCACACCTCCCGCGGCACTTCTTCTCTCACCGCTCCAGGCTCCAAGCTGCCGTCTTCTCGTTTCAGCTGTGAGTGCGGGCGGAGGAAGCAGCTCAGCAGCGGCGAGGGGGGGGCATAACAACCCACTCCGGCATCCCTTAAATCCAGCCCTGTGTCTCTCACCTAGCAGCTGAAAGCCGCGGGAGCGAGATGGAGAGAAACCGGCTTTGAGTTGCTGGGTGTGAGACGCTGTCATTCTCTGCTCCACCGATCCTCCTGCTGTCCGGGCCCCCTGTGTGCCCGGGCCCCCTACAGGAGGGCTGGTGGTCCCCCCCTATCAGCGGCCCTGGTTGCTCTGTAGTGGTTTGAACTCTCCTGACCCTCCAAATATCTACGCCCCTGTACGTGATGGTGTCACCCCTCTGGTGGGTGTCAACCGGGTGCGCACCCCCCATATCCACGCCACTGAAAATTGTTCAATATTCTAATGCAGTCTTTCTCAACCATAGGGTTCTGCCAGAGGTTGCTAGGGGATCCTTGAGCATGAAACAACTTCTGGCACCAATTATCTCTTTAGCTATATATAAGGGGGGATTCTTTCCAATGCCTGCAAACTGTAAGAAGCTGTATTCCCACTGACCATCACACTAATATACTGTGAGCTATATTGATTATTAACAAGGGTTTCATGAGAGCAAAATTTTATTTCAAGAGTTTGTTAAAAAAGGTTGAGAAAGGCTGTTCCAATGGAAATACATTTAAAGCTAAACACAACAGGACAACAGGAGTGACAGCAATTATCCCAAACATTATGTGAAATACAGGTATTTTAGAGGTGTCCCCACTTGAATATGTGTCCACTATGATCCTTCCAGAGCGAGGTGATGACACAAAAAGTGGCTGCCTTGGGCACTGCAACAGGAGAGGAGTGCAAAAAAGGCAAGACCTTCAACCTATGGTGTTGAGGATGTTCTCAGTCCACGGGGGAACTAGGGTGACCACATGTCCCGGATTGCCCGGGACAGTCCCGCATTTTGCAGGTCTGTCTCGGGTACCTTTATTGCAGGACAATACAGTGTCCCGGAATGAAACTGACACAGCCACCCCCCAGGCCGATCGGATTCCCCCAAAAAAGGCCACCACATCACCACTTTACTCACTGACAGTACTTGTCCTGGCCGGGAATGCCTGGAGGAGCACAATCCCCGCCCCCCTGTTTGTGATTGGAGAAATCATAAACCCGCCTCTTGTGTCCAATCACTGTGCTGTGATTCGTTACAGCACAAGCTGATTTTTGGGAAGGAGGGGTGTCCCTGAATGGTAGTTTGGAAATGTGGTCACCCTAGGGGGGGAGCGCATTTTGGCTTTTTTGTGTTGGGTGCTAAAGAACTTTGTCCTAGCATTGCTGGTGAAAACTGTAAAGTGTTGGATTTCCCATCACTTTCTGTCTTGGTGACAATGGTCACTAAAACAGATAAGCTAAATTTTTCTTTGTAGGGCTACACCAATAATAACCTTGGAAAGAGTAGGGCAAATGTAGATCCAAACACAATTTAGTTTGGCAATGTGGAGTAAAGTGATGTAGAGTACAATGATCTTTCTTTGGCAAACCTCATACAGTACATGAAAGGGCATCAAAAGGGTAACATGAAGTCATACTGTAGGTGTGCACAGCCTATTGCATTAGGTTGTGCACCTCAAAGCTCAAACATCTGTGCATGTGTATATACTGTATATTGATGGTGTCAGTAGAGCAGTGGACAGTTCCAGTAGTTTTTATTTTTTACAATTATTATAAAAAAAAAATTTAAGCACTGCTAGGGGGCTGGTGCAATATCAGGGGGTTAAGCAGGGGGTTAAACAGGGAGAATCTGCACCACACAGGGTGATTAGGGTGTGCCCAGGCACACCTGGCACACCCTGTGTGCATGCCTATGCTTGAAGTTGAGGTTGGGGGATGTAGGAGAAGAACGCACTAATGGTGCACAAACCAGCTAAAGCATTTTTTATGAATATAAAAAAAATCCTGGCAGCACATTGCAATCCAGCCTTGGTAACTTTATTGTTCCTGAGAAACATAAAGCTCTATAAATAAAACAAAAGGGCGCAGAGGCCTACTGCATTGCCAACAACATTTTATTAAAGAATGACAACCAGGCAAGTGCATACTCACAAAGGCATTAGGCTAGAACAGCAGTGTAAAAAAACAAAGAAAAGAAGTGGCTAGGTGGTCCTAAGTTCGAGATGAAACTCTCACAACTCTGACATCAATCCGATTTGTCACTGGCGCGTTTCAAGGGAAAAGAGTGAGTGAGTGAGTAACTTGTATAGCACTACAAATGCAAACTAAATCGCCTCAAGGCGATAAGCCTCATAGCATACACACGCTCGTACTTTTTCGGCAACCAACACGAACGTAGTGACGTTTCAACGTACTACAAAGCGTTTAAAAGAGGAAGTTCAATTCTCCGACGTCACCCGTTGCGTTCCTTCTGCTACTCTATAGTTAGTTGACGTTTCGTGTGAGTGCTTTTCTAGATTTCGAAACTTGCCGCGTCACGAATGTGCTTTTTCAAATACGAAAGCTAGTTTTACTAGACAGAAGGATTTCCGGCTGCTCTTTGCTTATGAGCATGCGCATTTTTACTTTGTCAAAAAGTCCGATTGTTTTCTGTACACACGGTCGGACTTTGCACCATCGGACTTTTGTTGACGTAAAGTTGGTCCGTTCGCAGACCCAACTTTTTGTCCGGTGAAAGCCAAAAAAGTTGGTCCGATGGAACGTACACACGGTCGGACAAATGCGAAAAGTTACGGATTTTGAAGTTGGTTGGGCAAAAGTCCGACCGTGTGTACGGGGCTTAAGAGAAATTTTGGCGTATCTGATTCTTTGAATCAGGCGCCAAGATACGACGCCTCAGACTCAGAGATACGACGGCGTATCTGGAGATACGCCGTCGTATCTCCTACGTGAATCTGGGCCTTGGACTCCAAAACAAATAATCTGGCTCTGCTCCTTCTCCAACAAGCCCAGAAAATAAAACCTGGAGGTGGTTCTAGTCTATCCCCGCTCCTTCCAAAACCAGATTTTTTTTTTTTTTATCTTTAGCTTCACCTCCAAAGCAAACATGTATCGTCCTAGTTTACTCCACCACACCCATTTGTATTTTTATTGTGCCGCTCAGCAGCCACAGATTTGGAACCATTTAGAGGAATAGAAGGCCCATGAACTGACAGACGTACAGTGAAATGTTGTCCTCACCTCCTAAGTAAGCACAGTTGAAGTAGCTGCAAAGTTTTCCGGTGCTTTCCAACTCGTACGTGTTTTCAGTCTGGCTTACCATGTTAAATGTTTCTGCAACGGGAATGAGATATTCTTGTTCCTCGTAATCTGATAAGTCAGCTATGTCCACACCATAGCAGGTTAATATGTTGAAAAAGGGTTTTTTCCCAAACCGTTCAGCAATTGTTATACTGGTAGAGGAAGATGTAAACCGATCAAAACGTATTTTCTTAGCTACATCCACAGCACCAATATCTGTCCCCCGGTAGACCCGAGTCTTGTTGGCACAGCCTGTTCTCAGCACCTGTAAGGCTCGGGTCAGGTAAAAGTGAAGAGCTTTAAAATGGAAATTTTTCATGTAGAGATCTCGAGACTTTCCCATGATTGAGACATTTCCGTTCAGCTGTCTGTAGATAGGGTATGGCGTTTCCATTGTGTACAATACAACTGCTGTGCCATACTTGTCATCAAACTTGCTTGGAAGGGGCAATCCTTTCCTATTCCAGGCCCGACTCGCTCTTTCCCACATTACAGCAAACTGGTTGTATTTCAGTTCCTCCGTAAGAATTTTCGGCATCTGATGCTCCATCTCTTCTGCGCAACCGATGTACTGGTCATCAAATGTATCCGGCATCATGTTCAAAACTACCGCTCGATCGCTCATCTGTGAAAAAAATTGTTTGGAAAAACACTTATTAAAGTGGTAATTCCCCCTCCAAAAAATGTTTACCCTTAGTCTGATGCTCATTTTGTCTAGGGGAATCGGCTAGTTGTTTTAAAATCGACGCAGTACTTACCGTTGTAGAGAGCGATCTTCTCCGCCGCTTCCGGGTATGGGTCTTCGGGACTGGGCGTTCCTTCTTGATTGACAGTCTTCCGACAGGCTTCCGACGGTCGCATCCATCGCGTCACGATTTTCCGAAAGTAGCCGAACATCGGTGCGCAGGCGCCGTATAGAGCCGCGCCGACGTTCGGCTTCTTTCGGCTACTCGTGACGCGATGGATGCGACCGTCGGAAGCCTGTCAATCAAGAAGGAACGCCCACTCCCGAAGACCCATACCCGGAAGCGGCGGAGAAGATCGCTCTCTACAACGGTAAGTACAGCGTCGATTTTAAAACAACTAGCCGATTCCCCTAGACAAAATGAGCATCAGACTAAGGGTAAAACATTTTTGGAGGGGGAACTACCGCTTTAACCACTTAAGACCCGGACCTTTAGGCAGCTAAAGGACCCGGCCAGTTTTTGCGATTCGGCACTGCGTCGTTTTAACTGACAATTGCGCGGTTGTGCGACGTGGCTCCCAAACAAAATTGGCGTCCTTTTTTTCCCCATAAATAGAGCTTTCTTTTGGTGGTATTTGATCACCTCTGCGGTTTTTATTTTTTGCGCTATAAACAAAAATAGAGCGACAATTTAAAAAAAATGCAATATTTACTTGTTGCTATAAGAAATATCCCCCAAAAATTTATATATATATATATATATATATATAAAACAAAAACATTTCCTCAGTTTAGCCCGATGCGTATTCTTCTACCTATTTTTGGTAAAAAAAAATCGCAATAAGCAATTATCGGTTGGTTTGCACAAAATTTATAGCATTTACAAAATAGGGTATAGTTTTAATTAATTTTTATAAAAAAATTTTTTTTACTACTAATGGCGGCGATCATCGATTTTTTTCGTGACTGTGACATTATGGCGGACACTTCGGACAATTTTGACACATTTTTAGGACCATTGTCATTTTCACAGCAAAAAATGCATTAAAAATGCATTGTTTACTGTGAAAATGACAATTGCAGTTTGGGAGTTAACCACAAGGGGGCGCTGAAGGGGTTATGTGTGACCTCATGTGTGTTTACAACTGTAGGGGGGTGTGGCTGTAGGTCTGACATCATCGATTGTGTTTCCCTATGAAAGGGATCACACGATCGATCGCGGCGCCACAGTGAAGAACGGGGAAGCTGTGTTTACACACAGCTCTCCCCGTTCTTCAGCTCCGGGGACCGATCGCAGGACTCCAGCGGCGATCGGGTCCCGCGGTCACGGAGCTTCGGACCAGGTCGCGGGCGCGCGCCTGCGACCCACGGCTGGACACTTAAAGAGGACGTACCTGTACGTGCTTGTGCCCAACCGTGCCATTCTGCCAACGTAAATGTGCAGGAGGCGGTCCTTAAGTGGTTAAGATTCAGCTGGTTTAGCCTAAAAAGGTAGTCAAAACTTAGAGACCCCTAGTAGTGGACAACTCAGATTATCTTCCTAGTAGACATGTGCAGTTTGTTTCGTTCCAAATTGAAATTTGGAGGAATTTTCATTTTTCGGAAATTCAGATGTATACGAATTTACGCATTACAATAGTACCAAATTTAAACGAATGCGAAAAAAAAGGAAAAAAAAATAAATCAGACAAAATTTTATTTTTAATCGTTTTGAAATACTTTTCGAGTTAGTCTAGTTTTCAAATTCAAAAAGTCGAATATTGTTCAGATTCGATTAGTTTTCAAATTAGAATAGTTTTTAAATTTAAACACTTCCATACAGGGTATGTATACACCTTCCCGCCCAAGCCAATTTTCAGCTTTCAGCGCTGTCGCACTTTGAATGGCAATTGCGTGGTCATGCTACACTGTACCCAAACAAAATTGGCGTCCTTTTTTACCCACAAATAGAGCTTTCTTTTGGTGGTATTTGATCACCTCTGCGATTTTTTTTTTTTTTTGCGCAACAACTAAAAAAAGACCGAAAATTTTGAAAAAAATTACGTTTTTATTTTTTTCTGTATTTTTTTTGTAAATAAGTACGTTTTCTCTTTCAATTACGGGCACTGATATGGTGGCACTGATGGGCACAGATGAGATGGCACTGATGGACATCGACAAGGTAGTACTGACGGGCACAGATGAGGTGGCACTGATTGGCGGCGCTGGTATGCGGCACTGATGGGCACACATAGGCGGCACTCATGGGCACACATAGGCTGCACTGATGGGCAGCACTGATGGGCACTCATGAGCGGCACTGATGGGCACTCATGGGCGGCACTGATGGGCACTCATGGGCGGCACTGGGCACTCATGGGCGGCACAGATGGGCACTCATAGGCGGCACAGATGAGCACTGTGGGGTGGCACTTATGGGTGGCACAGATGGGCACTGTGGGGTGGCACTGATGGGCACTGTGGGGTGGCACTGATGGGCACTGTGGGGTGGCACTGATGGACACTGTGGGGCGGCACTGATGGACACTGTGGGGCGGCATTATTTACTTGCAATGAAATAACCTTCATGAATATATATTTATCATCTAAGGGTCATTCCCTCAAGGACTTATATTTAGTGATTTATGTAGTTTATATGGACTTCTTTATATATCATACTCTCAGAGTTTTCTCTCCTTAAAGTGGTGGTTCACCCTAAAAACAACTTTTTTTTATTACACTGCCCCCCCCACATTACAATACGATTAAGGCTATTAATTTTTTTTTTATGCTGTACAAACCTTTGTACAGCATATTCACCCGTGGCATCCGGGTTGCGAGTCCCGCGGGAGTGGGCGTTACTAACATGTCTGTGATTGACGTTTGACCAAAAACTAGCTCCCCCCGTTGCGTAAGCCACGTCACGGTTGGCGAAAGGAGCCGAACGGCGAGTCGGCGCTATACTGCGCATGCGCATCGCCGTTCGGCTCCTTTCGCCAACCGTGACGCGGCTTACACGACGTGGGGAGCTCGTTTTTGGTCAAACGTCAATCACAGACATGTTAGGAACGCCCACTCCCGCGGGACTCGCAAGCCGGATGCCACGGGTGAATATGCTGTACAAAGGTATGTACAGCATAAAAAAAAAATTAATAGCCTTAATCGTATTGTAATGTGGGGGGGCAGTGTAATAATAAAAAGTAGTTTTTAGGGTGAACGACCCCTTTAATGATTTACTTTTGTGGCGCGGCTTTTTTGTTCTGTTAATTTACACCATGTCTGGCCCCTCCTCCATCCCCTTGCTGGCTTCTGGGAGACACACAGGTCCCAGAAGGCAGCAGGGACCAGTGAGGATGCGTAGCGCAACTCCAGCATGCGCAGTAGGGAACAAGGCTGTGAAGCTGCAAGGCTTCACTTTCTGATTCCCTTACAGAAGATGGCAGCACCTCCACCCGAGAGCCGAGGGACAGATCGGCTACAGGTGCCGACATCGCAGGTGCCCTGGACAGGTAAGTGTCCATATTTTAAAAGTCAGCAGCTGCAGTATTTGTAGCTGCTGACTTAAACAAAAAAAGGTGGAACTCTGCTTTAACCACTTAAGGACTGCCTATCGCCGATATACGTGGGCAGAATGGCACAGCTGGGCACAGACACGTACATGTACGTCGCCTTTAAGAGCCCAGCCGTGGGTCGCTCGCGCCGCTGGTGCGCGCACGCGACCCGGTCCGAAGCTCCATGACTGCGGGATCCGTTCGCCGCCGGTGTCCCGCGATCGGTCACCGGAGCTGAAGAATGGGGAGAGGTGAGTGTAAACACACCTTCCCCGTTCTTCACTGTGGCAATGTCATTGATCGTCTGTTCTCTGATATAGGGAAAGACAATCAATGACGTCACACGTCAAGCCCCGCCCCCTACAGTTAGAAACACATATGAGGTCACACTTAACCCCTAGTGGTTAACTCCTAAACTGCAAATGTAATTTTCACAGTAATCAGTGCATTTTTATAGCACTTTTTGCTGTGAAAATGACAATGGTCCCAAAAATGTGTCAAAATTGTCCGATGTGTCCGCCATAATGTCGCAGTCAGGAAAAATTTTGCAGATCGCTGCCATTAGTAGTAAAAAAATGAAAATATTAATAAAAATGCCATAAAACTATCCCCTATTTTGTAGACACTATAAATTTTGCGCAAACCAATCGTTAAATGCTTATTGCTTTTTTTTTTTACTAAAAATATGTAGAGGAATACGTATCGGCCTAAACTGAGGAACAAAAATGTTTTTTTATATCTTGTCACTCTATTTTTGTTTATAGCGCAAAAAATAAAAACCGCAGACGTGATGAAATACCACCAAAAGAAAGCTCTATTAGTGGGAAAAGAAGGACACCAATTTTGTTTGGGAGCCAAGTCGCACGACCGCGCAATTGTCAGTTAAAGCGACGCAGTGCCGAATCGCAAAAAGGGGCCAGGTCCTTAACCACTTCCATACCAGCCCATTGTAAAATGACGTCCACAACGGACCTTCTTACAGACCCGCCGCCATCCGGTGCTTCTCCGGGCTCTCCCGTGCCATCGGGGGCCCGGAGAACGAATCGTCCGGCGCTGGCAGGAAGCATAGAGATGACTGGTGACCAGATGGTCACCAGTCATCTCTATGACCGTCGGAGGACCCGGGCGCAATGTGATGACGTCACGCCCGGGTCCCGTAAGTAAACAAAGCCGCAATTGCGGCTGCTAAGCAACAGCAAGCATGAGATCGGTGAATTTTTTTTCACCGATTTCATGCTTTCCAGCCTGGAGGAGAGATGCATGATCTTATTGACCATCTCTCCATAAAGAGGACCTGTCACACACATTCCTATTACAAGGGATGTTTACATTCCTTGTAATAGGAATAAAAGTGATAATAAAAAATAAAAAATAAAAATAAAAGTGTAAAAAATTTAATATGTAAAAAAAAAAAAAAAAGAAATAAAAACATTTTTTTTTAACGCCCCTGTCCCCAGTAGCTCGTGCGCAGAAGCGAACGCACACGCAAGTCCCGCCGACATATGTAAACGCCGTTTAAACCACATATGTGAGGTATCGCCGCGTTCGTTAGAGTGCCAGCAACAATTCTAGCACTAGATCTCCTCTGTAAATCTAAACTGGTAACCTGTAAAAAATTTCAAAGCGTTGCCTATGGAGATTTTTAAGTACCGAAGTTTGGCGCCATTCCATGAGTGTGCGCAATTTTAAAGTGTGACATGTTAGGTATCTATTTACTCGGTGTAACATCATCTTTCATATTTTACAAAAAAATTGGGCTAACTTTACTGTTTTGTTATTTTTTTAATTCATGAAACAATTTTTTTCCCAAAAAAAGGCGTTTGAAAAATTATTGCGTAAATACCGTGCAAGATAAAACGTTTCAATGACCGTCGTTTTATTCCCTAGGGTGTCTGCTAAAAAAACATATATAATGTTTGGGGGTTCTGCGTAATTTTCTAGCAAAAAAAAATATGATTTGTACATGTAGGAGAGAAGTGCCAGAATAGGCCTGGTATGGATGTGTGTGTATAACAGCCCGGTATGGAAGTGGTTAACTTTCATATTGGTACGGGTCTTAAGTGGTTAATTTACTGTATAGTGGTACTTATAGGAGTTTAGGCCTCCTCTGAACTCATCTCTCAAACTTCTGCTTTATTGTAGTCCAATGAACTGCAGACTGGGTCACTTGCTGACTCGTGTGTACAAAAACTGCAAGTTTGTAGTTCTGAGTTTGGTTAGAGATGGGCTAAGAGGATGCCCAAGCTCTTCTCTTATGATTATTGAAGGGGCTCTCCACGCTAGTGTTAGATCATGAAAAGCAGTTCTTTTTTCTGTTGTGGGTCAGTGTTATGTAACATTCCTTCAACCTCTGCCCACCAGGCCTCCAATCTCTGCGACCTGACCCCATGTGTAATATTGTATACATTTATAAGAAATGACTAAATGTTTTAGGGTATAAGGTTTACCTGTATAGATAAGAACAGGTGCAAAACACACAGCGTTTTTTCCCATGCCAACAGCATCTTTATCTGTAAAGACAATAATGTAGATGTAAACCAAATCATCATAATTTTCCATCTTTTAAAATCTGTTTCCTGACTGACTCCATGGCAGCCTACGTGTGGGTTAATCCCGCCTCCTCTCCAATGTGATAGGACCCCATACCCATAAAAGTTAACTCACCAATAGACTCAGTGTTCCTTTTTTTTCCTCCTCCATGGATCAAGTATTTCAAGGAATGAAAGAGCACACTTTAAAGCGGTGCAGCTCGGATCCCAGCCATGGGCGGGTGGAGAGCTTGCCCAGCATATCTGGTCATGTGCTGTGGCGTGTGCTGAAGACAGGATTCGGCTGGCAAGGTCCATCTTTACTTTTACCTCCATGGCAGTCGCCTATTTGTTTATATATGTTGTCTATTTGTTTGTTTGCGGCGGCTGGAGCGCTTCTGCGTTCCAGCACACCTGTGGCTTCCTGGTTCCCCATCGCCTGAGCTCCCGCGCATGCGCTGTACCTACTCCCAGAGCGAGGCTTGGTCGCGCATGCGCAGTCCGTCGGTTCCCGCGGCAGCTGCGCAGGCGCCGTGGGTTCGCGGTCCACTGCGCAGGCGCGTACGTGGAGGACGTGTGACGTCACCGGCGGGCCTTTTAAAATCAGCTGCTGGCCTGTGTACTTTGGGTTTCCTACAGGCAAGCAGCTGATTGACCGTCTGTGATACTCTGCTAAAGCTGTCAGGTCAGTGAGAGATCCTTTTACTTCTGGCAATTGATTTTACCATTTCCTGCTGTGCACCTTCTACATTGTATTCTAATTATTGTTTAAATTATGTTCTAACACTAAATTTAATTGATTTATACGCATTGATTGTATTTTGGTTCTGTTCATTTAAAAAAAAAAAAAAAAAAAACACAGATGAATTAAGAAATTTCTTACTCTTAAAGGGGCAGTATACTCATTCATTTCCTGTATTATTCGGCACCATAGGTTCCTTTCTGGTTCCGAATTAGCGTCATCCTTTACACGCAGGTCCGGGAATTATGGACCAGTCACCGTCTACAGGCGGCCAGCCCTCACGCACAAGGTATGTGCGGGAAAGGGTTCGGGTTTGGGGCTGCTAGTCACATTTCATGTGTGTTGACAGTTTCCTCCCTAAATGTTTTTTATTTAGCCCTTCCAATCCAGAACCGGAAGACCTTGCCAGACCGCAACGCACTTCTTCCTCCTCAAAGTCGAGGTCCAAGCGTAGATCTCCATCTACTTCTTCCCACCGGAGGAGAAGATCACATTCCTCCTCAAGACACCGCTCCCACCGCCATGATAGTCGCTCTGATCGCAGAGCCTGTTGGGGATGTGACACTCGTGTCCCTGAGGGCAAGTCATTATGTGACCGATGCTACGCCCATGCGGTTAGGGAAAAAGAGACTGAAGGTCATCGTATCGAGTCTCTGGTGGAACGTGTGGTTCAACGAACTCTAAGAGAGAATATGCCCCACACGCAGATTCAGACCAACACTGACGGGTCTGTTTCTCCAATCTTGGAGATCCTAGAGGATCCAGGTCCTTCCCAGCCTCAAGCCTCCACTCCGGCTTTTCCTGAGGGTGACCTAGAGAGTGACGAAGAAGGCTTAGAATTTGACTTCGCGCAGGTGACGCCACTCGTCAAAGCGATTAAAGAGGCTCTCCTATGGGAGGAACAACCCGCTTCTCCAGCCAAGCAGAAAAAATATTTTAAACGCTTGGGGAAAGAACGCCCTACGTTCCCGTTCCTGACTGAACTAAAGGGTATCTTTGAAGAGGAATGGAGCAAGGTGGACAAGAAATCTTCCATGGCTAACAAAGCCTCAAGGCTCTATCCCTTCAAACAGGAAGAGGTCAAACATTTGGAGAATGTTCCTCTAGTAGATGCGGCAGTAACGAGACTAGCTAAACACGTCACGCTACCTATTGCTGACTCCGTCTCTTTCAAGGATGGCCTGGACAGAAGAATGGACCAGGACCTTAGGAGAATTTATGGCCTAGCAGGCACGGCGTGCAAACCAGCTCTAGCCTTAGCGGCATTATCAAAGGCCATGGAAGCCTGGACGGAAAACGTTGATTCTTTCCTCAAAGGCGTCTCTGAAGAACTAGCTAAGAACTCAGCTACTGCAGAGCTAAAACTGGCGGTCGCATTCCTGGGTGAAGCCTCCGTTGACTTAATCCGCCTGTTAGCTAGGATTATGCTTTCCTCTGTGACCGCGAAACGGGCCCTCTGGCTACGCCCCTGGGTTGCTGACCCATCATCGAAGCAGAACTGGTGCAAGATTCCCTTCGAAGGGTCAACCCTGTTCGGCAACAAGCTGGATGATGCCATCTCCAAAGCCACGGGTGGCAAGTCTGGTTTCCTTCCTCAGGACAAGCGCCAAACAGGAAGAAAAATACCCCAATTTCGGCGATACAGCCCAGACCGCGCTAGGGAAGCTCGCGCTTACAGACCTGGCGGAAACTACAGAAGGAATTGGAGTAGAGGTAGAGGCTCCTACCGCAAACCTACTCCAACTACTCAAACGTCAACTGGACGCGACAAGGGGAAATCTTTTTGAGACAACGCCCGCCCAAGCGGATCGTGTTGGAGCTCGTCTACTCCTTTATCGGCACGTCTGGGCGGCCTCAATCAAGGACTTTTGGGTCATCAAGACCGTGACCTCAGGACACACATGGTCCTTTTCCAGTCCTCCCTGTCCAAAGTTCATCTCCACCCTTCTTCCAGGGTCGCTGGAGCAGAGACAGGTCCTTCTAGACTACATTCACCTCCTGAAGGTTCAAGGGGCGGTGGTACACGTCCCAAAAGACGAACAGTTTCTTGGGGTGTACTCCCCTCTCTTCTTAGTTCAGAAGAAGAACGGCACCTGGCGCCCAGTCATAGACTTGACATATTTGAACAAATTTATAACACACAAAAAGTTCAAAATGGAAACTTTATCAACCATCCAACAAGCAATACAGCCGGGCGACTGGATGATTTCCGTGGACCTAAAGGATGCCTATTTCCACGTCCCAATAGCAGCAGAGCTGCACAAATTCCTCAGATTCTATGTCAACCAGGAACACCTTCAGTTCGTGTGCCTACCCTTCGGCCTAACGACATCCCCACGGGTCTTCACCAAAGTTCTCTTGGCACTGGTAGCTCTTATCAGGCTGAAGAAGATCCGTTTGTATCATTATCTGGACGACCTCCTGGTCCTGTCCCAAGACAAAACCCTTCTCTTGGCACAAAGGGATCAGGTCATCTCGACCCTGTCCGAATTCGGGTGGCTCCTGAACCTGGCAAAAAGCCATTTAGAGCCAACTCAGTGTCTAACCTATCTAGGGGCCCAATTCGACACGGTAAGGAAGACCATCTCTCTACCAGTAGAGAAGATTCCGGTAATTCAGGAGAGGATTTCCCGGGCCTTGAGTACTCGCCATCTAAGAGCTCATCAATGCTTGAAGATCATTGGGACAATGGTATCCACAACACCGATGGTGAAATGGGCGCTATGGAGGCTACGTCCCTTCCAATCCGGCTTTCTCAGGCAGTGGAAGTCAGGGAGCATGAGTCAACGGATCCACATTTCAACGTCAATGAGGGGCAGCCTCTTCTGGTGGCTTCAACCGAAGAATCTGCTGAATTGTCACTCCATCGCTCCAGTTTCTTGGGTCACAGTGACGACAGATGCCAGTGGCTCCGGTTGGGGGGCCCTGTGCGGCACAAGTATGGCGCAAGGCAGGTGGGACACTCGCCTCCACAATCCAGGCTCGAACACCCTAGAGCTTCGAGCGGCCTGGTGTGCCCTACAGTCCTTTTCACAACTGCTGAGGGGAAAGTCAGTAATTCTAAGGATGGACAACACCACAGCAGTATCATATGTCAAGAGACAAGGCGGGACTCGGAGCTCATCCCTTCTCCAGGAAGTAGAGCCCATTATGAAATGGGCCCAAGTGAACCTAGTCAACCTGACGGCTGTTTTCATTCCAGGCATTCAGAACTCCCAGGCGGATTTCCTGTCACGAACTCAGGTGGACGTCAACGAATGGTCTCTCCACGATCAGTCCTTCCGTTGGATATTATCCCTGGGAGTCAATCCCCAAGTGGATCTCTTTGCTTCCCCGAACAATGCCAAATTGAAGAAATTCTACACGAGGGGTTACTACAGCCAGGCAATCGGGACAGATGCCCTAACGGATCGGTGGTGGTTTCAGAGGGCGTACGCCTTTCCCCCGATCCCAATAATTCTGAAATTCCTGAAGAGACTTCTAGCGGAAGAAGTAGAAATCACAATGGTGGCTCCATACTGGCCGAACAGGCCATGGTTCCCTCTTCTGGTTCAGCTGAGTCTTCAGGACCCAATTCTAATACCATGCAGACCAGACCTTCTCTCCCAGGGGACACTCCTCCATCCCTGTCCGGCTCAAATGAAACTAGCGGTCTGGTTCTTGAAAGGGAAAGGCTAGAATCCCTTGGCTGCGCTTCTCGGGTAATCTCTACCCTTATGAGCTCAAGGAAAGGAAGCACAAATAAAGTGTACGGTAGAATATGGTCTAAGTTTGTGGAATTTTCTTTAACCGCAGGCAGTTCTTTCAAGAACCCAGAAATCCAAAACATCCTAAGCTTTCTGCAATCAGGGCTAGACCTTCCCCTGTCTGTAAGCTCACTAAGAGTTCAAATCTCAGCGCTTTCAGCCTTTTCTGGAATTCCTTGGGCAGCCCATCCACTAATCAAACAGTTTTTTCGTGGAGCCTCAAGACTAAGACCTCTGAGGAAACCAAGATTCCCCAAATGGGATCTCCCGTTAGTACTTGACTTTTTGAATGGACTTAGTATGTCGGGGCCCTCCCCGTCCTCGTTGAAGAGCTTTTCAGCCAAGGTAGCCTTTCTGGTCGCCATCACCTCGGCCAAGAGAGTGTCCGAGATCGGTTTTCTGGGTCACAAGGAGCCATTTCTCACCTTTTTTCCAGACAGAGTGGTTCTGATACCTATGCTGGGCTCCAAACCGAAGGTCTCGTCGGTTTTCCATGAGAATCAGGAAGTAGTTCTCCCTACTTTTAAAAACCCAGATTCTGATGAGACTCACCCTCTGGATATGGGCAAGATACTCACTGAATATCTCCAAGCTACATCTACATTCAGACGTTCTGATCACCTGTTCATCCTGCATTCAGGCAAGAACAAAGGGAAAAAGGCATCTTCAAGAACAATCGCATCCTGGATCGTCCAGACGATACAACAGGCTTATTGTGCAAAGGGCTTGGCTCCTCCGCAGGCGGTAACAGCTCACTCCACGAGAGGGATGGCAGCTTCCTGGGCAGCAGCCCGTCATGTGGCGCCAGACGTCATTTGTAGAGCGGCCTCTTGGTCTTCTATAAACACCTTTATGTCCCATTACTGTGTTGAACCTGCAGCACTGTCTTCTGTTAACTTTGGTTTATCAGTCTTGTCGGCTGACGGGACAAATTAAATATATTTCTGTTCAGCATACCCACCCGTGTGTTTGGCTAGTTATTTCCCACGCGTAGGCTGCCATGGAGTCAGTCAGGAAAAAGGAAAATTTATTATCATACTTACCGTAATTTTCCTTTCCTGATGGACTCCATGGCAGACGGAGTTCCCACCCTGAAATTATGGAGTCGGGATAGTTACGGAACACTGAGTCTATTGGTGAGTTAACTTTTATGGGTATGGGGTCCTATCACATTGGAGAGGAGGCGGGATTAACCCACACGTAGGCTGCCATGGAGTCCATCAGGAAAGGAAAATTACGGTAAGTATGATAATAAATTTTCCTTTATCTCTTATTAAAAAATCTTTGTGATCCTGTCATGAAGGTCCTTGTTCAGCTACTTCCTTCTATGGGGTGACAACTGTCTCCCAAAATGACTCCTGCAATGTCACCCTGTCATCCCAGTCTTAGTCAGTAGGGTTCAATTTTGGGGAAAAAAGGACGCCAGTCTTGTTTTGGAGCCACGTCGCATGACCGCGCAATTGTCAGTTAAAGCGACGCAGTGCCGAATCGCAAAAACTGCCCGGGTCCTTTAGCTGCCTAAAGGTCCGGGTCTTAAGTGGTTAAAGGGGTTGTAAAGGAATTTTTTTTTTTCGCTAAATAGCTTCCTTTACCTTAGTGCAGTCCTCCTTCACTTACCTCATCCTTCTATGTTGCTTTTAAATGTCAGGACACCCACAAACACAGCTCATTTCTCTATCTGCAAAGTAGAGAGGGCCATATTCTGAGTAAAGTTACGATGGAGTAACTCAGGATACTCCATCGTAACTCCCTTTTTTGACCCGTGTATCTATGCTCCTGATTCTCAGAATCAGTTTTGCATAGATACACTTAAGATCCGCCATCTGTAAGTCACTTACACTGGCGGATCTTAAATGCAATGACGCCGGCCGCCGCTAGATGGCATTTAAGTGAAGGAGTCATTTGCGTATGCAAATGATCCTTCTACGCCGATTCACGAACGAGTTCGCGTCGCGTAACCGTCGCTAACGTCGTTTGCGTAAGCGGAAACTTACCCCTGCTATATGAGGGGTAAGTTTCCGCAAGTCTCGCGTAGGCCATGTTACGGATGGCGTCGGGTCCCCGTCGTGTTTTTTCGTCGGATACGTCGTTTACGTAAGTCGTTCTTGAATACGACTTTACGTCAATGACGCACACGTCGGCGTCATTGACGTTTTCCGCCGAGAACTGGAGCATGCGCACTGGGCTTTTTGCAGCCCGGCGCATGCCCAGTTCTTTTGTATCGGGGGCGCGCTTCATTTGAATAGAAGCCGCCCCCTTGGAGATCCGCCAGGCTACGCCGGGACACTTACACTCCGCTGTCCCAACTTATGGAGCAAGTGTTTGGGGAATACAACACCTGCTCCAGTAAGTTGGGACAGCGGAGTGTAAGTGCCCTAAGCGAAGCTGGCGGAGATTTACTCAGAATATGGCCCAGAGTGTCCAGACACTCCTGCTCGCCCCCCCCCCCCCTCAAGAGGCTTTCTCCACACCAGGGAGAAAGCCTTGCATTACTGTGTGGAGTTACAGACAGAAGATCAGGAAGTGAGGATTTCTCAGAAGAAATAAGGACATTTAAAAGCAAAATGGAAGGATGAGGTAAGTGAAGGAGGACTGCACTAAGGTAAAGGAAGCTATTTAGGGAAAACTTTTTTTTCCTTTACAACCCCTTTAAAGTTGTTATAGCTGCAAAAGGTGGGTCAACTCAATATTGAACCCTACTGACTAAGACTGGGATGACAGAGTGACAATGCAGGAGTCATTTTGGGAGACAGTTGTCAACATTTTTCCTTTACAACCCCTTTAACTCTTCTGGGAAATGTGTCTACCAAATGATTTGGACCAGTGCACAAAGCAAGGTCCATAAAGACATAGGCCCGGATTCACGTAGGGCGGCTTTATGTTGTGCGGGCGTATCGTATTTACGCTACGCCGCCGCAAGTTAGAGAGGCAAGTGCTGTATTCACAAAGCACTTGCCTCCTAAGTTACAGCGGCGTAGCGTAAATGTGCCGGCGTAAGCGCGCGTAATTCAAATTGTGAAGAGGTGGGCGTGTTTTATGCTAATGAACCGTGGCCCGACGGGATTGACGTTTTGAACGAACGGCGCATGCGCCGTCCGTGGACGTATCCCAGGGTGCATGCGTCGGATAGAATGCCTAAGATACGTCGAACACTGCCTACGACGTGAACGTAACTTACGCACAGCCCTATTTGCGTACGACTTGCGTAAACGACGTAAAAAGATACGCCTGTTCCGACGTCCATACCTTGAATGGGCTGCGTCACCTAGAGACCAGCTTTATCTTTACGCCAGCGTATGTCTTACGTAAACGCCGTAACTAATTGCGACGGGCGTACGTACGTTCGTGAATAGGCGTATCTTGCTCATTTACATATTCGACACGGAAATCAACGGAAGCGCCACCTAGCGGCCAGCGTAAATATGCACCCTAAGATACGACGGCGTAGGAGACTTACGCCGCTCATATCTTGGCCACATCTATGCGTAACTGATTCTATGAATCAGGCGCATAGATACGACGGCGGCCATTCGGACTTACGAGCCGAACGGCACCAATTCTGTGATAGCTGTGTTCCGTGGACACAGCACATTACAGATCGGGACATGGGACCTCAGCCAATCAGCCATCACATAATATAAACATAGACACATGTCTCTGTGTCGGCTCACCCCGCTGAGCTCAGTAAGAGCTCAATTCAGGGGGGGAGATACTGCAGCCTCTGTGACAGCTCTGTGTAACTGATGATTTTACTGTTCAGCTACACACAGATCAGTCAGTGGAGCTACCCCAAACAATACACAAAGCACCACCTGTCCTTGTCCAATTGCACCAACAACACCTGTACCAGTGCACAAAACATCTGTCACAGTGTACCAGTGCACAAAACATCTGTCACAGTGTACCAATGTCACTTCAATATCTGTCACAGTGTACCAATGTCACATCAATATCTGTCAGTGTACCAGTGTCACTTCAATATCTGTCACAGTTTACCAGCGTCACATCAATATCTGTCACAGTGTACCAGTGTCACTTCAATATCTGTCACAGTGTACCAGCGTCACATCAACATCTGTCAGTGTACCAGTGTCACTTCAATATCTGTCACAGTGTACCAATGTCACATCAATATTTGTCAGTGTACCAGTGTCACATCAACATCTGTCACAGTGTACCAGTGTCACTTCAATATCTGTCACTGTACCAGTGTCACTTCAATATCTGTCAGTGTACCAGTGTCACATCAATATCTGTCACAGTGTACCAGTGTCACTTCAATATCTGTCACAGTGTACCAATGTCACTTCAATATCTGTCACAGTGTACCAATGTCACATCAATATCTGTCAGTGTACCAGTGTCACATTAATATCTGTCACAGTGAACCAGTGTCACATCAACATCTGTCACAGTGTACCAGTGTCACATCAATATCTGTCAGTGTACCAGTGTCACTTCAATATCTGTCACAGTGTACCAGCGTCACATCAATATCTGTCACAGTGTACCCGTGTCACATCAATATCTGTCAGTGTACCAGTGTCACATCAACATCTGTCACAGTGTACCAGTGTCACATCAATATCTGTCAGTGTACCAGTGTCACATCAATATCTGTCACAGTGTACCAGTGTCACATCAACATCTGTCACAGTGTACCAGTGTCACATCAATATCTGTCAGTGTACCAGTGTCACTTCAATATCTGTCACAGTGTACCAGTGTCACTTCAATATCTGTCAGTGTACCAGTGTCACATCAATATCTGTCAGTGTACCAGTGTCACTTCAATATCTGTCACAGTGTACCAGTTGAAGCAGGTAATACCGCCACCCAGGTGTAATTCAGGAAAAATGCAGGATAAATTTCAGTAACCCCCGGAATTCCATGAGAAATCAAAATGAGACACAAGGAAGCATTTGAGTGTTCATTAGATCTCTAAAGTGTATTCTCTCCCTTGGCTTGTATACAGAAGAAAAATAGGATGGGCTGCATATTATTGCATATGTCTGTAAATATCAAACAAACTCAGTATTTTCTTATCAAGATTTAAACCAGCTGAATTTAGTTTTACCAATGGCTAAAAGATGACGTTGCTTATACAATCAGGCTGTTCCATGAATTTAACCACAATGACTTTGCAGTGGCAGGGTGTGACTCTATGCAAACTGTTAGCTAAGTATGTCAAAACACATATTGAAAAGTTAATTTCTACTTATAAATAAAGTCAGTTATTTATACATTCTATTACAATCCTCTCTTTTATCACGAATGTGATAATCAGAAACCCTGAAACCCCCGACATTCACCTTGACTACTTCCCATAAATGTATCATTATCCTAAGCATGTAAAAATATAGAACAATAAGCAGATAATCTCAGCTTCATAGCAATTGTCCATGAAATACAAAGGGGGGAGGGGTGTGACAGTCCTTAAAAGCAAGTGGGAGGGGCATGATAGCCTTTAGGCCAAAATAAAAAATAGTCCCAAAGAAAAAACTTCTGAATATCCAATAAGTTCATGAAAGGGAAGGAAATGTCCACATTATAATTCTCATTCGCCGAAACTTTTCCCAAAACTTTTGGTTAGATTCTGTGTTTATCCATATTTTACAGAGATCCTTCTACCCCAAAACCCTGCCTCTTTGATAGATAGAACTCGATATCCACAGACAGATGCATTGGGCTAGACGTGGGTCTTCGGGCTGGCGTATCTGGATCTCTCGCTTGTGATGCTCACTGGAATTTCGTAGACCTTGGGCGTGCGTCATGGCTAACCCTCAAGGTGTCATTCCAGGAATATTTTCCAGCAGGAGTCAACGAAGATTTCCATGTTAGGCTGCATTCACACCTAGGCGACAAAACGCCTGAAGCACGACGCTACAATACACTGGAGGGGAGAAATAACATGATTCTCTATGGAGATGGTCCACATCTCCACGCTGAACGCTGAAGCTCAAACAAGTCCCGGACCCTTTTTTGTCGCGGCATATCGGGCGGCTTCGGCGTTCTCCATACCTGACAATGACCTATACAAAACGGCGGTAAAAACCGCTGCAATTTGTCGCGGCAAATCGCGGTAAAAAACGCCGCAAATCGCCTACGCCTAGGTGTGAATGCAGCCTAAAAGCTGTAGTCATCTCTTCATCAGGATAGGGTATAGGGCAAGGTATGAATGGGGTATAGGGTAGGAATGGGATGGGCATTTCTTCATGTGCAGGGTGCTAGGGGTGAATGCTGGCTGGCTGAGGGAGAAATTCCTCATCCAACATGAAAAATCACAGAATCTACCTGATCAATTAAGGCCTTAAAGCGGGGGTTCACCCGTACATAACACATTTTCCCCTTAGATGGGTGCTCATTTTGTCTAGGGGAATCGGCGAGTTGTTTTAAAATATGAGCTGTACATACTGTTTACGAGATGCATCTTCTCCGCCGATTTTTTAGATGCCGGTTTCTAGCTGTCAAATTAAATCGTTCAGGAGAGGTTTGAACAATGTCCCGTGTACATTGCCTTAATTAACCCAAACTTTTAGGGAAATATATACTATCAGGAACATGGGCCTAAAAACCTCTACTCCCAGAAAAAGAAAACACAATATGAGACAACTCTTTGGGCCTGATTCCCAAAAGAGATACGCAGGCGTAACTGCTGTTCAGTCTGTGCCTAACTTTGGAAACGATCCTCAAAAGGCTTTTTCCAAAGTTAGGCAGAAAATCTGACATGTGTAAGACACTTACACGGTCAGATCTTAGGATGCAGTACCGCATCCGCCGCTGGGGGGCATTTCTCATGGAAATGCAGCTTTGAGTATGCAAATGAGGACTTAAGCAGATCCACAACGCTTTTCATCAGCTTTTCATCCTTGTGATTTCTGCGTAAGTTCCGATTTGCTTGCGCAAAACTAGGGCTGGTTTTACAATGTGGAAAGTTAGTCACACCTTGTAAAGGCCCATTCCAGCGACGGCATTTGGTATGCATTCCTGAGGGAGAACTCCACGGCGATTTGTAAATTCAAAACCGGCATGGGTTCCCCCCCCAGGAGCATACCAGGCCCTTAGGTCTGGTATGGGTTGTAAGGAGACCCCCCCCCCATGCCGAAAAATCGACGTAGGGGGTCCTCCTACAATCCATACCAGACCCGTATCCAAAGCACGCTACCCGGCCGGTCAGGAATGGGAGTGGGGACGAGCGAGCGCCCCCCCCCCCCTCCTGAGCCGTGCCAGGCCGCATGCCCTCAACATGGGGGGGTTGGGTGCTCTGGGGCAGGGGGGCGCACTGCGGGCCCCCCCACCCCAGAGCACCCTGTCCCCATGTTGATGAGGACAGGACCTCTTCCCGTCAACCCTTGCCGTTGGTTGTCGGGGTCTGCGGGCGGGGGCTTATCGGAATCTGGGAGTCCCCTCAAATAAGGGGGCCCCCAGATACCGGCCCCCCACCCTAAGTGAATGGATATGGGGTACATCGTACCCCTACCCATTCACCTGGAGGCAAAAAGTAAAAGTTAGTAAACACACAACACAAGGGTTTTTAAAATAATTTATTATTCTGCTCCGGAGGCCCCCCCTGTCTTCTTTATTAGCTCTAATACCAGGGGGGGCTTCTTCTTCCACTCTCCGGGGGTCTTCTTCCACTCTCCGGGGGGGGGGTTTCTTCTTCCGCTCTCCGGGGGGGGCTTCTCCGCTCTCCGGGGGGGGGCTTCTTCTATCTTCTCCCCTCTTCCGCTGTTGACTCGGCGAACCCCGGTTCTTCTGCAGCTGTCCGGTGCCTTCTTCTTCAGCGCTGGCTGCCTGCTATCTTCGTGTGTTAGCTCAATTAGTAACAGGCAGCCAACGCGGTCTTCTGTGACGTCAGGTTCTTCTTCTCCCCTCTTCCGATGTTGACTCGTCGCCTCTTGTCACTGTAATGATGGAAGCGCGCCTTGCATCCCATTTATATCGGCATCACCGTCCCATCATGCTCCGGCAGGTACCCACCACCACGTGGGTACCTACCGGAGCATGATGGGACGGTGATGCCTATATAAATGGGATGCAAGGCGCGCTTCCATCATTACAGTGACAAGAGGCGACGAGTCAACATCGGAAGAGGGGAGAAGAAGAACCTGACGTCACAGAAGACCGCGTTGGCTGCCTGCTAGTAATTGAGCTAACACACGAAGATAGCAGGCAGCCAGCGCTGAAGAAGAAGGCACCGCACAGCTGCAGAAGAACCGGGGTTCGCCAAGTCAACAGCGGAAGAGGGGAGAAGATAGAAGAAGACCCCCGGAGAGCGGAGAAGCCCCCCCCCGGAGAGCGGAAGAAGAAACCCCCCCCGGAGAGTGGAAGAAGACCCCCGGAGAGTGGAAGAAGAAGCCCCCCCTGGTATTAGAGCTAATAAAGAAGACAGGGGGGGCCTCCGGAGCAGAATAATAAATTATTTTAAAAACCCTTGTGTTGTGTGTTTACTAACTTTTACTTTTTGCCTCCAGGTGAATGGGTAGGGGTACGATGTACCCCATATCCATTCACTTAGGGTGGTGGGCCGGTATCTGGGGGCCCCCTTATTTGAGGGGACTCCCAGATTCCGATAAGCCCCCGCCCGCAGACCCCGACAACCAACGGCAAGGGTTGTCGGGAAGAGGTCCTGTCCTCATCAACATGGGGACAGGGTGCTCTGGGGTGGGGGGGCCCGCAGTGCGCCCCCCTGCCCCAGAGCACCCAACCCCCCCATGTTGAGGGCATGCGGCCTGGCACGGCTCAGGAGGGGGGGGGGCGCTCGCTCGTCCCCACTCCCATTCCTGACCGGCCGGGTAGCGTGCTTTGGATACGGGTCTGGTATGGATTGTAGGGGGACCCCCTACGTCGAATTTTCGGCGTGGGGGGGGGGTCTCCTTACAACCCATACCAGACCTAAGGGCCTGGTATGCTCCTGGGGGGGGGGGAACCCATGCCGGTTTTTTCTTTGAAAATTGGCATGGAGTTCTCCCTCTCAGGAATGCATGCTGAGCGACGCTGTCATTTTTTTTTATAATTATTTGTTTTCCCGGCGCGTATATTTTTTTTCACCCGTCGCAACTTTAGTGTCCCGTCGCAATCCACAAAGCCCGGCGTCAATTACGTTTGCGCGCTGCACGTCGGGAAAATTACGTCACACGCATGCGCAGTACGGCCGGCGAGGGAGCGCGCCTCATTTAAATTTTAAACGCCCCCCAGAGAGGAGGACCGCCTTGCGACGGAGGCACTTAAGTTACACGGCCTGAAATTTCTAGGTAAGTGCTTTGAAGATCGGGCACTTAGGTAGAAACTTTAAGTCAGTGTAACTTAACTGCTGAAAGTTAAGTTAGGCAGCTTTTTTGGGAATCGGGCCCTTTGTGTACATTTTAAACAAACACTTAAGATACTTTACTAATCAAATAATACCTTGTGCATTCATTAAACACAATACAACCACTTTCTCCTTTTATTCACATCCATTTGGCCACTCCATTCATTCTTCATTTAGAAATGTTTTCCACATTTGCCCTTCGAACAGCTTTTAAACACCTTTACCATTTGCTTTTTATTTATTTATTTATTTTTCCATATCTCTCATATGTTTCCCTAGTGCATAGGATTACACAAACCTTTAGTTACTTTTTTTTTTCTTTTTTACCAACTACAATTCCTCTGGCGTAGCGCCTGGAATACATAACTTCCTTGAATGATGCTGGTTCACACACCTGCGTTGCATTTGCACTCCGCACTGCCCAAATAAGTGTGCGTTTTCTATAAAGTGCGGCCTGGCTTACGTACGAATACAGGTCCATTGACTTCTATGGGAACGCTTCTGAATCGCACATGTCATTCATTTGTGAACAGTATAAAATCCTGACCTGATACTGATGCAATCCTAAACCTGATCCTGATCAAAAACTGACATGAAAACGCTGAACAACTACCGTGTCAATTAGCTGTGAAAACAAAGCTCAAATTTGCACCATATATGTGTGAACCCAGCCCTAAAATTCTATTTTACCAAAAAGAGATAAAATCAAACATTTTAAAATCCCCAATCATTGTTAATACAGCCTAAACACAATTAAACCCATTTGCACAAATAACCATTCCCTTGTCTTGTAACAGGCAATGTACTTATACAATGCAAAAGTTCCCCCCTTTTTTTCAACATCAACAAAACTATAATGCCATTAAGGCCACGTACACACCACCGGATTTCCGCTGGAAACGATCCGCCGGACCGTTTCCAGGGGAGATTCCTCCTCCGGATTTGGATCCGATGGCGTGTACACACCATCGGATCCAAATCCGTGCGGAATTCATCCGCGGTGAGGTGTCGCGCCGTCGACGCGGCGACGTGCGCGACGCTGGAAGGTAAGTACTTCCACGCATGCGTCGAATCATTACGACGCATGCGAGGGAGGGGAGCGGACGGATTGATCCGGTGAGTCTGTACAGACCACCGGATCAATCCGCTGGAGCCGATTCAAGCGGATAGATTTCTTAGCATGCTAAGAAATTTATATCCGCTTGAAATCGATCAGCCCCGAGGAATCTCCGCGGATAAATATCCGCTAGGCCGTACAGACGACCGGATTTGTCCGCTGGAACTGATCCGCGGATCAATCCCAGCGGATAGATCCGGTCGTGTGTACGGGGCCTTACTGAACACTGTGGAGCCCAGAGCAATTGTATCAATCCGAACAAGAGCATATTTGTCGAAAAGAAAACAACACCTTTTAACTTCAATAACGTAAGGATAGGCAATTACACAATTAAAACAGTCCCCAAAGCTAGACTCCAAGGCTCTAAGGCTTTGTGAATCGGTTTCCACTACTGTGAGTTGCTGTGCGACTTGACACATGTGAAGTCGCATGACAAGTCAAAACCCATGTATTTTAATGGTCCCGTTTTTATTTATGCGACTCAAAAAGGTTCTTGCACTACTTTGTTCCTACTTCGGTGCGACTTGTTCTCACACGGTTGCATGACATTGCATCAAAAATCGCATTGCAAAGTCGCATTGTAAATCACGCAAATCTGGGGTTGTAATAGTGGAAACAGAGCCTAAGTGAAATACTGTATGTATTGGCGTATAACACTCACTTTTTTTTTTTTACCCTGAAAATAGAGCGTAAATTGTGCCTGCGTGTTATACGCAGGGGGCCGTGGAAAGTTTTTTTCCTGAAACTACCCTCTTAAAGTTAGGGAGTGTGTTATACGCCGATAAATACGGTAATCAAAATACACCATGTATAAATTGAAATGCTACTCTAAAAAAAAAAAAATTGTATCTGATCAGATTCCTCAAAAAAAAACATTTGGTACCAGCACATACATGTAATTTATTAGTGACGTCACATTCCCCCTTTTTTTAATGTTTCCAATTAATTATGTATTGGGCATGGGAGTATGTGCCCAACACATTTCATGAATAGATTGACAATAGTTGCAGCATTTTAACAATAAATATGTACCGTATTTATCGCGGTATAACGCGCTCCCGCGTATACCGCGCACCCCTAAAGTGGCCCCCAATCCTGTGGAAAAAAATATTTTTTGTACTTACAGTTTTGGTGTCTTGCGCGGCGTCCATCGGCGGCCTCGTCGGGTCCGGCGTCCGTCTGCGGCTTCGGGTGTCCTCTTCGTCGGGTCCGTCTGCGGGCTTCGGGTGTCCTCTTCGTCGGGTCCGGGGTCCGTCTGCGGGCTTCGGGTGTCCTCTTCGTCAGGTCCAGCGTCCTTCTGCGGCGTGCTCGCGTCCTCCCCGCTCGTTTCCCGTGCCGAGTTTGAATACTGCGCCGACGTATACAGAGCGCAGTACACTCGTGTATTGTCGGGCAGGCTCGGGACTGGCCGACTATACCCGAGTGTACTGCGCTCGGTATATGTCGGCGCAGTATTCAAAACTCGGCGCGGGAAAGCGGGTATCGGCGTATACCGCGCACCCACGATTTTGCCCTGATTTTCAGGGCAAAAAAGTGCGCGGTATACGCCGATAAATACGGTATTTTTAATCTATATAGATAACTTTTCTGAATTAAATCCTTCTTTAAAATTCACGCTCCTCCTCAGCAAGTCTCTCGGACTCGCTGCATATGGAATGCAAATATAGCAGTATGCTTTGCGCAAAAGCATTGACGAAGGTATGGTCGGTGGTTTGATCCCCTCTTTCACTTGAAGTGAAATAGGAGATTTATGCAAGCAGACATATACCTCTGTGTATTGTGCTAAAACATACTGGGCCAGATCCACAAAGAAGTTACGCTGGCGCATCTATTGACACGCCGCGTAACTTCTATTTTGATCCGGCGTATCTTTGTTTTGTATCCACAAAACAAAGATACGCCTGAAGCTGTGCTAGATCCGACTGGCGCACATCTTAGTACGCCGTCGGATCTAAGGTGCATATTTACGCTGGCCGTTTTACGTCGTTTCCTTAAGGCTTTTTTCGGCACATAATTACCCCTGCCATATGAGGCGTATCCCATGTTACGTATGGATGTCGTTCCCGTGTTGAATCTTGAAAATGTTACGTCGCCCGCGTAAGTCGTTCGCGAATAGGGCTTTGCGTAGAATGACGTTCACGTCGTAAGAATTGGCTTGTTGCGGGTTAATTTTTGAGCATGCGCACTGGGATACCCCCACGGACGGCGCATGCGCCGTTCAGAAAAAACGACATTTACGTCGGGTCAAGTAAAATTAACACAAAACACGCCCACACCTTTTACATTTGAATTCCGCGCCCTTACGCTGGCAGATTTACGCCACGCTGCCGCAACTTCAGAGGCAAGTACTTTGTGAATACAGCACCTGCCTCTCAAAGCCGTGGCGGCACAGCGTCAATACGATACGCTACGCCGGACTAAAATTATGATCCGCTACGTGGATCTGGCCCACCATTGGATAGGAGGAATCACTCAAATAAAGCACCACACACAGATGAGTACCCTACTCAGTCCCTCTCACCTGCCCACTTTAGCAATGCTCTCCTACTTGGCAGGATCAAAGGACATATATCAATTATTCAACAATCTGTTTGCATTCAGAAGAAAAAACAACTTATACTCTAAATTGGAATTCCAAGACACATAACATGTAAGCATTTTTCTCTGAGCAAATGGAAGAGAATTCCCTATACCAACAACTTCCCCTTCTTAAAACCTTGGCTTGTATAGCATAGCTAAAACCCCGTTTTCCCATCTGCAACACAGCAACAACATTAATAAACATACATACAAAAGTACTTACCACTCTCACGATATTTGGACTGGAGACCACTGACTGTCCCACCTTACAGTCAGTGTAGCCACACAACAAATAATCTTATTACTTCTATGCGACAGAAAGATATGCAAAAGTAGGTTGGGTCACCAAAATTTAATCCTCATTTAACCATTTCAGCTCCTTACCAAAAGGACTGTCATGTACACTTTTCTACAGCGTCCCCAAAACGCTTATAATTATTAGTACCTTCTCAGAGGTACTTTGAGCCTAGGTTCACATTGGAGCGATTTGTCATGCAACCTGAGAGTCTAATTGCATGACAAATCGTAGCCCATTGGCTGCAATGGCACCGTTACCATCGATGCAACGTGATTTTGCGGCGCCGCACCAATTTGCAAAAGCAGTTTCTGCACTACATTTGCCGACTTCAGGTGCGACCTCAATAGACACTCGTGTATGAAGGCATACATATGTCTATCAAGTAGCACCTGAAATCGTGCTGACCTTGCTACTCTGAAATTGTGCCATCTCAAGTGAAATAGCACAATCTCAAAGTAGAATCAATGTGAACCAGGACCCAAAAGGCGGATTTTCCCCAAAAAAATCCCCTATACACCAAGGCAAGGTTCGTATCCCTCTTCTACATAAGTTTAGTTTGAGGTGAAATTTAAATCAGAGCTAAGGCAAGAGAAGACAGTCTGTCTAAAAGACAAAAAGATTCCTCTTACCAAAGGTGATTTTTTTCAACCCCACCGCTGCCACCATCTGAAGCAGGTCATACCGCCACCCCGGTGTAATTCAGGTAAATGCAGGATACATTTCAGTAACTCCCGGAATTCCGTGAGAAATCAAAATGAGACACAAGGAAGCATTTGAGTGTTCATTAGATCTCTAAAGTGTATTCTCTCCCTTGGCTTATATACAGAAGAAAAATAGGATGGGCTGCATATTATTGCATATGTCTGTAAATATCATACAAACTCAGTATTTTCTTATCAAGATTTAAACCAGCTGAATTTAGTTTTAACAATGGCTGAGGCTGGGTTCACACTACTACACTACTTTCATCCTACTTTGCTCTGCTACATTGGTCCTACATTTATCCTACATTGGTCTTACATCCATCCTACTTTCATGAACAGGATACTACTTTGGTCTGACTTCAATGATATTCAATGGGTTGAAGTAGGATCAATGTAGGACCAAAAGTAGTACAGGGAGCATTTACAAAGTCGGACCGACTTGTGTAGGACCAGTTAAGACGGCTCTCATAGGGAAACATTGATTTTCACACGTCATGCTACATGAGCTCCCAATGTAGGACCGTTTGTCGGACAAGTGTGAACCCGGCCTTAGGCTGGGTTCACACTTGTCCGACAAACGGTCCTACATTGGGAGCCTCATGTAGCATGACGTGTGAAAATCAATGTTTCCCTATGGGAGCCGTCTTAACTGGTCCTACACAAGTCGGTCCGACTTTGAAAATGCTCCCTGTACTAGTACTTTGGTCCTACATTGATCCTACTTCAGCCCATTGAATATCATTGAAGTCGGACCAAAGTAGGAGCCTTGTCCTAACGATCCGACTTTTGACATCCGACATGTGATTACAGCAACAGTAAAAGGAATTTATCTCAGTCTGGGATTGTTTTGTTTGGTCAAAGAACAAGTCAGACTATCACAAAGTCGGATCAAAGTAGTATTCTGTTCATGAAAGTAGGATGGATGTAGGCAGGGGCGTCGTTAGGCCCGGGCTAAGGGGGCTGGAGCCCCGAATGGGTCCCCGTAAAGCCCAGAGTCCCGGGCATTTAGCTTTCCATTGTAAGCCCCGAGTGCCGCCGAGACCCTGACGATTGTGATAGCAGCCTGGCTGGTCCCGCCTTCTGGAGCCCAACGCCTATGATGGACGTCCCACTGATCCAATGCCGAGACCGCAGGACCTGTGACGTCCATCATAGGCGCCGCAAGCTTAGAAGGCGGGAATTACAATCCCGCCTGGCGCGACATGCCCGCTCCGCTTCGCTCCCTGCTTGGTTTGGCGGCTCTCCACGTTGGGACGGCTCCTGATGGCACAGGGCTCCAGCATCGCACACCACGGCTGCCTGCCGCATCCCCGCTTCCTTGCCAGCGGCTCTCCCCCTCGGCTCCAAAGCCTCCCTGGCTGCACTACGAAGGCTGCCTGGCCTGCCCATCCATCCGGGTAGCACCAGTCTGACGGGCACACCACGGCTGAGGTTGGTCAGTGATTGTGTATGCCTACCAGCCAGGTCAGTCACAGTGTATGTAGGTAGGTCGGTCAGGTCAGTGTTAGTTGGTCAGTGTATGTAGGTCAGGACAGGTCAGGCCAGTGTATGTAGGACAGGTCAGGCCAGTGTATGTAGGACAGGTCAGGCCAGTGTATGCAGGACAGGTCAGGCCAGTGTATGTAGGACAGGTCAGTGTCAGTGTATGTAGGACATGTCAGGTCAGTGTATGTAGGTCAGGACAGGTCAGGCCAGTGTATGTAGGACAGGTCAGTGTCAGTGTATGTAGGACAGGTCAGTGTCAGTGTATGTAGGACAGGTCAGTGTATGTAGGACAGGTCAGTGTCAGTGTATGTAGGACAGGTCAGTGTATGTAGGACAGGTCAGTGTATGTAGGTCAGGCCAGTGTATGTAGGTCAGGACAGGTCAGGCCAGTGTATGTAGGACAGGTCAGGTCAGGTCAGTGTATGTAGGACAGGTCAGTGTATGTAGGACAGGTCAGTGTCAGTGTATGTAGGACAGGTCAGTGTATGTAGGATAGGTCAGGTCAGTGTATGTAGGACAGGTCAGTGTATGTAGGACAGGTCAGTATATGTAGGACAGGTCAGTGTATGTAGGACAGGCCAGTGTATGTAGGTCAGGACAGGTCAGGCCAGTGTATGTAGGTCAGGACAGGTCAGGCCAGTGTATGTAGGTCAGGACAGGTCAGGCCAGTGTATGTAGGACAGGACAGGTCAGGCCAGTGTATGTAGGACAGGTCAGGCCAGTGTATGTAGGACAGGTCAGGCCAGTGTATGTAGGACAGGTCAGGCCAGTGTATGTAGGACAGGTCAGGTCAGGCCAGTGTATGTAGGACAGGTCAGGCAAGGCCAGTGTATGTAGGACAGGCCAGGCCAGGCCAGTGTATGTAGGACAGGTCAGGTCAGGCCAGTGTATGTAGGACAGGTCAGGTCAGGCCAGTGTATGTAGGTCAGGCCAGTGTATGTAGGACAGGCCAGTGTATGTAGGACAGGTCAGGCCAGGCCAGTGTATGTAGGACAGGTCAGGCCAGGCCAGTGTATGTAGGACAGGTCAGGCCAGGCCAGTGTATGTAGGACAGGTCAGGCCAGGCCAGTGTATGTAGGACAGGCCAGGCCAGTGTATGTAGGACAGGCCAGGCCAGTGTATGTAGGACAGGTCAGGCCAGGCCAGTGTATGTAGGTCAGGTCAGGCCAGGCCAGTGTATGTAGGTCAGGTCAGGTCAGGCCAGTGTATGTAGGTCAGGTCAGGCCAGTGTATGTAGGTCAGGTCAGGCCAGTGTATGTAGGTCAGGTCAGGCCAGTGTATGTAGGACAGGCCAGGCCAGTGTATGTAGGACAGGTCAGGCCAGGCCAGTGTATGTAGGACAGGTCAGGCCAGGCCAGTGTATGTAGGACAGGTCAGGCCAGGCCAGTGTATGTAGGACAGGTCAGGCCAGGCCAGTGTATGTAGGACAGGTCAGGCCAGGCCAGTGTATGTAGGACAGGCCAGGCCAGTGTATGTAGGACAGGCCAGGCCAGTGTATGTAGGACAGCTTAGGCCAGGCCAGTGTATGTAGGACAGGTCAGTGTCAGTGTATGTAGGACAGGTCAGTGTCAGTGTATGTAGGACAGGTCAGGCCAGTGTATGTAGGACAGGTCAGGCCAGTGTATGTAGGACAGGTCAGGCCAGTGTATGTAGGACAGGTCAGGTCAGGTCGGTGTATGTAGGTCAGGTCAGGCCAGGTTGGTGTATGTAGGACAGGTCAGGCCAATGTATGTAGGACAGGTCAGGCCAGTGTATGTAGGACATGTCAGGCCAGTGTATGTAGGACAGGTCAGGCCAGTGTATGTAGGACAGGTCAGGCCAGTGTATGTAGGACAGGTCAGGCCAGGCCAGTGTATGTAGGACTGGTCAGGTCAGGCCAGTGTATGTAGGTCAGGCCAGTGTATGTAGGACAGGTCAGGCCAGGCCAGTGTATGTAGGACAGGTCAGTCCAGTGTATATAGGACAGGTCAGGCCAGGCCAGTGTATGTAGGACAGGTCAGGCCAGACCAGTGTATGTAGGACAGGTCAGGCCAGGCCAGTGTATGTAGGTCAGGCCAGGCCAGTGTATGTAGGACAGGTCAGGCCAGGCCAGTGTATGTAGGACAGGTCAGTCCAGTGTATGTAGGACAGGTCAGGCCAGGCCAGTGTATGTAGGACAGGTCAGGCCAGACCAGTGTATGTAGGACAGGTCAGGCCAGGCCAGTGTATGTAGGTCAGGTCAGGCAAGTGTATGTAGGTCAGGTCAGGCCAGTGTATGTAGGTCAGGTCAGGCCAGTGTATGTAGGACAGACCAGGCCAGTGTATGTAGGACAGGTCAGGCCAGGCCAGTGTATGTAGGTCAGGCCAGGCCAGTGTATGTAGGACAGATCAGGCCAGGCCAGTGTATGTAGGACAGGTCAGGCCAGGCCAGTGTATGTAGGACAGGTCAGGCCAGGTCAGTGTATGTAGGACAGGTCAGGCCAGGCCAGTGTATGTAGGACAGGTCAGGCCAGGCCAGTGTATGTAGGACAGGCCAGGCCAGTGTATGTAGGACAGGCCAGGCCAGTGTATGTAGGACAGGTCAGGCCAGGCCAGTGTATGTAGGACAGGTCAGGCCAGGCCAGTGTATGTAGGACAGGTCAGGCCAGGCCAGTGTATGTAGGACAGGTCAGGCCAGGCCAGTGTATGTAGGACAGGTCAGGCCAGGCCAGTGTATGTAGGACAGGTCAGGCCAGTGTATGTAGGTCAGGCCAGGCCAGTGTATGTAGGACAGGCCAGGCCAGGCCAGTGTATGTAGGACAGGTCAGGCCAGGCCAGTGTATGTAGGACAGGTCAGGCCAGGCCAGTGTATGTAGGACAGGTCAGGCCAGGCGAGTGTATGTAGGACAGGTCAGGCCAGGCCAGTGTATGTAGGACAGGTTAGGCCAGGCCAGTGTATGTAGGACAGGTCAGGCCAGTGTATGTAGGCCAGGCCAGTGTATGTAGGACAGGCAAGCCAGTGTATGTAGGACAGGTCAGTGTCAGTGTATGTAGGACAGGTCAGTGTCAGTGTATGTAGGACAGGTCAGTGTCAGTGTATGTAGGTCAGGACAGGTCAGGCCAGTGTATGTAGGTCAGGACAGGTCAGGCCAGTGTATGTAGGACAGGTCAGTGTATGTAGGACAAGTCAGTGTATGTAGGACAGGTCAGTGTATGTAGGACAGGCCAGTGTATGTAGGTCAGGACAGGTCAGGCCAGTGTATGTAGGTCAGGACAGGTCAGGCCAGTGTATGTAGGTCAGGACAGGACAGGTCAGGCCAGTGTATGTAGGTCAGATCAGTGTATGTAGGTCAGGACAGGTCAGGCCAGTGTATGTAGGTCAGTGTATGTAGGACAGGTCAGGGTCAGTGTATGTAGGGCAGGTCAGTGTATGTAGGGCAGGTCAGTGTCAGTGTATGTAGGTCAGGACAGTGTATGTAGGTCATGTGTCAGAAACAACCCTGAAAGACATGCTAATGTGCCTCACAGCTTCCTTACATGCTGATCTCATGCAGTGTGTAACTGACATACACACACTGGGCCAGATTCACAAAGGTTAGCGGATCTTTAGATCCGTGTAACCTATGTGTTTTAAGATCCGCCCTCGCAAGTTTGTGAGGAAAGTGTCAAATTCACAACACACTTACCTCCAAACTTGCGACGGCGGATCCTAACTCCCCCGGCGGAATTCTAATTCCGCGGCTGGGGGAGTGTACTATTTAAATCAGGCGCGCTCCCGCGCCAATTTAAATACGCATGCGCCGTCCGGGGAATTTCCCGGCGTGCATTGCTCCCACTGACGTCAATAGGACGTCAGTGGTTGCGACGTGAGCGGGACTTGCGACGCGCGTGTTCGTGAATCGGCGTACGCAAACGACGTAGGAAATTTCAAATTCGACGCGGGAACGACGGCCATACTTAACAATACTTACCCCTGCTTTTAGCAGGGGTAAGTATACGACGGGTACCGCGCTACGGAAACGACGTAAGAACACAGCGTCGGGTCCGCGTACGTTAGTGAATTTCGCGTATCTCGCTGATTTACATATTATTCAGTGTAAATCAGCGGGAACGCCCCCGGCGCCATTTTTAAATCCAAAAAAAGATCCGACAGTGTAACACAGTGTAACACTGTCGGATCTTAGCCCTATCTATGCGTAACTGATTCTATGAATCAGGCGCATAGATAGGACCAGTGTAAGTCAGAGATACGATGGTGTATCAGGAGATAATACACCGTCGTATCTCTTTGTGAATCTGGCCCACTGACTTGTGTGTCTGTGTGTACTGACACACGCGCGCGTAGGTCGGATAAGTCGCGACCCCCCCCCCTGGTTCCGGCTTCGGGCTGAAGCCCCTGGTCTTTTTGCCACCTAGCAACGCCCCTGGATGTAGGACCAATGTAGGAATAATGTAAGATCAGTGTAGGAACAATGTAGCAGAGCAAAGTAGGATGAAAGTAGTGTAGTAGTGTGAACCCAGCCTTTAAGATGACTTTGCTTATACAATCAGGCTGTTCCATGAATTTAACCACAATGACTTCGCAGAAGCAGGGTGTGACTCCATGCAAACTGTTAGCTAAGTATGTCAAAACACATATTGAAAAGTTAATTTCTACTTAAAAATAAAGTCAGTTATTTATACATTCTATTACACCAGTGTCACATCAATATCTGTCACAGTGCACAAAACATCTCTCACACTGTACCAGCAGGGCCGATCCGCCCTATAGGCTCACTATGCAAGCCGCTTAGGGCCCCGCAAAGCTGCAGAGGGCCCCCCAAATTACTAGAGGCCCCGCCTGGTGAGAAGTCATTTTCAGCCCCTCACCCCGCTTCTCAACTCGCTGGCTGCACGGGAGAAGAGGTAAGAAGTCAGCGCCCCCCTGCTTCTCACTTTAATGTAAGATGTCATTTCTGAAAGCAGAACACCCCCCCCCCCCCCCCCTTCTCAACTTTAATCTTTAATGTGACATGTCACTGTCGGAAGCGCCAACCCCCCCCCCCGCTTCTCAACTTTTCTTAACTTTAAAGCGGAGTTCCACCCAAAAATGGAACTTCCGCTTATCCCACTCCTCACCCCCTTACATGCCACATTTGGCATGTATTTTTTTTGGGGGGGGGGAGTGGGGGCTTCAGGAGGAGTGGGACTTCCTGTCCCACATCCTCCTTCCGCCGAGGGGCTGGTAAGGCGATTAAGCTTAATCGTCCTACTGCAGCCCCTCCCCTAGGCGATCGCCTAGGACACGTGACAGGTCCTAGGCGATCGCCTGTCCAATCGGACGGCGCAGCGCCGGGCCGCGCCCCCATGCGCAGTGCCGCTCGCGCATGCGCAGTGGGTGCCCGGCCGTGAAGCCGAAAGCCTTCACGGCCGGGTGCCCACAGTGACAATGAAGACGCCGGCCGGGGAGGGGGGGAGAGGAGCGGAGCCCCGGCCGGCGCGTCGCTGGAACGCTGGAGCAGGTAAGTGTCTGTTTATTAAAAGCCAGCAGCTACACTTTTTGTAGCTGCTGACTTTTAATAAACATAAATATTGTCTGGAACACCTCTTTAATGTGACATGTCATTTTGCTTAGGGCCCCAGGGAGGTCAGGATCCGCACTGTGTACCAGTGTCACTTCAATATCTGTCACAGTGTACCAGTGTCACTTCAATATCTGTCACAGTGTACCAGTGCACAGAAACATCTGCAATAATGTCCCATATTGCAACATCAACATCTGTGAGTGTTCACCGGTGGACGATCAACATCTGCCTCAGTGTACAAGTGCACAAAAAACACCTGTCAATTGAAAAAAAAAAAAGTAAAGGGTCCCTGTCTCTCCTTGCTCGTGTGCAAAGAAACGCACACGTTGGTCCCGTACACATATGTAAATGGAAATTGCACCACACATGTGAGGTATTTCCGTGAACGTCAGCGTAAGAGCAACAATTCTAGCACTGAGCCTCCTCTGTAACTCTAAGTAGGTAACATGTAAAGGCTTATAAAGCGTTGCCTATGGTGATTTTTAAATACCAACGTTTTTTCGCCGTTTCACAAGCGTGTGCAATTTTAAAGTATGCCATGTTTGGTATCTATTTTCTGGGCGCAGCACCATATTTTATAAAAAAGTGGGTATTATACTGTGTTTGTGTGCATTTAAGTTAATTAACCACTACCTGCCCGGTCAATAGACAATTGACGTCCGGGAAGCAGTTGTGAAATCCTGACTGGACGTCTATTGACGTCCTGCAGGATTTCATGCCGGCGCACGCCCGTGGGGGTGCGCAGCGGAGGCTCTTTACCACGTGATCAGCCGTGTCCAATCACGGCTGATCACGAACGGGACAGGTCAGGCCAGGCCAGTGTATGTAGGACAGGTCAGGCCAGGCCAGTGTATGTAGGACAGGTCAGGCCAGGCCAGTGTATGTAGGACAGGTCAGGCCAGGCCAGTGTATGTAGGACAGGTCAGGCCAGTGTATGTAGGACAGGTCAGGCCAGTGTATGTAGGACAGGTCAGGCCAGTGTATGTAGGACAGGTCAGGCCAGTGTATGTAAGACAGGCCAGGCCAGTGTATGTAGGACAGGTCAGGCCAGTGTATGTAGGACAGGTCAGGCCAGTGTATGTAAGACAGGCCAGGCCAGTGTATGTAGGACAGGTCAGGTCAGGCCAGTGTATGTAGGACAGGTCAGGCCGTTGATGGCTCTTCCTCACTCGCGTCTGACAGACACGAGTAGAGGACAGCCGATTGGCGGCTCTTCTGACAGGGGTGGTTCGCATTGATTGTTTATCAGCGCAGCCCCCCCCTCGGATGCCCACACTGGACCATCAGGGAAAAATTAGAAAGATGCCAATCAGTGCCCACTGACTGGCAACATGGGCACTGGGATAAACAAGTGATGCCCAGCAATGCCCTCAGTGCCACCCCTCAGTGTCCATCAGTGCCACCCCTCAGTGTCCATCAGTGCCTCCTCTCAGTGCCCATCCATGCCCAGTGCCCATCTGTGCCACCCATAAGTACCCATCAGTGTCACCTATGAGTGCCCAGTGCCGCCTATGAGTGCCCAGTGCTGCCTATGAGTGCCCATCAGTGCCGCCTATGAGTGCCCATCAGTGCCGCATACCAGCGCCCAGGGCTGCTGATAGAAATCATGGGGCCCCGTACAGCCTACCTGACGGGGCCCCTGTAGCCCCACCCATGTTCCCGCCCCTGATCCCTCCTTCAGCCCCACCCCTGTTCCCGCCCCTGATCTCTCCTTCAGCCCCACCCCTATACCAAGGGGCTAGGGTATACCAAGAGGCTAGGTTATGTAGACAGGCTAGTGTATACAGGGAGCACCCCCCACCAATTTAATATAATTAGAGGATGATTTAATGAAATGGAATCAGTATACACAGGTTTACTTCTTCTGAGAGATATAAAAGTAACCCTCTAACCACCATGACCACTTCAGTGATTTGAAGTGGTCAAGGTGGTAGGAGTCAGTATGTGGGATGGCATGAATATACTAAGGTGGTCTAATGATTGGCTTCTAACAGGGAGGGCTACACAGAGATCAAAATTGGGCCGATTCCAGCTAAATTGAAATTTGATGTGTGTGTGTATCCAACTTTACCTAATTCCTTGCTTCAGCTGGCTTCTTTCAGTGCTGACTGGTTCCCCACAGTGCCTGTGTATGTTTTACGCTGCTTACACACTGGAGTGGGCGGGCGTTGACAGTAAAATGCAACTAATTTTAGCGCCGCTTTACTGTAATTTTAGTGCTGCTATTTGGTCGCTAGCGGGGCACTTTTAACCCCACTAGCGGCCGATGAAGGGTTAAATGCACCGTGTAGCACTGCTGCCGGAGCGCTTTGCAGGTGCTTTGGCAGCGGTGTCCATTGATTTCAATGGGCAGGAGCGGTGTATACAGCGCTCCTTCACCTCTCCAATGATGCTGCTTGCAGGAGTTTTTTTTTTAACGTTGTGCCAGTGCATCACCTCAGTGTGAGAGTGCTCGGGCTCTCACCCTGAGGCTGCAGGGGAGACATTTTTCAGGCGCTTTACAGGTGCTATTTTTAGCCCAAATGCACCTGAAAAATGCCTCCAGTGTGAAAGCGGTCTAACTGACCATGCTCAGTTTCTCACACTCCAGCCCGCTTATACCATACAGGGTAAATGTTCCTGTATGGTATGTGATGAGGCTGAGGTTTTGGTATAGGAAGAGAACACTGCAGCTGGTTGTAGCATTGAAACAGGTAAGTGAAAGAGTCTATTCTCCCCTCCCCCACACACTGCAACATTGGACTTTAATTTCCTGGAGATAGGTTGTATTCTCATATATATATATATATATACACACACATACATACACACACACATTCTTTGCTGTTAATGAACTTTTATGAATATGTTAGAAATACACTGGGACTTTTCAGGTACTACATAAATATATTCTACATACACATATATTAAAAATAATGATTTTGAGAAATATATTTGTGTGTAGTACCTGAAAAGTCCCATTATATATATTCCTTACATATTCAGGCATTTTACTTTCACTTTCACCAGACCTGTCCTGCTGAGGTACAGGACAAGTTTACAGCACACATTTGTACAGAGACAGAACAATTGTGACTCACAGGAGAGGAATGCAATCTATCCTGTTATCTTGCCTTGAGGAGAGCTCCGGTGTGTTGTCCTGCTTGCTCTGTCCTTCCTGAGGAGGGGGGCTCGGGTGCTGGCAGGAATACAAGTCTGCTCTTCTCTTACCTAAGCAGTGGCGATGTCCATGCTCCTGGGTGACGCTCTCCTCCTCCCTCGGTCAGTCCTGTGCAGTCACAGACTTTTTTTATTTTATTCTGAACTCTGTTCAGATTGCCGGGCCCCCCTGCTGGCCGGGGCCCAGTACAACAGGGCTGCCTGTACTGGCTTATCAGCGGCCCTGCCAGCGCCACCTATCAGTGTCCATCAGTGCCGCCTGTCAGTGCCGCCTCAGCGGTGCCCATCAGTGCCGCCATATCAGTGCCCGTAATCGAAGAAGAAAACTTACTTATTCACAAAAAAAATAACAGAAAAAAATAAAAACGCAATTTTTTTCAAAATTTTCGGTCTTTTTTTAGTTGTTGCGCAAAAAATAAAAATCGCAGAGGTGATCAAATACCACCGAAAGAAAGCTCTATTTGTAGAATCAAAATTATAAAAAAAAATTGTCATTCAAAGTGCGACAGCGCTGACAGCTGAAAATTGGCTTGGGCAGGAAGGTGCGTAAGTGCCTGGTATGGAAGTGGTTAAAGTATATTTTTGCGTTATGCCGCGTACACACGACTGTTTTTTGGGTTGTAAAAAATTACATTTTTAATGGTCTAGGAAAAACGATGTTTTTTTCAACCCGATCGTTAAAACGGCCTTGCCTACACACGATCGTGAGAAAAAAATGCTCAAGCAAAGCGCGGTGACCAGGGCTGCCATCAGGAATTATGAGGCCCCTTACACAGCTTCAGGCATGGGGCCCCCTGGAGAGGAGAACCGGGGGGGTGCTGCCGCCTGAAATTGAGAAGCGGGGAGGCTGCCACGAATTGAGAAGCGGGGGGGGGGGCCCCTTTACTAAAGAAAAATATATATAAAAAAGGGGGGTAGCCATCCGGGGCCCTGGGGACCTCTGGCTGGGCCCTTTAATAAAAAGATAAAAAAATATATATTTTTAAAAAGGGGGGTTGCCATTTGGGGACCTCTGGGCCCTTTAATAAAATACACACACACACACACACATTTATATATATATATATATATATATATATATATATATATATATATATATATATATATATATATAAAAAATAAATATTTTTTTTTTATAAAAAAAGGGGGGTTGCCATCCGGGGCCCTCTGGGCCCTTTATTAATATATATATATATATATATATATATATATATATATATATATATATATATATATATATATATATTTTTTTATAAAAAAGGGGGGTTGTCATCCAGGGCCCTGGGGACCTCTGGACCCCTAAAAAAAAAAAAAAAAAATTGGCCTTTTAATAAAAAAAAATTAAAAAGATATATATATTTTTTTATAAAAAATAAATAAAAAAAAGGGGGGTTGCCATCTGGGGCCATGTAGGCCTCTGGGCCCCTGGGAACCTCCGGGCCCCTTACAGGTGTACTGCCTGTACCCCCCTGATGGCGGCCCTGGCGGTGACGTACAACACGTACGACGGCACTATAAAGGGGAAGTTCCATTTGGATGGCGCCACCCTTTGGGCTGCTTTAGCTGATTTCGTGTTAGTAAAAGACGATTTGCGCTTTTAAGTCTGTTACAGCGTGATTAATGTGCTTACTCCATTACGAACGGTAGTTTTACCAGAATGAGCGCTCCCGACTCATAACTTGCTTCTAAGCATGCACGTTTTTTTCACATCGTTAAAGCCCACACACGATCATTTTATACGACGTTAAAAACGACAACGTTAAACAGTCGTGTGTACGCGGCATTAGTGTGTAAAATTGCATTTGAAAAAATGCTGCACAAATACCACGTGACATAAAAATGTCCCCCTTTTGTAAAATGGCGCCTCACTGAACCGCATCTGCTAAAGGCCAGCGTGTTTCTGTGCATGTTGATTTTACGCGCATACCGGACATGCAAAGAGTTTGAACCTAGCCTACAAGACAAAAAGGCTGACATTGCTGAGAACAAAATATTTACATTGTAGATAAAGATTCTTTATGGTGAGAAGAGGAATAAGGTGAAGTTGTATCTTACCTGTCTGCAGGTCTTGTGTGTCCAATATGCCTCCTGTGAGAGATATATATACACAGAATGGCAATCCTTTCAGTTTCACTTCCCATTGTTAACAATGAATTAACAAAGGTTACCTTTTATCAGTTTGTCCTTACACCTCTGCGACTTTCTTCCTTTCTTCACACATTCAGATTTCTCAGAGTGCATTAATCAGTGTGTGTAAATACGACATATAGTAATACCAGCCTTAGAGATATGTTGCAAGTTAAAGTAAGGTGACATCCCTGGTTTCTGGGGACAGTCCCCGGATTGAGGACACTGTCCCCAGACCAAGACTGTGCCCGGATTGGATTTAAACAGGGGCTGGGGCAATTTTTCAAGACAGTCAGTGCAGAATTAAAAAAATAATAAAAAATTCTGTATTACACACACCCTGCTCCTACTAGCTTAAGGGTGTGTATTTATTTCCATTATCTGTGCCCCTGTCTGATGAGCATGTGCTGGTCGGAGTGGAGGGAATAATTCTTCAGTTTCGGGTGCATGTCCATACAGCTCCACTCGCATGTGCCTTGGCTCAAGTCCCAGCCAGCCGCCTACCTATCTCCTTGCCTTCCCTGGCGGAGTGATCTTCCTCCGCTCTCACCCAGTAGTAGCCGGGGCCCAGAGAGTAAGGCCCCGTACAGACAAGCGGACAGTCCGATGAAAACGGTCCGCCGGACCGTTTTCATTGGACATGTCCGCTCGTAGATTTCTGTCTGATGGCTGTACACACCATCAAACAGAAATCCGCACGGACAGGATACGCAGTGACGTGGCCGCGCCGTCGCCGCAACGATGACGCGGCGACGTGCGCGACCCTGGAAGGTCAATGCTTCCACGCATGCGTCGAATCACTTCCACGCATGCGAGGGCTTTCGGCCGAGCGAACATGTCCGGTGAGTCGTACAGACGACCGAACATGTCCGACGGACAGGCTTCCAGCGGACATGTTTCTTAGCATGCTAAGAAATTTTTGTCCGCTGGAAAACGGTCGGCTGGACAAATGTCCGCTGGAAAACTGTCCGATAGGCCGTACACACGACCGAACATGTCCGCTGAAACTGGTCCGCAGACCAGTTTCCACGGACATGTCCGACCGTGTGTACAGCCTATCGGACAGGTTTCCAGCGGACAAAAGTTTCTTATGGCGGGTACAGACAAGAGGATTGATCCGCGGATACGGTCCGCCGGACCATATCCGCGGATAAATCCTCTCGAGGATTTCCCCGGATTTGGATCCGATGGAGTGTACTCACCATCGGATCGAAATCCGCGCCGAAATCCCTTCGCGATGACGTGTCGCGCCGTCGCCGCGATGATGACGCGGCGACGTGCGCGACGCTGTCATATAAGGATACCCACGCATGCGTTGAATCATTACGACGCATGCGAGGGAGGGACGGATCGATCCGGTGAGCCTGTACGGTCGGGCAGAAAATAATCCACGGAAAAAGATCCGCTGGGATGTACACACCAGCGGATCTATCCGCTGGAACTGATCCGCAGATCAATTCCAGCGGATAGATCCTCTCGTGTGTACGGGGCCTTAGCAAGCTAAGAAACTTGTCCGCTGGAAACATGTCCGTCGGACATGTCCGATGGTTAGTACACCTAATCGGACATGTCCGCTGGTTATGACGTGTAACCAGCGTCCCGAAATCCCGCGCATGCGTCGAATTGATTAGACGCATGCGTGGAAGCTTTGCACTTCCGTGTTTGAGAACGTCGGTGTCTTCTACATCACCGTGTTCTCTGTCCGCTGGGATTTTGGTCTGGTGGTGTGTACACACATCAGACCAAAAGCTCCCAGGAGACATGTCCGATGAAAACGGTCCGCGGATCATTTTCATCGGACATGTCTCCTCGTGTGTACGGGGCCTAAGACTTGAGAGGCTGTGAGGTGGGCGGCGAAGGGCTAGTAAAAAATAAATATATATATATATATATATATATGTCCCCGGATTTCATGTTAAAAATCTGGTCATTGTAAGTTAAAGGGGTTGTAAAGGTATTTTTTCCCCCTAAATAGCTTCCTTTACCTTAGTGCAGTAATCCTCCACTTACCTCATCCTTCCATTTTTCTTTTAAATGTCCTTTTAAAATTTCTTCTGAGAAATCCTCACTTCCTGTTCTTCTGTCTGTCACTACACACCGTAATGCGAGGCTTTTTCTCCCTGGTGTGGAGAAAGCCTCTTGAGGGGGGAGGGGGCGAGCAGGAGTGTCAGGACGCTCTCTACTTTGCAGATAGAGAAAGGAGCTGTGTGTTAGTGGGCATCCTGACACTCATGCTTGAATGAATGAATGAAAACTTATATAGCGCAACACATGCGAACTTAATCGCCTCTGGGCACTTGCCCCCTCAAGAGGCTTTCTTCACACCAGAGAGAAAGCCTTGCATTACTGTGTGGAGTTACAGACAGAAGAACAGGAAGTGAGCATTTCTCAGAAGAAATAAGGATATTTAAAAGCAAAATTGAAGATTGAGTTAAGTGAAGGAGGACTGCACTAAGGTAAAGGAAGCTATTTAGGGGGGGGGGGGGGAATTACCTTTACAACCCCTTTAAATCATGTTTCAGTGTAACACTTTCCCGTATGTTTTACCTGTCACAGTACTCCCTTGACAATGCCTTCTTTTTTTTTTTCTTACTCCATCTTTGTTCAAGAATCAAAATCACCAATTACTTACTGGAATGGTTGCTTAGAATTCTTAGAAATTACACAATCATGTAAATTCTGCACCCTCTAAGGAAACCTTTACCAACCTTTTTTGATCATAGTGTTTTGCGTCACCGTGTTTTGGCATGGTCGGATTTTTGACTGATGGTGTGTAGGCAAGACTGATGAAAGTCAGCTTCATCGGATATCCGACGAAAAAATCCATTGGATTAGATTCCATCAGATATCCGATCGTGTGTACGAGGCTTTACAGTAATGATAAGTGTGAAGAGTGTCCCCTTACATTGGTGGCCCGTGGTAAGAATAATCTCTTCAGAATGCCACCCTAAATGACATATAACCAGGCAAGACCTTGGCTTAGTCATCAGCTACCGCCCCATATCCTTAAAGCGGATCTCCACCCTAAAGTGAAGTCGCGCTGATCGGCACCCTCCCCCCTCCGGTGTCACATTTGACACCTTTCAGGGGGAGGGGGGTGCAGATACCTGTCTACAGACAGGTATTTGCACCCACTTTCGGCCACACGATACGGGCAAAGGACGGGTTTTTTCCTGGCATCCCGTCCGTCCCCCGTTGAATGCTGGGAACACTCGGCTCCCAGCACACAGCGGGAGCCAATCGGCGGGCACAGCGCGACTCGCGCATGCGCCGTAGGGAACCGGGCAGTGAAGCCGGAGCGCTTCACTTCATGGTTCCCTCACTGTGGATGGAAGGGGGAGCAGCAGGGTGACGAGCAATCGCTCATCCTCTACTGCGGACGGCGCTGGACTCCAGGACAGGTAAGTGTCCTAATATTAAAAGTCAGCAGCTGCAGTATTTGTAGCTGCTGGCTTTTAATATATTTTTTTAGTGGCACATCCGCTTTAATAAACAGCGATCTCAAAATTATGACCAAAATCTGGCAAACTGTTTTTCTTCCTTCATTAGTCTCTACGTCCACAAGAAACAAGTTGGCTTTATACCGGGGGCGACAAAGTCCTGACCAAATTTGAAGAGCAATTGACATTATCTCTGTTCTGAGGCCCAGATAGGATGGTAATCCTCCCCATACAGCTTTATACTCTCCCTGGACCTCCAGAAGGCACTTGATTCTGTCTCCTCGTCATTCCTTATACCAACCTTACACCAATGGGGATTTGGCCAAACTTTTATGAACATGATAGGGGCCCTCTACTTCTACTCTGACTCCTTCCCGATCTTTAAAGGCACACGGCAGGGATGTCCCTTGTCTCCTCTGATCTTTGCTAGTGCAATTGAAACGCTGGCTATTACCATTAGAGACCACCCAAACATTCATGGGGTACAGTGTGGCCAGCAAACTCACAACTGCACTCTCTTTGCGGACGACATCCTACTCTTAGTCACCTTTCCCTTAATATTGTTACCTAACATTTGCAAACTATTAGATAACTTTGGCGCAGCTGCGGGTCTCAAGGTAAACTTCTCAAAATCAATGGCATTGAATGTAAACCTACCAGAACACCTTGTCGCACGATTAAAAGAAAAATTCCAATTCATATGGAGCGATTTATTAATTCCCTACTTAGGGGTCAATCTGGCTGCCTCTGTGGACCGCGTATATGAATGAATGAATGACTTGTATAGCGCAACGCATGCGAACTGAATCGCCTCTGGGCGCTTTTTCCAGCCAGTATCTACTTGGCTGGTGCGGTCATTTTTACCCCGTAGGATCATGACACGCTAGGGACACACAGTCATACACACATATATACATATATACTGGGCCAATTTGGACGAGATCCAATTTACCTACCAGCATGTCTTTGGAGTATATGCTGTTAACTTTCCCCCAATGTACCTTTAACTTGTGGAAGATCTTACACTTCGGGGCAAATTGGGGCTCTCTTGGTTGGGCAGGGTTAACTCTGTAAAAATGACACTACTGCCACGCATCCTCTATCTCTTCAGGTCACTCTCTATCCGATCCGTAAAGACCAACTCCGGAAATTCCAATCCAAAATTCTCAGATTTGTTTGGGGTACAAAAGGACATAGAATTGCCAAGGGAACCCTATATTGAGCTAGACATTAGGGCAGAGTGGGACTTCCAAATCTTATCTGGTATAACTAGGCTGTGCAACTGACCCAACTTTCAACCATTTACTCCAAATCGGCCCACATGGAAAGGCAAGCAATACACTCTACACACTAGACTACATCCTTTGGTGATCTCCTAAAACTAGATCTGCGATTACTGTCCCTACATTCTCCCACACTCTAGTAACATGGGACTCCCTCAAAAACAACCCGCATTTAATCTCTAACTGGTGCCCACTCTCACCTCTTTCGCAATCCTCTTTCCACCAGGTATGGATGTGGTGGCTAGATAAGGGGCTATATATGATTGGACATCTTGTTAACCCCTCAGATCCTCTCACGTTTGCGCACTGTGTGAGCAAACTTGAGATGCCAACTTCTGAAAGTTACTAACTTCGGCAAATCTCCCACTTAAAACATAAATTATGGACCACAAAACCTCACCCAATTACTATCATGGAATATGAGCTTTGGTGTGGACAAGCCATGGAGCAGAGGGGGGGAATATTGGTGATCTATCGGGCACTTGCTACAGTAGACCCAAAGCCCCCCTTCATGCTTGAATGGAAGAAAGACCTAGGACAAACCTGGAGCTTAGCAGATTGGCACAAGGCATCTGATTGAGCCTCCCAGGGGATCTTGAATATAGTGCTAGTAGAGGCAAACCTGAAAGTTCTAATAAGATGGTATCTCGTCCCATTAAGACTAGCTAAAATATACCCATAATCTTCTCCCCTGTTCTTCCGAAATTGCGGACACGTGGGCTCAATGTTGCATGTATGGTGGGACTGTCCCAAAACTAGAGGTGTATGGAACAAAATCTTCCACATACTCCTGAAAATTACGGACCTTCCCATACAGCAGTCTACCTAAATAGCGCTACTCAATTTCCCAATCCCTAAGGCTCCCACACCAGTTTGACACCTTATTATGTTTATATTTCTTGGAACTAAAATAACAATCGCTCGAGCCTGGAAACAACCTCATGTCTTATTCATTGCATTCAAAAGGAAGGTCTCCTGGATTATGGCCCAGGAAAAAATGGTAAGCACGTTGTTACACACTGATAAGAAATGTGAGGCTATATGGGAACCATGGGCCCAATATATGCAACTGAAGCTCATCTCATAATCTGGCCTATGCCCCAAGGGCAGGGGTGAGTTTCATTCGGTTACTAGGTTTTCTGTCCTGTTCATTTTTCCCACTTCTTTTCCTTTCCTACTTCTCTTTATTACTCTTAAATCTATAGTCATCCTTTCCTGACGAGGGATTTTCATACCATGACACAATGGCTTTATATGTCATACTTTCTTACTATGGGTATGCATACAAACTAATTGGTACAGCTCCATATAAAGGGCTCCCATAAACGTCTGAATGTTATGCCTTCTATAACACACCCCACTGTTGTGGATACTTTTATATTGTTAAAAAATGGGGTTCTCATTATCCTGCTTCTCCCTTTCCTGGAAGATATAGGATAACCCACACTTGTTTCTAAGCTTGCCGCACTCTCAAACAGCAGACTGAATGTAACAGACTCGGACCCTCTTATGTCTATAATCATCCTATGTCCACTAGGGGCATAGGATGACTGAGAAATGATATCTTGGACTACCTGAGATGGGATTATTATGTAATTATTATCCACAATATATTCCAGGATATCTGTAAAGAACTATTTACTGGTTGTTGATTCTTAACTCAACGGGTTAATTGTAAGAGTGACTCATTCATAATGTTAGATGCTAATGCCGTCACCTCCAGCCACCTGTCTGTTCTCTGTGCTAATTGACCCTGCTAGTGTGCGAAGATGTCCTGTGTTTACACTTATGATAATGTGTATTGTATAGCAGGTGAGCGGAGACGGGACGTCTACGCTGAAAAGTCATATCTCGGAGTCACCTCGTCTGGGTAAATGATTTGTTATTTAGCTCATGTTAATTTATGTTCTGGTTACCTCCTCTTTAAACTGTATATAAGGTTGCATTCTTGGTTCTATTAAACACTCCATGTTTAGCACACAAACAAGTCTTGTCTCGTTGTGTGTTGAGAGCAGCTGGAATATCTGATATCTATATCCAGACTGATAGGAAGCGGTAAATGACGGAAGCACTCAAGCGGAGTGTGGGATGTTCCGTTACACTAAACATATATCCCACGTTAATAGTTACATGTTTCCCTTTGAGTTAGTACATGCTAGTACTATAGGTTGACTTGCCTAAGCCTTGTCTTGCTATCAATGTTAAATTTCATACAGTTTTAATTACAATACTGTTTTGTTAAACGTAGCTTACGAGCTGTGTGGTCTACCCCCCTCTCCATGACACAGCTAGTACCCATTTGGGGTGTCTGGAGATAGGGGACTTCTACCCTCCGAATACATAGTTGGTGGTATGCTCCATACCCAAAGGCATATACAACTATTGTTTTGCTAACTGTTATGTTATGTGTTATTGTACTATGGATTTACTGTTTCAATGTACAACAGAATGTACCAATGTTTCTTAAATTTTTCTGAAAAACTCTGCTCAAGTCCAGTCCAGACCTCTGGTCCTATCCCAGTCATTCTGGGTTACTGTTACAGTGGCATCTGAAAGTGGGTGGGATATATTAGGAAGCAAGTAAACGTGTTGTCCCTGAAGTTATGTGTTTGAAAGCAGGAAAAAATTGGCAAGTGTTAGGATATGAACAGCTGGAATACAGACCCTGTAGGTCTAAAGCAGGGGTCTCCATACTTTTCAAGCAAAGGGCCAGTTTACTGTCTTTGAGACTTCAGGGGGGCCAGGTTCTGACCAATGGGGGTAGAAAATTCCCCAAGACCGAGCATCAGTGAGAATAAACATGGCCCCAGTGTTGGTGGGCAGTAGGAGGAGGAATAGTGCTCTATTAGTGGAAGAAATAGAGCCCCATTGTTGGGAGGAATAGTGCCTCATATCATTGGGAGCAATACTGCCCCCAGGGCCGGATAAAGGCTAGCAAAGGTCCACATCCGGCCCTCGGGCCGCAGTTTGGAGAACCCTGGCCTAAAGCTCAGACTAGTTACTGTATATGCCTTCTCAACCACCTACAAGGCACACCTCTCCAGCAAATGTCTGAATCTAAATAAATATTGAGGCTGCTTGTTTGCCTTGCCCAACCTTCTATGTTCTAGAAGCTTCTAGGAAGCAGGGGAGAGCAATCAAACCTTCAGCCTGTAAATAACAGAACAGTCCAAAGCAATCAACAACTACTCCACTGATTATGGAGAAGCCAAAAAAAAAATAATGTGCATAACATCCTAGCAACCTAACTAGGAGGGTGCTACAAAGGTGTCAGCACACACAGTGCATTGTAGTTTGTTGTGTATGTTGTGCCCATGCTGACCCATATCCACAGCCAAAGTGCCTACAATGGACACAAGAACCTTAGAACTGGACCACGGAGCAATGGAAGAAGGTGACTTGATCTGATGACTCACATCCAGCTCTCTGGACACAGAGAGCGATTTTTACCGAATGCTTTCTATGTCCTGTGATAACTGAGAAGAGTAACCTGCTTCAGTTTATGAATAGACAGAAGCCGCCGTTTCCTATCCATTCATCTTCAATGCTGAGAAAGGGACAGGAATGTCCTCAGTCCCTTTCTCTGTCTCAAAGGGGAGATGTCAGGGGTCTGTTTAGACCTCTGATATCTCACAAAAGACCACTGACAAGGCTGATTTTATATATATATATATATATATATATATATATATATATATATATATATATATATATATATATATATATATATATATATATATATATATATATATATATATTGCAAAAGGTATTAAAAAATACAATTTAAAAAATATATAAAAAATATCAATTTAAAAAATAAAGTTACATAAAAATGTAAGATTTTTGAAAAAATGAAAAAAAAAAGGTGTAATTGTAAAAAAACAATGTCCACTGCGCTACTGAAACAATCGTGAACATTATACCCACCACTGTACACTCCGTACATTATACCCACCTCCATGCACTCCTTACCTGCACATAATACCCACCTCCAAACACTCTGCACTCCTCTCCCTGCTCATACTATTTACTGCTGTACACTCCGCACTTTTCTACTGCACATACTTCCCATCTCCATACACACCCAACTCCTCTCCTGCACATACTACCCACCGCCATACACACTCAACTCCTCTCCTGCACATACTACCCACCGCCATACACACCCAACTCCTCTCCTGCACATACTACCCACCGCCATACACACCCAACTCCTCTCCTGCACATACTACCCACCGCCATACACACCCAACTCCTCTCCTGCACATACTACCCACCACCATACACACCCAACTCCTCTCCTGCACATACTACCCACCGCCATACACACTCAACTCCTCTCCTGCACATACTACCCACCGCCATACACACCCAACTCCTCTCCTGCACATACTACCCACCGCCATACACACTCAACTCCTCTCCTGCACATACTACCCACCGCCATACACACCCAACTCCTCTCCTGCACATACTACCCACCGCCATACACACCCAACTCCTCTCCTGCACATACTACCCACCGCCATACACACCCAACTCCTCTCCTGCACATACTACCCACCGCCATACACACCCAACTCCTCTCCTGCACATACTACCCGCCACCATACACACCCAACTCCTCTCCTGCACATACTACCCGCCACCATACACACCCAACTCCTCTCCTGCACATACTACCCGCCACCATACACACCCAACTCCTCTCCTGCACATACTACCCACCGCCATACACACCCAACTCCTCTCCTGCACATACTTCCCACCGCCATACACGCCCAACTCCTCTCCTGCACATACTACCCGCCACCATACACACCCAACTCCTCTCCTGCACATACTACCCACCGCCATACACACCGCACTGTACATTCCCTTTTTAACATTACTGCATTCTGCACTATGTAAGTCATCCCAGACTCTATTAAACCACACCCTATTTAGCCACACCAGACATTTTGCACAATTTAAGCCACGCCAATTGTTTGACATGGCAGGCGACACGTTTTTTCTTCTGTGCCTAGGGCCCACTTTTTATCTTGTACACGGGCCCACTCATTTCATGATACGCCCCCGTGTCTGTGACTGTACAGTACAGGAGCAGAAAGACACTGATTAGGCAATCACTGTACTCTCTGCCCCTGAAAATGCATATCAAGAAAATTAAAGGATTTATCCCTCACCTGCCAAAATCATGTCTTAGCTCAGCTTCCTCTTTTTTTTCAAATTTTTCATATTTTTTTCTTTTCAAGGCCTTCCCTTCTCTAATCCCCACTGTGTTTAGGCTCTTTCTGCTGCAGCCATTTCTCTATATCAGGGATCTCCAAACTTTCTAATCAAAGGGCCAGTTTACTATCCTTCCGACTTTAGAGGGGCTGGACTGTGGCCAGAGGAAATAGAAAATGTCCTGGAGTTGATAACAATGTCCCTTTACTGGTGCTCATGAGAAGAATAGTACACCGTTATACCTGTCAGTAAGAGGAATATCGCCCCATCGTTGGTATTAATGGATTGAATATTGCCCCATCGTTGGTGTCAGTAGGAGGGATAGTGCCCCACTGTTGGTGTCAATGGGAGGAATAGTGCCCCACTGTTGGTGTCAATGGGAGGAATAGTGCCCCACTGTTGGTGTCAATGGGAGGAATAGTGCCCCACTGTTGGTGTCAGTGGCAGGAACCTCTGCTCCATTGTTAATGTCAGAGAAATAGTGCCCTAAGGGCTGGATAAAGGCAAGCAAAGCTCCTACTCTACCCCTACTGAGGAAGTCCACACCCAGGGACGTAACTAGTACGGATGTTGGCGGAGCCTGCTGATCTGACATCATCCCACAGCCATTTCATTGTATGAAAGTCTAATTGATAAGTGTGTAACAGCTAGCACAGCTGAAGTGCCTTAAGCCTAGGTTCACACTGCTGCGAATTCAAAATCGCGGTAAAATGCGCGATTTTACCGTGATTTCGCGGCTGCGATTTTGGCCCGAAATCGCAAAAAGTAGTACAGGAACTACTTTTTGAAATCGCAGATGCAGCGTCGCACTGATTAGGACAGTGCCATTGCCGACAATTGCCGCCGATTTGAGATGCGATTTGACATGTCAAATCGCATCTCAAATCGTTCCAAATCGTACCCAGTGTGAACCAGGGCTAAATGTAAGTGTACCACAATTTTTGTTTTTGGGATTAAAATGTGTAGCGCTCACCCCGAAGGAGCCGCTGGTTATAATCGGGTGGCATGTTACCTCTATATTTCCGCTGTCTAGGGTAGTTGATGATGGAATGTCCACACAGCAGGTGTCTTTTCTTGTGCTTTTATTTACCCAACAGGGTAAAACAGTAAAATTTGAGGTAGAGAGTAAAAATGTATGAGGAGGAGAAATAGCAGATTCAGGTATATCAAAGGGGAAACAGTCCTGCTTCCAACAACACTTTGCTTTCCTCGCCACTCCAGCCGGAGTGGGTATAGTGTACCTGGACAGGCCTCTCACACCGACCTGGCAGACAGAGTATCACTCGGAGCTTTGAGGGAAAAGGTCTCTGCCACAGACCCTCCCTGGAACTTAGATCATGGAGGCAATCCTCCTCGGTAGAATTTGTGTTTTGAATCTCCTTCAGGTAGTGTTCTCAATCAGGTTACCGACTGACAGGTTACTGACATCCAACCTCTGAGTGTCCGGTTACCTTGATCCCTGATTGATTGTCTAGGCCCTGTTGGATCGCCAGCCTCTCTTGGCTCTCCTCAGGTGGACTCTCCACCGAACAGCCAACTTGCTTGGGATCTTCTCAGAAATGGGGACCCAGTCTGTCACTGGGGCCCAGCCACAGCTTTAAATGTTCCGGGCCAACATGGTCCCGGAACCAGGAACACCGCGTGGCACGCGCACCCCGGCCTGGTAGGCCATCTCGCCGGGGAGCCGTGAGGCGTGGTCACCCTAAAGGTGGGTGCCACCTCAGGAAAGGAACCCCGCCTTAATGGCGTCTGCTCCAGAAGTACCCTCCCCCAGCATGCCCCACAAGGGAAACTCCCTCCTGATTGGCTGCTGGCAAGTGGCACATCAGCCTGAACTCCGCTGGCGCGACCTGTTGCCCCGGGGTGGTATAACACCCCAGCAACAACAGAATGGACCCACAGCACAGCCCAGCCAAAACAGAGGCCCTTTGTAAAATTGCAATCAGAGTCAACTACACTCTGATTATCCCTTAACTTTTAACAGCACCGGTACTTGGAAGTACACAGGCACTACAAATGTATAAATGGAGAACGCTAGATGTTTTATTCCTCTGTTTAAACCAGGGCTGTGGAGTCGGTAGATAAATGTTCCGACTCCTCAGTTTTATGTACTTCCGACTCCGACTCCGACTCCTCTGTATTAATATGCAAATGTATTTTATACATTCCTTGAGGGAAAGAAACGCAACCTACCACAGGACTACTGGCTGGGAAGCCAACAGTCTTCTGTATTGCACAGTTTAAGCAAAAGACAAACACAATGAAAACAATCAAGTGACTGGATAGTAGCAGCAGGCTTAAACATCAGGAACATGATCTTTACCAGTTCAAAAATACAAACCACATTATTTGGTTGTTTTAGAACAAAAACAAAGCTTATCTATAATGAACCAAAAACAAAATGTGTAAAACCTAGAAATGGTTTATATTAATCTTGAAATGTAGTTCTAGGCTTAGCAAACAGAAATCAATTCAATGTAGAGTTCTAAGGAAGAGAATTGCCTCTTTCATAGAGGCTCTTAAGTCAGACTTTATTATTTTTAGGGCTGAAAATAATCTTGCGACACTGACTTGGGTGGGTGGCATTGCAGTAACTTTTCTGGCCACATCACTAAGGATCTCTGGATAAACAAGGATGGCTTCTTCAACAGTAAGTTTTGATGAGCGATCATACTTTTCAACTTCTTTTAGTGCTTTATAAAACTCCTGTTGGAATTTTTTTATTTGGACACTTACTGGTTCTCTAACATGCGTTCCCTGTAAAAGCAGAACACATCATTATGGAAAGTATAAGTATTGCAGCTCCTAATTGTGCGTTGCGTGCCATATAGTGAAGCACATGAAAAGCATGCTTCTTCACGGTCACTTAACGTGTTCGTTTTGCGGTTACGTGAGGCACTGCATGCATTGGTCTTTATTCTTACTGTAGAGAAGTCATTAATTATAACTTTTTGTGAATTGGGACATTTAAACTTGTTTTTTTTTTTTTAATTCCAATCTAAATTTAGTAGGAGTCGGAGTGGGTGCATTGTTTGCCGACTCCGACTCCAGGTACCCAAAATTTCCCCCAACTCCGACTCCACAGCCCTGGTTTAAACTGTCATGCTCTTTGTGTACCTGAGACTTTGGGCGCCAACAGGAGGAAATTGGAGGCACGGAGGAATGGAATGCTACACAGACCTTGCATTATCCCGTTTGTGACCCACTGGTGAAATAAGATACCCCTTGAATTGTGACCCCACTACATCCCTGATACCCCTACACTGTGGCCTCTCTACATCCCTTCCTTCGAGTCCCGAGCATTCAAGTTGCATGGGGCGGGATCAGAGCATCACTGGTGCTCTGGACCTGCCCCTCCAGCAGCTGTGACCCCTCTACACCCCAGATATTCCCCCAGCACTCTGACCCCTCTACACCCCAGATATCCCCCTAACACTCTGATCCCTCTACACCCCAGATATCCCCCTAACACTCTGATCCCTCTACACCCCAGATATCCCCCCAGTACTCTGACCCCTCTACATCCCAGATATCCCCCCAGCACTCTGACCCCTCTACACCCCAGATATCCCCCCAGCACTCTGACCCCTCTACACCCCAGATATCCCCCCAGCACTCTGACCCCTCTACACCCCAGATATCCCCCCCAGCACTCTGACCCCTCTACACCCCAGATATCCCCCCAGCACTCTGACCCCTCTACACCCCAGATATCCCCCCCAGCACTCTGACCCCTCTACACCCCAGATATCCCCCCAGCACTCTGACCCCTCTACACCCCAGATATCCCCCCCCCAGCACTCTGACCTCTCTACATCCCAGATATCCCCCCCAGCACTCTGACCCCTCTACACCCCAGATATCCCCCCATCACTCTGACCCCTCTACACCCCAGATATCCCCCCCCAGCACTCTGACCTCTCTACATCCCAGATATTCCCCCAGCACTCTGACCCCTCTACACCCCAGATATCCCCCCCCAGCACTCTGACCTCTCTACATCCCAGATATTCCCCCAGCACTCTGACCCCTCTACACCCCAGATATCCCCCAGCACTCTGACCCCTCTACACCCCAGATATCCCCCCAGTACTCTGACCACTCTACATCCCAGATATCCCCCCAGCACTCTGACCCCTCTACATCCCAGATATTCCCCCAGAACCCTGACCCCTCTACACCCCAGATATCCCCCCTGCACTCTGACCCCTCTACACCCCAGATATCCCCCAGCACTCTGACCCCTCTACATCCCAGATATTCCCCCAGCACTCTGACCCCTCTACACCCCAGATATTCCCCCAGCACTCTGACCCCTCTACACCCCAGATATCCCCCCAGAACCCTGACCCCTCTACATCCCAGATATTCCCCCCCAGCACTCTGACCCCTCTACACCCCAGATATCCCCCCCAGCACTCTGACCTCTCTACATCCCAGATATTCCCCCAGCACTCTGACCCCTCTACACCCCAGATATCCCCCCCCAGCACTCTGACCTCTCTACATCCCAGATATTCCCCCAGCACTCTGACCCCTCTACACCCCAGATATCCCCCCCAGCACTCTGACCTCTCTACATCCCAGATATTCCCCCAGCACTCTGACCCCTCTACACCCCAGATATCCCCCCCCAGCACTCTGACCTCTCTACACCCCAGATATCCCCCCCAGCACTGTAACCATATACCTTGTATTGTGACCCCACTACCAGTGGCGTTGCTAGGGGGGTGCGGGCCGCACCGGGTGACACCCACTAGAGGGGTGACACCATCCCGATTTAAAAAAATAAATACATTTTATTTTTTTTTATTTTTTTAGCTGACATGACCAGAGGTGCTGGTGGCTGTGTAATGTAAAAGGGGTGCAGTGATGCAGGGTGTTGTGTAATGTAAAAGGGTCCAGAGGTGCAGGGGGCTATGAGATGTAAAGGGGGCCAGTGATGCAGGGTGCTGTGTAATGTAAAGGGGTGCAGGGTGCTGTGTAATGTAAAGGGGTGCAGAGGGCTGTGTAGTGTAAAAGGGTCCAGAGGTGCAGGGGGCTATGTGATGTAAAGGGGTGCAGAGGTGCAGGCGGCTGTGTAATGTAAAAGGGGTGCAGTGATGCAGGGTGCTGTGTAATGTAAAGGGGTCCAGTGATGCAGGGTGCTGTGTAATGTAAAAGGGGTGCAGTGATGCAGGGTGTTGTGTAATGTAAAAGGGTCCAGAGGTGCAGGGGGCTATGAGATGTAAAGGGGGCCAGTGATGCAGGGTGCTGTGTAATGTAAAGGGGTCCAGTGATGCAGGGTGCTGTGTAATGTAAAGGGGTCCAGAGGTGCAGGGTGCTGTGTAATGTAAAGGGGTGCAGAGGGCTGTGTAGTGTAAAAGGGTCCAGAGGTGCAGGGGGCTATGTGATGTAAAGGGGTCCAGTGGTGCAGGGGGCTGTGTAATGTAAAGGGGTCCAGTGGTGCAGGGGGCTGTGTAATGTAAAAGGGTCCAGAGGTGAAGGGGGCTGTGAGATGTAAAGGGGTCCAGTGATACAGGGTGCTGTGTAATTTTAAAGGGATCCAGTGATGCAGGGTGCTGTGTAATGTAAAGGGGTCAGTGATGCAGGGGGCTGTGTAATGTAAAGGGGGCCAGTGATGCAGGGGGCTGTGTAATGTAAAGGGGTCCAGTGATGCAGACGGCTGTGTAATGTAAAGGGGTCCAGAGGTGCAGGGTACTGTGCAATGTAAAGTGGTCCAGAGGTGCAGTTGTGGAGAGGGGTACACAGTAGTAACAAAAAGATATTGAAGGATGCAGAGGTATGCAGGGGGCACAGTGGGGTGTTTTTACATTTTAACGTGGGGGGGTGCCAGATATTGGATCCGGCCCGGGTGCCAAATGCTCTAGGTACGCCCCTGCCCACTACATCCCTGATACCCCCTACACTGTGGCCTCTTTACATCCCTTCCTTCGAGTCCCGAGCATTCAAGCTGCATGGGGAGGGGTCACTGGCGCTCCAGCCCTGCCCCTCCCTGCTGGCTGTGAAATAATAGGTATCATTCTGCACAGCACGGCGCACCACTGCCAGCCTGCCTCCCCTGTGTATCCATCACTCTCAGTGCCATCATG